>NC_053159.1:190846599-191171433 GCF_016835505.1 Polypterus senegalus
ATAACATCAGACTCCAAAGGTGATCTTGATATGCCATTTGTATTAACAGGTTTACAGTTTTCCATTAGAATAGCTTTTACAATAACAATTAACAAATCACAGGGACAGACATTCAAAAATGTCGGTTTATTTATTAGAGACAAAGAAACGAAATTCACTCATGAGCAGTTATACGTTGCATTGTCACAATGAAAGTCCAAACACAGAATCAAAATTCAATGCGATATTGACGAAAAGTTCTAAATATTGTTTTTACTGAAATTTTACAGGAAAAGTGTAAGTTTAAAAAGTATTTGTGGGTGTATATATATATATATATATATATATATATATATATATATAGATATAGATATATAGATATAGATATAGATATATATATATATATATATAGATATAGATATATATATATATATAGATATAGATATAGATATAGATATAGATATATAGATATATATATAGATATAGATATATATATATATAGATATATAGAGATATATATATATATATATATGTGTGTGTGTGTTAATTTCAAAACCGAACGAAAACGTATAACACAACGAATACCTCAAATGCAACATGAAACATAATTTTCTTTCAATTTATTAAGTGTTACTATTTTTTTACTATCGTTAATGACTTGCTGTAATGTGAAATAGTTAGTTCTATTATGCATAGGTAACAATTCCCATTAAAATAACTAACTAAATAATCTGTTTAAATTGTACATCCGCTACGCGAGCGGCAGAGCTACGAAGTGACTAGCACGTAGCGCCTACATGCGAGCAGGGGACAGAGCCCCTTAGTAGAATAAAGACAATAAACCCAGAGTAAAATACTAGATTCATTACTAAAAGAAAGCCTAGCAAATAACATCATTTGTGATATTACACACACACACACACACAAATTATCCTGAGTATGTAGACAGAGAGGAGGACTGAAAGAGGAGGCAGAATGTCAGGTTAAGTTAAAAGCCTTCCTGAACAGGTGAGTTTTAAGTTTATTTTTTAAAGAATGAATGGAGTCAGCTGATCTAATTAATTTAGGAAGGTCATTCCAAAGTCTGGGTACTATACAGCTGAAGGCCCTGCTGTCACCCATAGAGTGCAGTTTAGTATGGGGCACAAGAAGATGGCCAGAATCAGAGGACTTTAGTGAGTGGCTTGTGCAAGGCCATTTGAAGCTTTCTAGGTTAATAATAGAATTTTATATTCAATTCTTTAAGACACAGGGAGCCAGTGGAGGTGAAGTAGGATGGCTGTCTTGTGCTCACTGTTGCTGGTTCGTGTTAGGACTGTTGCAGCAGAGTTTTGAATCAACTGGAGCTGTAATACAAGATTAGAAGTGGTACCTGCCAGTAGAGAGTTACAATAATCCATGTGGGACACGATAAAGGAGGTCATTTTCTTAAGTTGCTCTTTAGTGCCAATTTGGAGTTTAGTTTTGTTGCAGTTTAATTTTAAAGAGTTTTGCTCCACCCAGGTTTTAATTTCGCTGAGGCAATTTGTGACCTGAGAAAGCTCTGATAAAGTTTTGCTTCTAGCATTGAAGTAGAATTGAGTATTATCTGCATAGAAACAATAACCTATGCCATAGCTACAAATGATATGGCAAAGGGGAAGCATATAGATACAGAGGGCCGAGTACATAGCCATGTGGAACCCCTTGTGTGACTGGCGCTGAGCTGGGTCTGCTGTTGCCAAGACTAACAATGTCTTGCCTGTCCTGATAGGACTTAAACCACTAAAGCGAAGTGCCAGAGATACGTAGCATGTTCTCCATTCTGGACTATAGAATGTCTTGTCCGACTATGTCAAATGCTGTACTAAGATCGAACAAAATTAATATGCTTGTTTGTCCAGAGTCTGCTGCCATAATTAAATCATTAGTTACCCAAAGCAGAGCAGTATCATATTTGTGCTGCACACTGAAAGGAGAGTGAAAGGATTCCATCAGTTTATTAGAGGATAAATAATTGGTAAGCTGGGAGGCTAAAACACACTCAAGAACTTCTTGACAGGAAAAGTTAAGTTAAAAATGAAGATTGTCAGCATCAAGACCAGACATTTTTAACAGTAGGGTCATAATTCATGTAAAATAACAAGTACTCTATAAGAAAGTCTAATTTGAAGAAGAGGGTGGAGTTGGATGCCTCATACCCTAGAAAAAGCTAATGCAGTTATTTTTTTGCTGTAAAGTCAATTCACCAACTAAACTTTGACTGAAAAATGTAAAGAAACTTCAGAGTTATTCAGAGTTTATTTTTGAAGAAGAAAATATTTTTGTTCAGGTAGAAGTGGATGTACCTGTGAATACTTTCCATGTCCACTCTAGTAGATCAACTTGCTTGTTATTTTAAACAGTCTACTCCTCAAGCAACCAATCATTTGTCAAATTGGTCTATGGGGCATTTAGAAGTCATTCACAGGTTTAGCTGTAGTTAAACCAAAGAAGGACAAAATAACATAATGTAAGCCACCTGGACCTTAGTATGGTTCCTGGTGCCGCACATGATGATTCCATCTGCTCTCTGTTGATTTTCATGCACTGCGGTCTTTAGGGTTTATAAACAAAAAAAACACAGTTCTATCATCGAGAAGGGTCAGAGGAAACTGGCTGGACTTATTCAGAGTAACAGAACAAGAAGCCGCAAATCCTCATATATCTCTTGTAAGCAGTGAGGATGGCATCTCTGGATGCATAATGTGTTGGACCTTGACATTGAAGGGTTACCAAGAGCAGAAGGCCATACAAAGCAGAACTTCCTCCAGTTGTTCTCTGTCAGCTGTGCTGGCTGGTGGTGGTAGTAGCAATGTGTAATAGCATTGCGATTGTTTTCTTGGCACACATTAGTCCTCTTAAAACTAAGTGAACATCTTTCGAATGCCACTTTGTCCCTAAGCTTAATTGCTGAATATGTGTATGCCTTTATGACTAGTCTACATTTTTAAATGGGTAATGCACCATGTCTTTAAGTATACATCATCTTAGGCTGGTTACACAAAAAGGCAGTGATTTGAGTCGATTCAGTGGCCTTCACAGTCTCCAGATCTTAATCCAGTACAGCGGTTGTTCTCTGCTTACCACCCAAAAGGTGGACTTATTAAACTTCCAGGGTAGATGCAAGAGGACTAAAAGTTATAAAATAGCAGCAAAATACTTAAATCAAAAAAATCAGGCTGTAGCAGGAACATTAAAGTCAAGTCACATGTAGCAGATCAGGCCCTGCCATCTTTTTCACCCAGACTACTTGGAACATGTTACATAAACCCCATAGGGTGTCCCATAACTGAACCTGCCTTTTTACTTAGCTTGGTGATTCTACGGGCAACTCTTGAAGTGGTGTTACAAGCCCGAGTACACCACAATGGCCATCACGGAGTTGTAGAAGATGTGAAGGATGTCACTTCCGACATTAAAGGAACGCAATCTTCTAAGAAAAAAAAAGAGTCTGCTCAGTTACAAGACCAGACCATCTTGTCATTGATGTGGATGCCCTGCACCAACTGCACATTCACTCTCTGAATAGTGGCCAGGTGTAGCGACTCTTTGGTGCAGCAAAATAACTGTTTCTTTAGTTTTGCTAATTTAAAGTTCCACAAAGAAGCAAAGTACTCCTCTCCTCAGTCTCATGCCTCTTTTTGATACACCCCGTACATGCAGAATCATTTAATAATTTCTACATCTGACCTGACCTGGTGTTATATTTTATAGTTGGTGGTGTACAGAGTAAAGAAAAAAAAGGTGACAGGACTATTCCTTGTGCTGCTTCAGTGTTGCTCATACAGTCCTTGAGTCTCACAAACTATGGTCTGCCTGACAGTCCGTTATCCAAGTCACCACAGGCTCACCCACCTGCATATCTTTAAGCTTACCCCTAAACAGGGATGGGTTGGTGGTATTGAAGGCACCTGGAGAAAGCAAAAAGTCATCATCAGTCTTGACAACTTTTCCCAGCCTTGTGGAGAAGACAGGTGATTTCATCTTCCACTCCAGTCTTTGTCTGAAAGGCAAATTGCTTTGTGTCCAGGTGGTCTTTCTCAAGAGGACTCCTACAGTCCAAGACCAGCCTCTGAGGTCTTCACGATGTGGGATGTAAGTAGTCATTAGGTGATTTCAACTCCTGTCAAATCTGGCTGTCATTGATGGGAACGGCGCAAGTGCTAAATCAAAAAAATAACTAAGGAGCTTCTGTAATTAAATTATAAAAAAGTCTGAAGTAATCACTTTTTTGTATTTTAAAAATTATTATTTTTTTTTATTTTCAAAAATACATAATTCAGAAGATACCATACTTGAGCCGTTTGAGTAGTAAGCAATTTTTGTTGTTATTAAAAGTTTGACAAATGCAATGACAAATTCTGTTATTGCTGATTACTGGTTATCATTTAACCCTAAATAATATCTACTTGCATGATTAAAAAATTCAGAATGTAGCTAAAGTATTTTTTTCTTTAGTAAAAATAGTTTTTGAAGTGGTCTAGTAATCTTACATGTTTAAAAGAACAGCCGGTGCAACAGCACTAGTAGCAAATACAGTTCTGTTAATAAATGTAAGTTCAAAAGCAAGCCTGAAGCAGAATTACAAGGGGGGGGGGTCCTCACATTATTCTCATGGTACACTGGGAGGTCTTAAAGGAATAAAGATTGGGAACCACTACAGTACAGCAACGTTTGGATGAGGTGGGATGGCAGGCTTGCGACCACAGAACATGCAGGAATTGTGTGATGCTGTGTCTCGTGAATATTTCCAGCACCATGTTGAATCTATAATGGATAAGAATTCAGGCTGTTCTGAAGTCAAAATATACAGCAATGTTTAGGAATATTTTAAATAAAGAAATATATTGGGTAATGTGACAATAAATGAATACTAAGCTTTCCTACAGTATAAGCATAACTATGGAAATGTTTGGTTTACTTATTTATATAGCGCATTTAAAACAACTAAAAGTTGACCAAAGTGCTTTACAAAGAATAAAGCTAATAGTAAGAAATAAAAGCCTGATAAACAATTATGTATATAAAGTTATACATAAAGAAACACACATACATCAACAGACACACATAAATAACTAATGCATACATGCAGAAGCATCAAATGAACTCAGTATAAACTATATGAATAGAAAGATTTGAACACTCCTACTCCTAGGCTAAAACGCAAGTGAATAAAAGTGCTTTTTTTAGTAAAAACCTAAAATTGTAAATTGTGGGAGGCAGCGTTATTAGAAGGGGCATACCATTCCACAGTTTAGGACCAGCCATCACAAAGGCACGATTACCTCCCAGCTTCAGCTGTGCATGTGGGACAGTAAGCAATAGCTGAATTGAGGACCTTAGCTGCCTGGTTGATGAATATCGATTGAGAAGATCAGCTAAGTAAGGTGGGGCTGACCCATATAAGGCTTTAAACACAAACCATAGAATCTTACAATTCACCCTGTAACTAGCCAACAAAGTGGGCCAACATTTCAAAGAGCAATGTGATCCATTTTTTATCTGCTGGTCAAAACTGTAGCATCTGCCTTCTGTTCCAGCTGCAGGCTATTACAATAATCCAGAGGAAATGTGAAGCATTAATGAGCTTCTGTAGGTCATTAAATGACAAAAATGGCTTGACTGTATCAATCACCCTGAGGTAGAAATAGCTACTTTGTTTCACAAAACGTTTTAATTATTTGTTTATTAATCATTTATTTTTTTTTATTTCAGCGATGCCACAAGCAAACTGAAATAAGGCTTGAAATTTAAACTGTCACTTTCGCCCATCAAAGTGCAGAGGGCAGGCTCTAGAGACTGCAGTTTATGGATTGGTGCATCTGTTTTCGAGAGTACAGTGAGTAGTCAGTAGAATGGACTTATTGTAGGTGTTAGGCCGTCAAGTGCCGCATTTACAGGAAATCTTCCAGATGCAGACTTCAGAAAGAAGGAAACTTCCAACTTCCTTGAATTTTAAACCCAGTCATGTTTGTATGATTTGGATAAGTGCGCCTCATATCCCATTTCTCTGTAGCAGCAGGAGTGCCATCTGCTCCTTGTATGCCGAGTAATGGCAGGTACACTGAAGAAGTTTTACCCAGTCTAATTGAAGGATGTACCTTAGTGTCATCAGCATTTTAATGAAACTTAAAATGTCTTCTAATGGTGGATAGTGTCGTAATCTGTGTTCTGAGCTATTTCAAGGTATGATTTCTATGCCTACTAATAAAATTACATGTTGATTTGCATACACAAGTTAAAAGAGCACTCTGTAAACTTGACAATATTGACACTATAGTTCCATACAATTTCTGGCACATTTTCTTCAACTCTTGGCCACCATGGATGCCCGCTGTAACATGTTTAAGTTTGGACATGGCCGTGGTTATGTAAAGATGCTTATTGCTCAGTTAGCCCATCTCATAAAATTTGAAAGTAGCACCTCAAAGGGTAAACCACCTTCTTTTCAGTTAACTAGCAGTGTATTGTGTTTAGGCCTGCTTCAGCATTTAACATCCAAAAAATTGATGAGAATTTATTATTGAAAAGCACTACACAATGTAAGCATCAAAAGGACAAAGGCTATACGCTTCTCATGGAGGAATTCCTATATAATTATAAACATAAATATGTTGCCAGTATGCAAACATTTTTCGTACTTAACGAATGGTGGCTCTGAGACTAAGGATCTGTGCTGTAATCGTGTAAATAAACAGTTTTTGTTTTATATCTGCTCAGCTGCCATTTATCTTCATATTATTTCAAATTTAAGTTATTGGTTATTACTTTCCTGTTCTGAAACACATACAACAAAAATCTCATCACAGTTATGTTAAGTTGTTTATACTCACCAGGCACTGGTGCCATTGTATCGTCATGTTCTATTGAGAAGAGGCTTGCTGTGCCACGCTCCATCAGTGTAGCTCTCACACGTTATTCCCGAGACAGTCATTTGCCCTTTCAAAAGTTGATTCATGTGTCAGTAGGATGCCAAAGCTGTCCCAGCTAAAGGTCTCTGCTCCGCATCAATCCTAGGACCACAATTATACTTTAGGCACTTTCATATTTTAATTGCCAGTTCCAAACATACATGCTGCTGAAGCATATAACAGAATTTGGTCCTTTGTCTCCCTTGACTGCCTCAACCCATTTTCTTCTCTGTGCTTCATCATTTGGACATATCAAGCAAGGTTGTTTCTGTTTTGAGATTGAACACAGATGCATGTTTCATGATTCCACCATTGTTCTGGACAACTGAAAAAGAATTTACTCCTTGATGGTGCTTCCTGGAGATAATAATATGAAGTGTGAAAAGGACTAACTGCTCTGAACTGCAAGTGGCCGAAGTTGGGTCTTTGAGAATTTTTCAGAATTGCCCAATCAGTCAGTTAAGTCTGTGCATCTTGACGGGTAGAAATGACAGTTTATATTTCCAGGCTTAATTCTTGTAGAGTCATTGTTGGTGTCATTGAATTAAATAACTAAACAATTAAATACATAAAGAAATAAGTAACATTTAATCATTTATTACTTATTAATTTATTGTCAACAATGTACAATGTATTTGTGTATTCATTCTTAAAATAATTAGAATTATCTCTAGCAGAAAGTGGTCCGAGTCATTACTGTATATGTGAACCCAATAAAGTGACGTCTGAGGGTAACGTTTCTTTGATCTTTGTTGTTTTTTTTTCCTGAATAAACTGTATTGCATTTATTTACCACTTTGAGAGTTCTGTCTGCATGTTATGGCTTGGGCAAATGAAGAACTGTACCTTTTCCAAATCTGTGTTTTTGTTTTATGATTGACCAAAGATTACTAATCTAGCAGTTTACTTTGAAAATTTAAATATTATTTCTCTCTTCCCTTTATCTCTAGTGAAAAATGTAAAGCTAGAGGATTCACTGTGATTGTGGATGGAAGAAAGTCTCAGTGGAATATTGTGAAGACTGTTGTTTTAATGTTGCAGGTAAAAATCACCCCACTATGTTGTATTTTTAGTCAATAACCAGAACAAACCTACTTTTAGCAGTGTACATATTGTTATATTCACTCACAATTTGTGTGTTTCACTGCTTCAAAGTAAATGCCCCCACCTTTTTAGGTATTAAACAAAATAAAACAGAAAACATTGAATTGAATTTTGTGTATTGCACACTGTCTGTGTCTTCAAAAGACGTGAACAAAAATGAATGAGACTCCATTAGAAATATCATCGTCTTTGGGAGCTTCTCATGTTTTGATAGAAAAGAAGACAGTGATTTGAAAGGTCACTATTATTGACAGTGTTTCACATACTGTACATCATTTACAGAAATCAGGTCGGGTCAGGTTGGGTAGCATGCACATTGCCGCACCTTCCACGCAGTGAAAGAGCTCGGGATCCTGGTTGGCAGCCCCCCAGGCAGACATGCTGTCCAGTCTCACCCTCCGTAACTGACCTCCTGTCTGCTGCTACATGGGTGTCCCCTTGGTCTGGTCCAGCCACTCGGATTCTCATCAATGAGGATCCTGTGAGCTGGATCACCCTCAGGGAACATGCGCCACATGGCTGTAGTGCCATAACTGATGCTCTCTCACAATGCAGGTATCTTAACCTTGGATATGTGTCAAGTCAATTAAGAGTTGTATTTAAGCTTTCAAATGCTATATTATGTATCACTTCTTCTGTCCTTTTGTTGAAATATGTGCTTTATTACTCAGTCATGTGCTGATTTATGGCTCCATTTGGGACTGGCTGTTTGGACGTATGTCATATTGACTGTATGTCAGTCACAAAGTGTACAGGTCATTGCAGTTGATGCTCTCTGGGTCTGATGTTTGTTGTCGGTACACATACTTCAACTGTCGGAATGGAGTAGCACAAACCAATCTTTGTGTCTTTGCGGCTGCACACCAGGTCCACGTAAGGCAGTCTTTCTCAACTACTGCATGTTTGCTGTCATTGGTTCACAAGTATGTCACCTTAGCCAGTGTTTCCTCAACCACTTGGCCACGACACAGGTTGCTGTTATTAGTTTGCGAGTGAGTCACCTAAGCCATTGGCAGCACTACACAATATATTTCCCCATTTCTAAGTGAGCTTGTTTCACCAAGGGTTTGTTTGCACAAGCTCTTAGAGGTGTCATCAGTGAATTTAAAAAGGCAAAACTGGGGTGCAGGACCAAAAAGTTTGAGAAACACTAATATAAGGAAGATGGTGAAGGCTAAATA
Source organism: Polypterus senegalus (assembly GCF_016835505.1). Classification (NCBI taxonomy): domain Eukaryota; kingdom Metazoa; phylum Chordata; class Cladistia; order Polypteriformes; family Polypteridae; genus Polypterus; species Polypterus senegalus. The sequence continues at coordinate 190,855,796 of NC_053159.1, forward strand.
ACTAAGAAGTAGTCTTGTGGAGTTGGATGATCAAAACAAACCTTAAAGGACCCTCCAAGAGTCAGAAAACATGTGAGACCAGTGAAGAAATAATTAAATATTTATTAGTTCTGCTGGGTTTGGAAATTTCTGGAACCTTTTTGCCCTGTTCTTTTCCTGTAGCCCTTGGCTGTAAGTATGAATTGTCCTGATTCAGTTGGCCGTTAATACGCACGTGACTGTAGTTTCACTAGAGTATGAGGCACACTATTGGCACAGTAGTATTTTTCTTTCAATTTCTTATTTGTTGCATTGAGTGGCATCATCTTGTCTGTCACATAAATTCAAGTGGGCTTGTTTAAGTTGCTGCTTTTCATATGTAATGAATATAACTGAATTTTATTAATAATTGACAACAGTAAATCAATACATAATATGACAGACACTATACACAATGCAACAAATAAACAATGCACATGTTTTTATCACAACACGGTATGAGTAGCACACTGTAGTAATTAAAGTAATCAGTTATCTGGAATTTCAGGGGAAATTCACCTACTCCAGCAGCAGCATACTTATAAAAAACAATATTAAATTAAAGAGTGATAACAATGCAAATAAAATAGACATTGGTTCACCGACAAAAGCACAATAGACATATGAGCGCCGACAAAACCGCAACGGACAAATGCACGCCGACAAAATCGACACCGCAAAATAGCGCGAGACGCCAAGAGAGTGGGACACGTACGTGCGCTAGGTTATAATGCAGTCAGAAGAAATCAATTGAATAATACGTTATACTTAGTTAACTGACCCCATGGATATTACTAAGTCACAGAAAGTAAAACAACAACTTCTGTATAAAGGATATCGATATAGACACGACAAAGGTAAATCAAGATGGATCGTCTTCGTGGAGGTGCTTTAAAAGAGAGTGTGCCGGCAGACTTAAGAAGAAAACAGACGGGATGTTACAAAAAAGTACTGAACACATGCACGCTCCAGATACCACAAAAAATGTAAGCGAAAAAATAAAGGCGACTATACGCGAACGAACCAAAAATGGAGTGGAAAAACCTCATCAAATTATTGTGAACAGCACAGTGGGAGTCTCGCTGGAAGCAGCCAATCTTTTGCCATCGTATTCGGCTAACCAACGGGCTGTCGAGCGGAAGCGAAAGAGGCCTGATGTCAACAATCCGAGGCCACATTCTGTTAAAGACATCATTCTCCCGGACACTATGAAGGTAACAACACATTCTGAAAATTTTCTTCTGTGGGATTTGGGTGATCAAGACACAAACCGAATGTTCATGTTCGGCACTGCAACAAATTTGAAATTGTTAGAGCAATATCCGCACTGGTTTATGGATGGGGCATTCAAGATAGCTCCCGAGATATTTGTACAGGTATTTTTACCATACATGCTTTAATTGACAGTCACTCAATTCCATTAATATATGTGCTGATGGGAACAAAAACACAGGCTGACTATGAGCGGGTTTTCCAGAAAGTGCTCAAACTGCGACCATCTCTCACGCCTATCAGCATTATGATTGATTTTGAAAAAGGAAGTATGAACGCACTGTCCAGTTTATTTCCAAATGCTACCGTACTTGGTTGTCTGTTTCATCTTGGTCAGTCATTATGGCGTTGAATACAAAACGAAGGTTTATCTAATTTGTATCGCGATGACAAAAACATTAAACTTTTTTCAAAGATGCTAATTGCACTGAGTTTCGTTCCTCCGGAAGATGTTGGGTCCGCTTTTGATGAACTGAGTGAGTGCAGACCCGACAATCTCCAGAATCTTTATGATTACTGGGAGGACAATTATGTTGGTCGATTGAGACGCAATTGACAAGCCAACCCGTTGTTTCCTATCACCATGTGGAACATGCGAGACCGTGTTGCTGATGGCATGCCGCGAACAAACTGCTCAGTTGAGGGTTGGCATAACGCGTTCCAGTTGTCTGTCGCGTGCCACCATCCTACCATTTACACATTGGTTGATCATTTCCGTCGTGAACAAGACTTTACAGAACAAACCATCAGTCGTATACAAAGCAGAATTACAAACAGTCAGGCAGCCAGCAAGTCTAAATACACTGAAATATCAAGACGTCTTGTTGCAATTCTTCCTACATATGCAGGGCGTGATCTAAAGGACTATCTGCATGCCGTGTCTCATAATATTCACTTCTAAAATAAACATTATTACATATGTTTTAAACTAGTAATTCCTATTTAATGAAACTTTTGAACACTTTGTAAGTAGAAGATTTTGTGATTTTATTTAATTTTTCTTGTCAACGCGATTTTGTCGGCGCGTTTTAATTGGTGCTATTTTGTCGGCGCGCATATGTCTATCTCGCAAATGTCAGGTCACTATAGAGGTTAACTTAGTATAATGTTATACTCCAACAGCAGCATACTGATAAAAAACAATATTAATTAAAGAGCAATAAAAGTGCAGTGCAAGTTAAAAAATGCAAAGTGGAGAGTGTGAGGCGGGTATAACAGACTATAATCTTGTGTAGTGTTAAGGTTTACCCCCCCGGGTGGAATTGAAGAGTCGCATAGTGTGGGGTCTCCTCAGTCTGTCAGTGGAGCAGGATGGTGACAGCAGTCTGTCGCTGAAGCTGCTCCTCTGTCTGGAGATAATCCAGTTCAGTGGATACAGTGGATTCTCCACGATTGACAGGAGCCTGCTCAGTGCCCGTCGCTCTGCCACGGATGTCAAACTGTCCAGCTCTGTGCCTACAATAGAGCCTGCCAGGCGTGAGGCATCCCTCTTCTTTATGCTGCTTCCCCAGCACATCACCGCGTAGAAGAGGGCGCTTGCCACAACTGTCTGAACATCTGTAGCATCTTATTGCAGATGTTGAAGGACGCCAGCCTTCTAAGGAAGTGTAGTCTGCTCTGTCCTCTCTTGCACAGAGCATCAGTATTGGCAGTCCAGTCCAATTTATCATCCAACTGCACTCCCAGGTATTTATAGGTCTGCACTCTCTGCACAGTCACCTCTGATGATCACGGGGTCCATGAGGGGCCTGGGCCTCCTAAAATCCACCACCAGCTCCTTGGTTTTGCTGATGTTCAGTTGTAGGTGGTTTGAGTCACACCATTTAACAAAGTTCTTGATTAGGTTCCTATACTTCTCCTCCTGCCCACTCCTGATGCAGCCCACGATAGATCATCACCTACTTATGTGAAGGCCCTCATTAGGTACTCTGCTCCTTCAATCCCATTCATTCTGCCTTGGAAATACCAACTCCACAAGGCATCGCATTTCAATCTACACTCTATTCACATGTTGCCCCTAGCTGGTGTAATGAGTTACCACATTAATCCGAATCAGTGACTGCCTTATTTCGTGTTTGAAAGACCTTCTTGTTTTGTAAATATTTTCTCATGGTTGATGGCCGATGTAATTGTTGCTTCCTTTTAAGGTCTAAAGCATTTTTCACTTGTTTTGGTCAATATTTGTAACCTGGTCTTGTAACTGCATGCATTTCAAAACAAACCCCTAACTGATATTGACCTAATTTGTAAATCACTTTGGATAAAATCCTCTGCTAAATCAATAAATATTAATGTAGGTAGTCATTTCTTTAAGTGCCTGACGATTGTGTTGTTCACATTTATCTGGGGAAAAAGTTACAATTTTTTTAAGACGGCTGCTAATGCATTGCAACTGGTAGAGTAATGGAATATTCAGTGTGGTTAGATGCAAATGAATGTGCAGACCTCAGTTTCCTAAGAGGTGGTGTCACCATAGAATGAACCATTTTGATATAACAGTTCCTCTCTTCATGGAAGTTATAGCAAACATATGCTGCCTTTTAGTTTTGCTGACGGCATTGGATTGCCTGTTAATTACACTTGTAGAACATGAGCTTATATCCCATCATGGAAAACTGTCGCCGTATGTGTGTTTACATTAATAAAGCTGATGTTGAGTTCAAGAGGCATTCAAAGACAGAAAACATTGCAGAAAAGACACACGGGCAACTGTGACAAAACTCTTGTGACTGTATCTCACCATTCAGTAGAAAACTGAGAAATTGAAAGCGTGGTCGTTTGCTAGCCCATGCAATGTGCCAGAGAGACACTGTTAAGATGTTAAGTTGTGCAACCAGTCACTGGCTTTAGAATGCCTCCATTTTCCAGTCTCAATGTAAGCAGTTCAAGTCTAGTGAATAAGGATTGTAGGAGGTCAACCGATAGAGGGTTTAAAAAAAAAAAAAAGATTAAGTTACCAAAAGCTGGAAAATCTCATTTTCAGAGTTACACAAAAATGTCTTTTTCAGGAAAACAAGGATGGGATGACAACTTTGTGTTTTTTTTCTGAAGCAGTGGACATTTAAGTAATCCTTGTAAGTTGGTGAAAACAACTTCTTCAGTTATCTCAACTTTTGCAGATTACTTATAATCACTAAAATAATGTAGCAGCCCTGCCTTTAATTGTATAAATGGTGTCTAAGTGCATTGTTGGTAAATAGCATGAGCCTCAGTGTCAAGTTTTAGTAAGTGGTCAGCGATTTAAAATGGGCCATGTGTTGGAGTTCATGTACAGTATGTTCTTATTAGGTTCACGAAATGTTCCTGTGGATATTCAGGACTGGAGTGTAAAGTAGTTCTGGATGCTGGTTGCTACTGGAAAAGTCATAAAAAGGTCCTGGAATATGAAATGTACTGAAGTGTATGAGCCTTGTTGTGTGTTATTTCTTGATTTTTTTTTTTGTAATTAAAAGAGGGGGAAAAACACAACTAAAATTTCTTCCTTGGGACAAATACAGTACAATCTGTCAAATAGTACTGCACAGCTAACTTGGAGGAGCTGTTTTGAAACTGCTGAAAGTCATTAATGATACACAATCCTAAATAGAAGTGAGAAAGATTTTGATATTGTTAAAATATAAATTCATTATGTCTACTGTATATTAAACCATGAAAGATTAAAAGCCAGTAAATAAGGTATTGTATTTTATTACATCTTATTAGGATTAGCAAATCAATATTTATTCTCTTTTATTTTTTTTGTCCCTTTTTTTTAAGAATGTAATCCCCGCTGAGGTGTCCTTGGTTTGTGTCGTCAAGCCTGACGAGTTCTGGGATAAGAAGGTGACACACTTTTGTTTCTGGAAAGAGAAGGACAGGCTTGGATTTGAGGTATGAAAAGTTTCTGAGCAGAACGTGGCTTGTTTACAGTGCCAGAGTGATGTGTTTAGTTAATTGATACAAATTAGAAGAGTGAATCATTGGAGCCTAAAGCTGTTTATTAAATGTGGAGCTTAGTGCCTGCATTGCTTTGCATATGTAATTTGCTTTCAGAGCTTTAACATTAAATTAGCTTCCAGAAACCTGCTCTGTGCATGCTGTAGTGACGGTTTCCTGCCTGAAATTTTGCAGAGGTTTTGTGAAACATAAATAAATAAATGAGTAAATCATTTTCCATTTCATTTATAAGCCTGGTAAAGTTGGCTTTAAAACCTTCTTTTTTTATCAGGAAGTATTGTATTTGTTGTCTTTTTTTATTTTCTTAAATATGCAAAGAAAGCAGTCTGGGAGGGGTTTAAATGTTTTGTGTCTAATATTTTAAAACCTATCAGTGTTTTCAAACAGTTTTATTTACTCCATTTAATTAATTTTGCACTCTGCATATTCTGCTGCAGAGCTTTAAGTGAATGGGTCAGCATAAAAACTGCTTAGCTGTCTTGGGGTTTGTTCACAGCTATAGACAGAGGCAAGTAACATCCAGTTTTAACTTGCTGATACCTGCGTTAAGAAGTACTTTGATTTTTTGATCAAGTACAGACCCTTTCTTTTGTGAAAGTACTTTGGGTGACCAAAAGTACAGCAGTTTGTATTTTAAATAGCTTTTTCAAGGAGTGCTCTTTAGTGACATTGGGCTCACAGCATCGCCCAAAGCTCACAATAAACAATGACAGCCATCAGGACAGCTCGTATGTGGGATTTTCTGGGTTTGCCTCTACCATCCACATTCACTTTCACCACTTCACTTATAAGCAGGTAGTTACAGGCCACTCTTATATTGGGTCACTCCACCTCCATTGCGATACGCCTCTTTACCAAGGTATTATCTGCTTATAACTGCACATATGTAACTGGAATCTTCAACACACAGTTTATCACATACGTGCCTGTCATTTGCACTAACATTAAATCTACACTTTTCATCTTTTTTCTCATTTGGCTCCACTTGTCCTTTTGTTTGTTGCCATTTTTTTTCTCTTTCAGTAGCAGCATATTATTACAGTGCACACTACAACTTCCTTCCATGCAAATGTTACCAGCTAGAAATTCCTTCAGGGTGATTGCCTTTCTCTCAGCCACTACACATCCTCTCTGAGACATTATTGAGGTCTTTGAAATCAGAGCTACTATTTCTCACTGTAGAGCTAAATGGAGAACCGTCCGATCATCAAACTTGGTAATTGGTCTTATCATGTATAAACAGCAAATTTTCTTTATAGATAAATAATGTCTAATAATTTATCATAGTCAGAATCTGTTTGTCAGTGCCACATGGGCCAGTGTCATACTAAACGACTGACTCTGAGAGCACATCTCCGTTAACGACGGAATTGCATGGGTTGATACACAACTGCTCCATGTGTTTTCAGCACAGTGGAAAATTTCCAAAATGACTAATGATGATGACAGTGACTTTACAAATGTTCTCCAAGTAATGCAAGTCTAACTGGAGTTTCACCTTGTCCTTTTGCATTTTATCAGAGTCAATTCATTGGACAGACATGTCCCAGTTCTGTTTGTATGGCCTAAAACACCCGCTTTGCTTCTTTTCTTGTAATTGATTTGTATACATTGTACTTCTGACAAGCAAGTCATCACTTGCACCCATGGGAGGTCACCCTCATGACAAAACCAAACTTAGTTTTAGAGTGGTGTGACTGAGTCATTGGAGATATCGTTCACCCTTAGTTTACATGACTCACTAAGATTATGGAAGTGAAGGGTATGACTAAAAAAATTCTGGAACAGTCATTTAATGTGATGCCAGACTCAAACAGCTTGTCACATAAGGCTTCCACTGCACTCCATCACCTGATCTCTGACCCTTTTCTGCAGCACTCTGAACCACTTTCCTTGCCTTCTCCAAAATCTTGATCACTTGATCTGACCCACACTACCATTCAGTAACTGTTTTACTTCTTAATTCCTCCCTTCACAGTCTGTCACCCAGGCAACTCCAGGACCTTCAAGTGCCTTCAACATTTCTGACTTTACTCCAGTTGGGCCAACTGCTTTAGTCTTTTCAGAGCTTTCACAACCTCCTCTCTTGACAATTATGGCTTGATCCCTCAATTTTCTCATTTCAGATGTTATCAGATTCATTTCCTTAAACAACAACCACCACCTTTATTTGTGCAGCACATTTTCATACAAAACATTATGTATCTGAAAGGGCTCTACTTTACAAAGTATTAAAAAGAAAAATTAATAAATAATGAGGTGCCAAAAATAATAATTAAGAATAAACCAATTTGCAATTCTATAATGTTGATAAACAAGTAACAGTTAAAGTAGAATCCTTAATTATGGATTGCATTGGTAAATTCATTATTTTAAGTTTCTGATGATTATTATGAGAAGTCTCATGCTGTGGTCAGATGGCCAGGGAGGACATGAAAACTTCAGGGGGTGATAGTGTGATCTGTAATCTAGTGATTTAACCCATAATCTGTCTGCCTTTGTTTTCTGACACTTCTAGTTAACCTTCCTTTTCCTCGATTATCATCTCTGCCTTAGCATTCCACCCTATATGGTGGTCCCTTTGCCTATGTACAGGCTTCTTCTTATGTGCTTAACTCTTTGAGGGCTGAATATTTTCTCCGAAAAACAGTTTCTGAAGAGCAATGTTTGCAGCCAGGCTGTCTTCGCATGGCTGGGGCAGCAGAGGTCACGGTTGCAGTACACTGCAATCTGGTTTCTACCTCTTATCATTGTTTAGTGGCAGTTCGACCTGGTGAACATTGTCAGTACCACAATTAGCTGGTGACCAATCAGCTGACGCCGGAACCTCACATTCGTTTTCGTTCACTTGTATTAAAATAGGAGTCCAACAAGACATAGTCCAGTTCAGAGATAATACGCAAAATGTCGTCTGTGGAGTATTTTGCTTTACGCATTCGTTTTGATCTCTCGCCAGATGTCAGCGCCTTTTTTGCCATTGTTTGCGCCCCGCTGCTCACGCAAGCGTAGGAAATCTCGGTCAGACCAATGAATCTTAACATTCCCTCAGGCAATGAGAGTCCAACTAAAATATAACAGTTGGTTTTTTGTCACAGTTTACAGTTGATAACCATCGTCAACTCCTCCTTTTGACAAAAGTTGACATCAGCTCTGAAAGAGTTAACCAGGCTTGCTTTGTCACTTACTACTTGCCACCTGCGCCTGGTGCTTTGTAACCTTCATTCCGTCTTGCCATCCATGTTTCAGAAAATGTATTTCTCACATATTCAACTTAATTGACCCAGACCCTCAGTCTCTGAGTGTACCTCCTCTTACTTTTCTTCATTCCACTGACTAAAAGAGTGACAACCAAGCAATGTTGTGATACACACCCTTCTCCAGGGATCACTTTGACTCGCTTCACCAAGCTCTGTTCAATTCTCCTTACTGTGCTCGTTACTGCACCAGATTCATTTTGCCAGCTTGGTTTCCTGTGTCTGAAACATGGTGTTGCGCTCAACAATTTCTCATCACCAAACCTGAATACAATTACAGTTTACTTTCAATGCTTAAAAGCAAGTTTGTTTATTTCTTAGCTGGCAGGTCACTTGTTAATCCAAAAATAAAACATAGAGCATGAATATTGAATGAAGGATGATGAGGATATTGCCATTTAAATCAAAGGAACATAAAATGGATAAAAATGTCTGAATTTAAAGGGTTAATGTGGCCCGGATAGGCACCAGCTTCCTTTGACCCTAAATTGGATGTTTTAGTTAGGAAATGGAGCTCATAGGCCGTGCTCAATCTGTTCATCATTTACTGTATTTTGAAAGTTTTGAGAACAAAATTCTCATATATAAAGTGTAATGAGAGATTTAAAAATGGCATTGCGAAAATGAAATGGAATTAAATGAATAAAATAAAATGCTTAGCTTCAGCTTTCACTGCCAACCTGTAAATCTCATGATTAATAAGACCTCTGTTCACAAACAAAGCAATTGCAAAATTAATTCTGCCTGATGCCAACTACACATTACTTAAATTCCTTAATTTCCAAGAAAACAAAGTTTTTTGTTTCTTTGACATTTTATTTCCTGTGTCTGTACAATTATGATGACTTCTGTACTGTAATTAAAAATGCACTACTTCTAAATTCTGCTTAAAATGGCAGAGCAAACTAGTAAAAATAGCAGCAGTGTTTAATATTTAATAATTACTTGCTATGCTCCTTTGTTCCTTATGATCCACAAAACTTTTTGAACTGACTGCTCCTCACCAGTGGATTTTAAAAGACAAAGAAATAATTTTTCTCAGGCTGCGTTTCTTAATGAGACACGTTATTTTACTTGCAGTAATACCACTGATTATTTTTATGTACTGTGCTAAAAAAAGACATGAGATCTGTAATATTGTCCTTTCTTTAGTTGTTGACACAGTCATTGTTTTCCTCCTAATTTTAACTTCTCTCATCCCCATATTGTTCATTCTGTATTTCTAGTGACAGGTTAATTCAAGTTAGTTTTTATTTTCCTCTTTATTGATGGCCTTTCTGAATCTTTTGTTTAGTCTGTTTGTTGTATTATGTTATTTACATCTAAAACATTTTCACCCCTTTTGGAAGTTTGCGCATTTTATTACACAACACTGAACAACATTGGATTTAATACGTTTTTTTTTTTTACGTTAAATCAACACAAAAAGTTCAACTTCTGTGTCAAAGTGAAAACAGATCTGTTTAAAGAGGTCTAAAAGAATTTAAAATATAAAATGCTAAATAACTGATCACCTAAGTATTCAGCTCCTTCAAGTCAGAAGGACTTGAGTCTGTGTGCTTGGGTCTCTCTCCATCAGCTCTGACATTTTTTTCCCAATCTTCTTTGCTAATTTGCTCCAGCGCTTTTACGTTACCATATAGCAAGACAGGAAGCACCAGGACTCTAAAGATTTGGTCCTTTTGCAGTTATTGGGAGTGCCACACACCCCTTTCCAGCGACCTCATGACCCCAGTGCTCTCCCAATCTGTCTACTGACTTCATAGGAAGAGTCACCAGAGACATGAATGTCACTGCTGAGGTAAGTAAACCTCTCAATGACAAGGTCGACACTCTGTCAGCAGACAGACACACTGCTGATGGCTGTGGCCAAGAGGTCATTAAAGGCCTGGCTCTTGGTTTTTATCAGGACACTCGCAAGTCCAGACACTCAGACTCCTCACTCAGTCTCTTGAGCGCCCCGTTCGAAGCCTCCATTGACTCCGCGAAGATCACAGCATCGTCAGCAAAGTCAAGATCCGTGAATATTTCTTCAGCAACAGATGCCCCAACAACTTGCTCATTACCCAGTCCTAACAAGCATTGAACAGAATAGGAGCAAAAACACACCCCTGACGAACCCCAGAATCAGCTGGGGAAAAACGCAGAGGTCCTGCCTCCAATCTGCACTGCACTCACAGTACCAGTATACAGGCCGGCCATGATATCCAGCAACCTCAAATGGATCCTGGGAACCCTCAGGATGTCCCACAGGGCAGCTCAAACAACTGAGTCGAACGCTTTGCAAAAATCGACAAAGGCTGCAGTGAAACTCTGCTGATATTCTTGTTTGCGCCCCATGAGGACCCTTAGTGCCAGGATGCGGTCGATAGTAGACTTCTTAGGCATAAAACCAGACTTTTCCGGTCCTGGTGCTTGCTGTCTTGCTATATGGTAGTGAGACATGGATGCTATCCAGTGACCTGAGACGAAGACTGGACTCTTTTGGTACTGTGTCTCTTTTGAAAATCATTGGGTACTGTTGGTTTGACTTTGTGCTGCTCATGGAGTCCCGAATGAGGCACATTACCTGCATTGTGAGGGAGCGTCAGTTACGGTCCCTACGGCCATGTGCCATATTTCCCCGAGGGTGATCCGGCTCGTAAGATCCACATTGTTGAGGACCCGAGTGGCTGGACCAGGCCAAGGGGTCACCCACGTAACACCTGGCTGCAGCAGATAGAGGTTCATATCTAGAGTATGGGACTGGACCTCTTGTCTGCCTGGGGTGGTTGCCAACCGGGATCCCGAGTTGTTTCGTCATGTAGTGGGTGCAGCAATGCACTGTACCAGTGCATGCTCCCCAACTTGACTTGACTTGCTGTCAGGTTGCACGGTGATTGTGAGTGAAAAGCCTTTTTTAAGTCTGTTCACAAATTCTCCAGTGGTTTGAGGTCTGAACTCTGACTCTGCCACTCCAGGACATTCTCATTGTAGTTCTGAAGCCATTCTTGGGTAGGTTTGGCTTGATGGTTGGATTTGTTGTTTTCGCTTAAGGCACAAATATCAAGCAGACTGCAGCAGGTTTTCTTCCAGGACTTTTCCATATTTTGCTGCATTCAGAGTCTCATATTTGCCTTTTAGCAAACTGTAACAGAGATGTCATGAGATTTTTTTTTCTCTATCCTTTCTCCAGTAAGGTTGTGTCTGGTAGAACAGTTGTTGTCTCTCCAGTTTGAGCCACTGTAGCTTATGACTACCTCACAGTTCTAAGGGTGTCATGGTGGCTTCCATCACTACTCATCTTGCTTGTGGGTAGTCTTCTTCAGACCTATTTACAGTTCTGCCTCACCCTTTCCATTTCTTCATGATTGATTTAACTTGATATTCTGTGACTTTTTCTTGCCTCCATCCCCTGACTTGTGCCTTACACAGGGTTGCTTGTTTTTAGCTCTCTTTTGTTTCCATTGTGTAGGTTAGGCCGCCATACTGACTCTCCATGAGCTGAATACGTTAGAACAATCTGGACGAGAACATACACAGGTGCATTTATACTGTAAACAACTGAAACTTCAGGCAGGTGTTCTCCATTGAACTAATTCTTTGACTTCTAAAATCTAGTGATGATTTTGGTGTTTTCACTTTGACATTAAAGAATCTTTTTCTGTTGATTGGTGTAAAAAAAAGCCAAATTAAATTCACTGTGATTTAACTTAGTATAAAAATAAAATGTGAAAATTTTTTTATTGGAACCGTATACTACAGGGAAACCACTGAATGAAACCAATTTGATGAATATTAGTCTCTGGAGTCTTTATAATTTTGAAAGTATTATCAAAAAATGCCCCCTCTATGTTAAAGTGGTATCTTTGTTTAAATAAATAAAATACACATTCTGTTGTGTGCTAAGCAAGGGATTCCAGAGCCGCAGATTTATTCTGCCCACATGGCACTATCAGATTACTTGACTTTTCATTATTTATGCGTGCCCCCCACCAAAGTTTTTCACAAAAGGAAAAAAATAACACAAGTTTATTTTGTATGATTTGAAAATGAATTATACAGTATATATCTAGCAGACACTGCGGTGGGTTGGTGCCCTGCCCGGGATTAGTTCCTGCCTTGTGTTGGCTGAGATTGGCTCCAGTAGACCCCCGTGACCCTGTGTTCGGATTCAGCGGGTTGGAAAATGGATGGATGGATGGATGGGTATTTTGCAGACATGTTTTCTGGTAAATGTGGGATACAGATGACTAGATAGATAGATAGATAGATATATTATTAATCCCCAAGGGGAAATTCACATACTCCAACAGCAGCATACTGATAAAAAACAATATTAATTAAAGAGCAATAAAAGTGCAGTGCAAGTTAAAAAATGCAAGGTGGAGAGTGTGAGGCAGGTATAACAGACTATAATCTTGTGTAGTGTTAAAGTTTACCCCCCTCGGGTGGAATTGAAGAGTCGCATAGTGTGGGGTCTCCTCAGTCTGTCAGTGGAGCAGGACGGTGACAGCAGTCTGTCACTGAAGCTGCTCCTCTGTCTGGAGATGATCCTGTTCAGTGGATTCTCCATGATTGACAGGAGTCTGCTCAGCGCCCGTCACTCTGCCACGGATGTCAAACTGTCCAGCTCCGTGCCTACAATAGAGCCTGCCTTCCTCGGCAGTTTGTCCAGGTGTGAGGCGTCCCTCTTCTTTATGCACACCACCGCATAGAAGAGAGCGCTCACCACAACCGTCTGATAGAACATTTGCAGCATCTTACTGCAGATGTTGAAGGACGCCAGCCTTCTATGTGAAATGTTTAATTTTCCAACTTGTATAGGTGGAGAGGCCTGTACTGTTTGCATAAAGCCGATTGTTCTTTTTGACTACAAGCATAGGCCGTTTTCAGCAGGCTTTGCTGTGTTGCTTGTTTATAACAAAAGGTGTGTGTAAGACTAAAAGACTTAATTATCTGTCATCATTCAAAGTATAGCTGAAAGATTTCAAAATGGCAGCTGCAGTGAACATTCAGAGAAACAGCTAATCAGCATTTAGACAGCACAGCAAAGGCTGCTTGTCCTTTCTGGGAGCGTCCCTGCAAGGTGGCCCAGAAGCATCCAGTGTATCATTTTGTGAAAGCCAGATATTTACGGAGAACAATAAAGATGCATCATTTTGCCTTAATGTCCTCATTTACCATCTTTGCTATCAAAACCTTGGACATTTCCAGATTAACAGCCTCAATAATTCAATTTTCTCATTTACGTGTGTTAGACCGACCATGTAGTTTTCAAGTCAGAAAAAAATATTGTGTGTAATGTGACAGTCCAAACAGTAATTGGGTTCAGCTCCTAAAGGATGAGTGAAGGCTGCTGGTTCAGTGATATAACTGTGCTCTGCTTTTGCACTCAAAGATACGTTGGACTTCTAGACAGTATGAGGGATGGAAAATTGAACAACAGCAGAGCCAAATACAAAGCTACAATAAACAAAAACAATGTGCCTACATCTGTACTGTTCCTGAAAGTTGCACAAAACCTCAGTTTCCATTTGAGCTCACTGCTGCTTCATTTGTGGAAAACACGTGCATGGATGAAGATGGCACAGGGCCATGTCTGATTTGCAGAGTCGCTCAGTTCCGGTCGTACTACATCTAATTTCCTGCTGCTTTTCCAATAGATAACCTTTCAGAAATGAAGTAGCTTTCACAAAATCATATTATCTATTTAGTGATGAACTTTGATAGATCTCTAGCCCCAGCCTGTCCATTATGATGTTTTATATGCTTAACTTGGCAATTTGAAACTTTGTTCACACAAAAATGGCACTTTACAACATTTCCAGGAATTATACGCAAGTCTTGACCTGGCAAATTGTTGGATCGAGTTTGCAAGGATTTTTGGCTTTGTTCACACATGCTTTTTGATCTTGTGTATTCTTTAGATGGTCTACATGTTTGACTTTGTCTTGGAATATTTAATTCACCCTTTTGGTATTCTTGTGATTTTCTGTGTCTGCTGTGCACATTGAGAACTGTGCAGACTTACTCCGTTATTTACTGAACTTGCATTTCACTGCAGTTTCGGTTATTACAAATGATCAAAAGAAAATGTTGGTGTACTTACACTTTGTACTGCTTAAATTTTCAAATCAATATTTATTTGTCACATAAAAATTATACATATAGTAGGTAGTTTTGGTAAAAAAAAAAAGAGATTTTGCATTTGTGACCACGATCTTCTAAAATTAAACAATGAGGAAGCAATAACAAATAAGATTGTTTACCAAAATGAACTATAACACCTTTCCTCAATCTACATTAGCCATGCAACAGACTGGTTTGTTTGTCCTTGAATCTGCACATTTTTTCCTTATTCATTACTTCCTATACGTCTGAAGACAACTATAAGTGAATTGTGCTTAAAACTGAGTAAGAACAATTAGACGGTGCAGTGACTATCACATTTCTAAACAAATCCACTGCCTCACGAAGACGAAACTCAAAGTAGGGATATGGGATTTCGTACTGCAAAGATCAGAAGTGCTCTCGTTAACATGGCCTGACAGACAGCAAGCTTCTGATTACGATGAACTATGTAGAGTCAAAGTCTCCAAAAAAAAAAAAAAAAACCCTGTTAGACCTATAAATATGTGTTATGTGTATAGAGAGCACATTACACATTTTAAAAATAAACATAACCTGATGTTAGGGTAAAAACGTTTTGTAACATCACATTATACATTGACCTTCGACGGCACCAGTGGACTAAAGACAAAGGGATAAGCGTGAATGATTTGTTGTTGCAGGTGTTGTCTGTGCTCTCTGTTGTTGTAGGCCTGAAAAGAACTGGCACCTACACTTGTGAGAATATGAATTGCAAAACATGCATTTGATGTAAGTGGTGTGTCACACACCGTGTAAAGGACTGCCATGTAGAGAGCTGATAATGAAGAGCAACAGGAGATGACGATTTCAGTACTCAAAGCACCCGAATCAACAACTCTGCTCAATGACTGCAGTAGATGAACGGATAAGGTTACACAACGTCCACCTTCTGACTGCACATCAAAATGAATCACTAAAGAAATTTAACATTACTGTCTAATTGGAATTGCAAAGATGCCCTAACAGAATAGCCACTGCATTTTAAAATGTATAGCCATAGACCGCAATCCTCATCTGTTTGCTGTTTGTAATGTCATTATAGTGATGTAATAGCTGACAGAGGCATTTCTCAAACATGTGGCACCCAGTAGCTGCAGTGGTCTGCGTGCGTCTGCCTGTCTGTCTCCACTGTCGCAGCGCTCATTACAACGTGCAGATTAATTATTAAACTTTTGCTAACTTGTACTACTGAGCTCCTCAATGGATGGCATCAGCTTTAGCTTTTGATTTTCTCTTCACATCAACTCTTTTCTTTAGTATCTTTTGATCTCTCCCTGATGACCCGGTGGCAGTTTAAAATGCATGGGCTGGAGAAATTGGGGGCGGGTTTTTTTTGGAAGAAGCCCCGTGGACGGAGCCTTTGCACTGCAGGATTTCGCCGCTGTTCACATTGCAATTTTTAATGGGTTGTCTCTCGATGTGTGTTCTTGTTTGAGAATCACGACGGGCCCCACCAGACTAATTACAGCCTTGCTTTACCAATCTGCTTCTCCTCTGATACAATATGGAATGAATGGACCAGTATCAGACAAACTGGACATTTGCTGAAAGATGCAAAATACTACACTCATCACATTTGTGAAGAACCTATTTTTTCAATTAAGAAATGGGTTTGGAACTGCTATTAAGTACACTGTGGTGTATTTCGTGGGCAATTGTCAGAGAGAGTGCTGCATCATCTGATTCTTTTGCAGAACTTTCTGGAAATGTGTTTTCCCATTCTCATTATGGGTTTTATTGACTATTGGTTGGTGATGGGAGAAAACTGGCATATTTATCCATTTAAAATTAAATCTACAGCACAAAGTGTGTGGAATGTGAAGTCATCTGGATTCATTCTGAATCAACTAAATGTAGTAAATTTAAAATTTAGAAATGTAATAAATTAAAAATTAGAGGAATTAGACAAGACGTTCTAACACAGGCTCATAGTACGTTCTGACTATCACAAAAGTGTGATCAAAACTGGAGACCTCTGTAGCTCTTCTTTATTCACTCCTGCATGAATTCATTCTGACTCTTATTGAAATTGATATACTGTATGTATTTTTCTATACCTTTCGTCTAGTTTTTGAGTTGGCTTGAAGGTGTGTGGTATATTCGTTTGGCCAAGTCAACACCTGTGGAAACTTCATTGTTGAACTTTAAGATGCCTGAGCTTGGCAGAGGTTCACTTATATGGGCTTATTTAACATTTAGCTTTCCATCATGTGCATGGTATTAATGTTTTGCTTCTTAATAAAATTGTTTTACTGAATTTACTTGGCACTATGGGATTATCATTTGTTTAAATATGCATTTTTGTGTGTTTGGCAGAGCTACCTACTAACTCAACTGACTGCCACTGTAACTCTCTGGCCTTACCCTGACACTTCATGAATAATTTTAAGGTGTTTACAATATAAACAGTTTCATAAAATAATAGTATTTGTCTTTTTTATTAATATAAATTCTTTTTCTCACTTTTAGGTTATTTTAGTGTCGGCTAATAAGTTGGCAAGATACATAGAACCCTGCCAATTGACAGACGAATTTGGTGGAAGTCTAATGTATGATCACATAGACTGGCTCAACAAGAGACTGGTTGGTTTATGTTTGCATTATTTTTCATGAATCATTTCAGAGTTTGCTTTATTAAAATGATTTGCCACAGTTAAAGCCACATTTTTATAAGTTGTTTCAGTTGTGGTTATCTCTGTCCCCTTCCAGGGTTAGGGTTAATGTGGATTTAATATACCACCAGGTTACTGTCTGTGGGTTTCCTCTTGTTGTTGAAAGACGTGTGTATTTTATTATTCAGTTACCCTAAGAAATGGCCCAGTATGGGCAACAGTGGGTTTGTGCATTAATGTTTTCTGAAATTGCCTAAAATCCATTGCAATATGATGCTTCATGGCTTGGTGGATGTATATGAGAAAATGAATGGCTGCCTTAAATTTATCTCTGTATATTTATTTTTATTATAAAAAATTTTATAAACTGTTTTGTATTTCTGTCCTTTTCTTGGGTTAGGTTTTTGAAAAGTTCACCAAGGAATCTACATCTTTATTGGACGAGCTTGCTTTAATTAATGGCAATGAGAAAGGCAACCAGACTGACAAAGAAAGGTATGTGCTTCTTTTACATTTCTTTTACACCATCGTTCATACAGAATTTGAATACAGTATTTACTTTTCTCTGGTATGGTGTCACTGAGATAATTCTACTGCCTTAAATGTGGTCATCTCCTAATTTATTTCTTTAGCATCTTACAAGCACTGGTGGGCTCCATCATGGAGATCTGTGTGTTCTGGTTTTATTCTGCAGTCAGGCCTTATAGTATTGTACACAACACATCTGGAATTGAAAAGTTAGGGTGACTTGACCAAAAGAGTGCTTCAGTGCCAAACACCCGCTCTCTCTGTTTTATACACTCTTCATTTTTGATGATACGGAGATGAGAAATGTGTTTCACACACAGAAACTGAAATAATAAATGCAGTTAAAGTTGTTTTGCACTGGTTTAGGTCTTTCCATATTTATTGTATAGATAGATGGATAGACCCCGTGACCCTGTATTCGGATTCAGCGGGTTAGAGGATGGATGGATGGATGGATGGATAGATAGATACTTTATTAATCCCAAGGGGAAATTCACATACTTCAGCAGCAGCATACCAATAAAAAACAATATTAAATTAAAGAGTGATAACAATGCAGGTATAACAGACAATAACTTTGTATAATGTTAACGTATGCCTAGTTATGCATTAATAGATATTTGTGTGTCGCAATCTCAGGCTTCCAGCTGAGTACTTTGAAAGAGTTTTTTAACAAGAAAATGGGGACACAGTTTGAGTAAATTTTGTAAAAACATTAGAATGTTTTTCTTCACACAGAGAGCCACAGACAGAATGTAGACTGTAGAGTTGTAGAGCAGAGACTCTCCAAGTTTGGTCCGTGAACCACTAGTTGTCAGGTGGTCCCAGGCATCGATTTTAGAAGAACTTTTTTTGCTGATATAGCATCAGCACACAATGTCAGACTTTCTTGCAGACCATAACATCTTTGCTTCTACACTACGTGGTTCCACTCCACTCCTGTTCTCTGAGCCAGCATGGTAGCTAGCAGAGTAGCAACACACAAATGAGTTTGCAGCATCTAAAGAAGA
Source organism: Polypterus senegalus (assembly GCF_016835505.1). Classification (NCBI taxonomy): domain Eukaryota; kingdom Metazoa; phylum Chordata; class Cladistia; order Polypteriformes; family Polypteridae; genus Polypterus; species Polypterus senegalus. The sequence continues at coordinate 190,874,558 of NC_053159.1, forward strand.
GCAGTGTGAGTTTGATAGAGTTCTGATTATGCTTCATTTTACTGACTTTTTAAGGATACCTTTCAAAAACATAATAGTGAGAGCAGTACAGAAACTTAAATTAAGGAGGTGCTTTCAGATGAACAGCCCTGTTCAGGCCTACTAACTCGCTTCCTTTGTACACCTGTGGTTGTTACAGTATTTTTCACATTAGTAAATCTAGAAACAGAATCTAATAGGTGTAACGTGGAGTGTAGTAATGAGTGACTGTTGGCCATAGGTGGTACTCCATATATCCTAATGGTTCACATCCCCAAACACTTTGAGTACCACTCTTGTAGACAACAGAATTTTAAGATCCTTCAAAACTCAAGTGTTATTTTGGAGAAATTAGATGAATGGGATTGGCAAGCTTTGCTGGGCTGAAAGGCCTGTTCTCAAACAAAATTGTTCTAATTTTGTAAAACTCGCAGATCTCCCTCTTCTAAGACTTTGGTAGTGTGTGCTGATCACTCACTCTTGAGTGTGGAGCAAAAGTCCTCTGAATTTCTCTTGAAGGTTATCATGGTGTGGGTGACTTGTACAATTCTCTGGTTGGTTAGTCTGCATTTCATCGTTTTGTGTTGAGTAATACTTGCTTTCTACTTTTCTAAAGACAAATGGGATATTAATTGCATTCCATCCATCAAATATTTATTTTCTTTCACAGGTCAATAGATTACAATTTTTTGCCATCCTTTGATCCAGAAACTGTACTACAGACTGGTAGGTTTTCTTTTAAAATGAATATACTTAGCCCTGCAATATGTTTTAGTTCTTAACTTTAAAAGGCTTTTGTTACCATGCAGATATTTTATAGCCATTCTTATTTAAAAAGAAAAATGCCAAAGGAATAAAATACTCAGCTTTCAAGATGAGGCTCCTTTTATACTGTACATATTAGGGTTACAACAAATAATTAAGTATAAAAAAAAAAGAATTTTATTATTTTAAACAATATTGTAACTTGGGAGGAAAAAAAGGCTACAGTATGCAGCAGTCCAAACAAGACCATATAACAATAAAATCCGTTGTTAAAGTAGAAGTGATATAGCACTAAGGTAGGGTTGCCAGACGTCCCATATATATGGGAAATGTCCCATATTTGATCATTTTGTCCCCTGTCCCGTACCGACCTTTCAGAGACACCCAAATGTCCCGTATTTAGTACATTTTCAAGTTTCGTAATAAAAATATATTTTTACTACCTTCTTACAGTATGTAGCTGTAACTTTATAAGTAATTATACTTTCTTTTCTCAGATTCTCTTGATGAAAATAACCCAAATGTAATGAGAAAGCTAATGTTTGCTGCCAGTTTGCAACTTGTTTAGTTGCTATGGTTGGCTGAGGACGGCAACACTCTTACCGTTGTGCTCTCCAGCCGCGCTGCTGTGCAGTTCTGTATCAGCATTACAACATACAGTGACTGTCACCAAAGTGTGTTGTTAGTACTTGCCACGGCCCACTTTTTTTCTAACTTAAAAACTAATCCATTCATCCATCGATGCCAAAACGTAAGTAAATTTCGTATTGAATATTCCAGCAAATGGACATTTATCAAACAAGGCAGAAGCTGTTTTGAAGCAAACTGTGGTGTATGTGATTGCACTTTCAGTATTGAACATGGCAGGAAGTCTGATATCAAGCAGCACATTATCTCTCTCTCTGTCTCTGTCTCTATATATATATATATATATATATATATATATATATATATATATAATATTAGTCTGGATGTACAGGGGGCATGTATAAATTTATATATAATAGAGAGAGAGATTTTAAGAGTGTTCTGTATTTCTAATTTTCTATTCTGGCAACCCTACACTAAGGTACATTGATCATTTAAGAAAATTTAATACATAAGCACTGGCCGTGCCAGAGCCCCACTTATGATAGCTCAGCATGGCACTCTCCTAAAATGCAGTTCAATCTAAAGAAGTGCAAAGTGTTTAAAGGGACATTTATTATAAATATAAGACTGCGGAAGCGGACCCAGAGCCAGCAACCTCTGAAACTGATTTAGGTGCTTTATGCTGACACATTATTCTCAGTGTCTGGCCAGTGTGTGGATGCAATTAAAAGGGTCAATATAATGTTAACATTAGGTTTTATTTTAAAATGTAATATTTAATGTGATGTTTAAAAGATTTAAGGGGTATAGGGTCTGTATTATAATATGTACAGAGTCCAGTGAAATTCTTTTTTGAATTGCTAATCAACATATAACATCTCATCTCTCTCCAGCATCATGATTAGTGATAGATTTGAAAGGTGCTGTATAACAGATAGATGTTGAAGATACAATGTAATAGATTTATAGGGTCATTGCTGTCACATATACAGAGTCCAGTTAAATTCTTTCTTGCATGTGTTAATGACCCGGGTTTGCTTCCTGGGTCCCTGGCGTGGAGTTTGCTTGTTCTCTCTGTGTCTGCATGGGTTTCCTCCGGGTACTCCGGTTTCCTCCCACAGTCCAACGACATGCAGGTTAGGTGCATTGGCGATTCTACAATTGTCCCTAGTGTGTGTGTGTGTGTGCGCCCCCTGCGGTGGGCTGGTGCCCTGCCCGGAGTTTGTTTCCTGCCGTGCACTCTGTGTTGGCTGGGATTGGCTCCAGCAGACCCCTGTGACCCTATAGTTAGGATATAGCAGGTTGGATAATGGATGGATGGATGTGTTAATGATCCTGCAACACCTCCCCACTATCCAGCACCATGCCTAGTGATAGATATGAAAGGTTCTATGTAATAAATGAATGTGAAAAATGTTGGCACCTAACCCCCAGTTGTGGCCAGAATACTATTAAAATCTGTAAATTTGCAAAAGAAAAATTATTTATTGGAGTCAAAATTATGAAATTCTATAAATATGTAAAAGAAAAATTTTATTATTTAACAGAATAAAAATCATGAAATGAGAATAAAATGTTTGCTCTCTTACCGATTGGAGTATTCCTCTTAAACTGATGGTCCACTATCCTTTTTGAGAGACTAAATAAATAATCCATTCATTTTAACAGACAAAAACTGATATGCGATATGCTTCCCGTGCGGTGCTTGATTGTTTGCTTTTCTCTGTCTGTCTCACTCTCTCTGCCAGACGGAGGGAGTGTGAGCAGAGAGGCCGGTTGCCTAGAGGATACGGATGCACCTCTACAAAATGCCGCTTTATCGAGGTACTTCGGCATACTTAAAAGCCCAAAAGCATGTATTGATTTCTGGATTGTTTGCTTTTATCTCGCTCTCTCTGACATTCTCTGCTCTTGACACACATTCTTTGAAGAGGAAGATATGTTTGCATTCTTGTAATTGTGAGAAAGAACTATCATCTCTGCCTTTTCATGGAGCACAGTTTAAACTTTTGACTAAAGGGTGTTATTTCATGTCTAGAGGGCTCTAATAATGTTAACAGTGTGGGAGAGTTTATAAGGGCTTAAAATATATAAAAATAACCATACAAACATATGGTTTCTACCTTGCGGATTTTCATCTATCGCGGGGGGTTTTGGAACGCAACCACCGCGATCAAGGAGGGATTACTGTATATGGTTTAAAATAAGCCTGGTTTAAAGCGTGAAAGAAATGTGACATAAAAACATCACATAAAATTGTTACACAAAATCATTGCACTTTTAGGCTTAGGATTGATTTATTTATTTATATATATATATATATACAGTGATCCCTCGCTATATCGCGCTTCGACTTTCGCGGCTTCACTCCATCGCGGATTTTAAATGTAGGCATATCTAAATATATATCACGGATTTTTCACTGGTTCCTGGATTTCTGTGGACAATGGGTCTTTTAATTTATGCTACATGCTTCTTCCTCAGTTGGTTTGCCCAGTTGATTTCATACAAGGGAGGCTATTGGCAGGTGGCTGAGAAGCTACCCAATCAGAGCATGTATTACATATTAACTAAAACTGCTCAATGATATACGATGTGCTTCCCGTGCGCTGCTTGATTGTTTGCATTTTCTCTGTCTCTCTCACTGTCTCTGCCTGACGGAAGGGCTGTTTGCCTAGGGGATACGGACGCTCCTCTAAAAAATGGCACTTTATCGCGGTGCTTCGGCATACGTAAAAGCGTATTAATTTTTTGATTGGACTGTATTGGACAAGTGATGAGCAGTGCCTGGTTGTCTCCACACATACCGCTTAGAATTAAGGCCAAAAAGTTCTATCTTGGAGTTTGCTAAAAGAAACCTGAAGGACTCTGAGATGGTGAGAAATAAGATTCTCTGGTCTGATGAGACCAAGATAGAACTTTGTGGCCTTAATTCTAAGTGGTATGTGTGGAGACAACCAGGCACTGCTCATCACTTGTCCAATACAGTCCCCACAGTGAAGCATGGCGGTGGCAGCATCATGCTGTGGGGGTGTTTTTCAGCTGCAGTGACAGGACGACTGGTTGCAATCGAGGGAAAGATGAATGCGGCCAAGTACAGGGATATCCTGGACAAAAACCTTCTCCAGAGTGCTAAGGACCTCAGACTGGGCCGAAGGTTTACCTTCCAACAATGAATCATGAAAAATCATTACAATTAAAACTTTTTAAATGTGCCAAACATTATTAGAGAATGAATATACAGTAATACCTAATGCTCTTCAAATAATGCGTAGAATTTGGCAGTAAACAGAATATTTCATAATGTGTATGTGAAACCCAGATCCGCCAGTCATGTGGTTGCTAGATCTGTGCTGTTTGATTATGGTTAATTATGTGGGGCTGACTCAGGCATTTTAGCATGTGCTTTTAATACTGTGTTGTTCAATCTATTTATTTATTTATTTATTTTATTTCAGTGTGGAGGTTAAGCAGCATGTGTTCTAATTTTAGCTTGTAAGATACAAGGTTAATTAGCAACTCCAAGGTGGATGACTGTGCCTTGCGGTAGACTAATGGCTGATTCCTTGTTTTGTGCACAATCCTCCTGCATTAGGAACCAGTGAAAAAGTGGTTTTGAAATCTGAATGGATGAATTCAAATGAAGAATCTGGGAACTCCGGTATTTTGGAATGGGACACGATTAATTGTGCTTGTTTTGTCAGTGCATTTTGTTAACATCAGTAAATAACAGCCAGCCGCCACAGCATCATTAGCTAAAGATTTAGAATTCTAGTAAAGAGATCTCTTTGTTATTTAGGATTAGTAATCCCTTTTGAATTCTCTGAAATCATGTGATTTTTAAATGCCTTTCATCAAGCCATTGCTAAATTGCTGTCATAGCCTTTTTTTTTCCTGGACTGCCTTGCCTCTGGTGAGGTGCATAGCAAAAATCTTTATTGTATTGATGGGCATCTTAATGGCAAAAAGCTGAATGATTTGGTTAAGCGTTTCCTGTAAAGCACATTTTAATAAAGCAGTGGTTCTTAAACTTTTTTTTTTTCCCCTTGCAACCCAATTTTGCTTTATTTTCATCTTCGCTGACCATCATCCCATTCTCCTTTGGAGAATCACCAACGCAGGTCATTAAGAAGCAATGACGTTTGCCTTAACTGCCCTCATTGATCCATTGCAAGATACTCTGCAAAACATACGCGAGCCTCTCCCATTAAGTACAATTGTGAATCTCGACCCAGCACAACCTAAATTCAGACAGCACGCGTTTAAGACCCTTTGTAATAAAGTGTTGAAGAAGAAGTGATTTGTATAGTTTGAGACAGCTGGAGTTACATGATTTGGTATAGCAAAGCTTTATTTAAGAACCCTTTCTTGAAAATGCATGAGAAGATGACTAAAGTTCTTCCTGCAATCAGATGAATGAAGTATTTTTTTACCAAGTAAAGGAAGGTACAATGCAGGCAGACAGAGTTCTTTCAAAGGGATTTTCTTTGTAATGTCAGAAGCTTTAAGACTGTGAAAGGCAACAGCTTCTGGGAGGATATTTTAAATTTCATCATATTGTTCCTTTTTTTCCTTCCAAAATAAACATGTTAACTGTGAATAGGATGTAGCGGTGATTTCAAACAATGGACTGCACGCCGCTAGCTTTTCTCAAACTGTGCAAAGGAAACATTTTTTACCTGCCACCTTTGTAAATGTCAACAATATTTTTAAAATATTTAATAAGTTATACATATACATGTGTTTGCTATGTGAAACACCTTGTGATTGTGTAATAAGTACTAACTTATTTATGCCAAGCTGTCAAAAAACAAAAATATTCTTACTTCCCCAGAGTATGTCTATGAACAGACTAAATCATTCTTAGGCAGCCAGTGATCTACAGTGGTCTTACTACTACACTTACACCCTCCTTCCCTGTATTCACAAAGTGTGCACTTAAGAAAGTAAAAGTGACAGAAAATAACCCAAGTATTTAGAATTTCTGATTAATCGTTTACTGCGATTGTCTGCCAGCTGTTACTCCTGCCTTGTGCCCCATGATTGCTGGGTATTATTATGATTACTGGTATATTTGTATTGACAGATGCAGTGCCTTTAAAGACTACAGTTTTTCTGTAAGAATTTTTGCCATTCATTGTAAAATAGTACAGTAAAAATACATGTATTTTATTGAAGATAACTAAGGATAGGTTTGGAGTCCTTTTCTTCCATATGCATTTTACTGTAATATTAATAGGGATAATTTTGGAAGCCAATAGGCGTAGTGGTTAATGCAGTATACTGGTTGAAATTATTTCTCTGGTGTAGATTTAGAGACAAGTGTTTTACCGGTATGTTAAAAATTACTGGAAAACTTGTGAATATGTTAAGTTGTTTTAGGGTCCTAGGGTTGACCCTATTGTAACAACATTTATTTATATAGCACATTTTCATACAAATAATGTAGCTCAAAGTGCTTTACATGATGAAGAAAGAGAAAAAAAGACAAAGTAAGAATTAACTTAAGAGAACACTAATTAACATAGAGTAAAAGTAAGGTCCGATGGCCAGGGAGGACAGAAAAAACAAAAAAAAAAAAAACTCCAGACGGCTTGAGAAAAAATAAAATCTGCAGGGGTTCAGAGGTCATGAGACCGCCCAGCACCCTCTAGACATTCTACCTAACATAAATGATCAGTCCTCATTGTATTCGGGGTTCACATGGAAGGACTTGATGATGACGGTCACGTGGACTTCTGGTCTTTAATCCGTCAATGGAGGGACATCACGGTGCTTTGATTAGGTGGTGGTGGTGTAGGTCACCACCACAGAAATCTGGAAAAAGAACAGAAGAGAGAGTAGTGGTTAGAACGTATTTTGGAGCCACTATGAGCAGTAATGATAATTAATTGAATATACAGAGCTTCAGGATTAAACTAAGATGAAGTTAATGAGAAAGCCATGTTAAAGTAATGAGTTTTCAGCAGTTTTTGTGCTCCACTGTATTAGCCTGGCAAATTCCTATTGGCAGGCTATTCCAGATTTTAGTTGCCTAACAGCAGAAGGCCGCCCCCCCGCCTCACCACTTCTTTTAAGTTTAGCTCTTGGAATTCTAAGCAGACACTCATTTGAGGATCTAAGGTTACGATTTGGAATGTAAGGTGTCAGACACTCCAATATATAAGATGGAGCAGATTATTTAAGGCTTTGTAAACCATAAGCAGAATTTTAAAGTCAATTCTAAATGACACAGGTAACCAGTGCAGTGACATCAAAACTGGAGAAATGTGCTCGAATTTTCTTTTCCTAGTTAGGATTCTAGCAGCTGCATTCTGCACTTGTTGCAATCGATTGATGTCTTTTTTGGGTGGTCCTGAGAGGAGTGCGTCACAGTAATCTAGTCGACTGTAAACAAAAGCGTCACCTAATTTCTCAGCATCTTTCAATGATATAAGAGGTCTAACTTTTGCTGTATTTCTTAAGTGAAAAAATGCTGTCCTAGTGATCTGATTAATATGTGATTTAAAATTCAGGTCATAGTCAACAGTTACCCCTAAATTCTTTACCTCCGTCTTGACTTTTAATCCCAATACATCAAGTTTATTTCTAATAACCTCATTATATCCATTACTGCCAATCACTAGAATTTTAGTTTTCTCTTTCTTTAGTTTGAGAAAATTACTACTCATCCATTCGGAAACACAAGTGAGACATTGTGTTAGTGAATCAACAGAGTCGGGGGTCATCAGGTGCTACTGATACATACAGCTGCGTGTCATCAGCATAGCTGTGATAACTCATATTATGCCCCAAGATAATCTGACCTAATGGAAGCATGTAAATTGAAAAGAGCAGCAGACACAGGATAGAGCCTTGTGGAACACCATATAGAATATCATGTTCCTCTGAAGTATAATTACCACAACTAACAAAGAGTTTTCTACCTGCCAGGTAGTATTCAAACCATTGTATACTTTATACTCTTTATTCCATAGACCAGGGGTAGCAATGTTGATCCTGGAGAGCCACAATGACTAAAGGTTTTCATTCCAACCCAATTGCTTACTTAGAAACCAATCCTTGTGGTGTAGCAGGTCAACAGCTCAAGTCAAAAAGGCCACTTTTTAAATAAATTATCACCACACTCGTGGCTTTGAGAGGGGGTGTGGTAGTGTGGCTGGAGCAGGTTCCCAGGTGAATCTGTGATGCAGGCGGTCCTCACTTAAGTGCACAGATGAGGAGTCGTCTGCATCCGTAATTGATTCTGGGAGCTGCTAATTGCCACAACTGATCCATGTGCCCTTGATAAATAATATACGGGCGAAGTGGCTAAGAGGAAAAGGAAGGATGAGAAAAAAAAGTGAAGGGAAGTTGATGGAGAAGGAAGCAGGAAGGAGAAAGCTGGTGCAGGCTCGTGAGCGAGAGCAGGCTCGCGCTGATTTGCAGGCAGCGGGGAGAGGCAAGCCCAAGTGGGGTGTTTGGCAGGCACCCGAGGGCCGACGTTAATGGTTGCTCCTGCTGAGCGCTTGTTTGGAGCAGGAGTGACCGGGAGAAGGTTGGCTCGCCGTAGCGGGAGTTGGGACTTGGGAAGTGAAAGCCCCAGCGTGAGCGTCCTGGTCGCTGGGGTGCACAAGTCTTGATCTGGGTGAGCAGAACCGGAGCCAGGGATCGGAAAGGCCACCAGACCAGTACAGGGTAGAAGCTCAGCTGCATGTAGGGTGACTCCCCTGGTGCATAGTCTGGATGGGAGAAGCAGGGGAGTCACCAGTAAAAGAAGGCACCGGTCTTTATTTTTAAAAGACTGCGTCCAGCCATTGTTTTAACCTCACTTTGAAAAGGATTTTTTTTATTGGATTTTAACCTCCACCAGTTCACTCGTTTTATTGGATTATTTATTTACAGTATGGAACTTTGATGCACTGCACTTTAGTTGGACACTGTTTTGTTTTGTTGATTTTTAAAATAAAAGCACTTTGCACATTTGGCACCATCCCCTTGCTTTATTGTGCCTCACTGTCCAGCTCATTGGTGACATTACTGATGGTGTCAGGTTAAAGAGCTCCCAGAAGCTGGATGGGAGCATGGAGTAGAACCCGCATCTCCACAATCCATTCCAGTCTCAGACCTTATTTAATTTTATGGCTTGTTAGTCTGCAGTGTAAGGCTCTCATATTGTAGACTTTTTTCCTTTCCAAGGATATCATCAAAATGATTTGAAAGCCTGTCAAGTTTTCTGTTAAGTGTTTTAATAAATCAAACTGTGCATGATAACTGTGCAAATCCCAACATCACCTCCACATCCGTGCAAAACTGTTTAAAGACACAGACCCCAATTTATAAACAGGAATCTACGTGACTACAGTAGTGATGTTGTTTACGTTTAACAATCACTCAACAGGACACATGTACACAAAAATAAAACCCCCTGTGTGACGCTGCTACAAGTGAATCAAAACAGGTTCTGTCACATCTGTATTTATTTCCCATTCCCTGGTCATAAACTAACTGGAAAAGAAACCAACTGGAACAAATGCATAAATTATTAGTACAACACACATTAATGTACAAGAAAGGCTTGCTATGCGTGTAACTGAAGTCCTGTAAATTTAATTTCATCCCGGTACGTTTGAGCAAAATAATAAAAATTTAATATAAACAGTCCACAGTGAAGATTTTCCACACCAGGACTAGCACATAAAAGTAAGAATTTCACTGGACTCCGTACATGTGACAGTAACAACAGCAATAGTTATTTTATTACCGGTAGCACATTTTCATACATGAAAGTAGCTCAAGGTGTTTTTAAATAATAATGGCTAACAATGTCGCCATCACCTTTTAATCTGCCTTTTTTCATTTCCTGATCCAAAACTTAATCCACTATTAAAGGTCAGACTGTTTTTTCAGTCTCTACTTAAACATCATCTATTTTAATGACTTTTTAAACAGCATTTATCTTTAAATCATATGTATTTATAGTAGTATTTTGGTATTTAGTATGCATTGCCTGACTTCTTTTTAGCTTGATTGTAATGGCTTACATATAGAGATTGCTTTTTAACTGTTCATACAGTATGTGACTAGTTGCCTAGATTATACCAGACATTTATAAATTTAAACTATATAAATTAATTATAAACTGAATTTTATAAATTAAACTATTATTTCTTGATTTTCTTTATAAAAAGGCCATGAGCTGCTTTCTGAGCTTCAGCAACGACGCTTCAATGGGTCAGAGGGTGGTGTCTCGTGGTCTCCGATGGATGATGAGCTTTTGGCACAACCGCAGGTCATGAAGCTACTTGATTCTCTTCGTGAGCAGTATACTCGGTACCAAGAGGTGTGCAGACAGCGCAGCAAACGCACCCAGCTGGAGGAGATCCAACAGAAAGTCATGCAGGTACAATGAGGATCACAGCTGTCTCTTAAAGGGCGCCGGTAAACTGTGATAGACGCTTAGCCCACAATATTGAAATGTCACGCAAAGATACTTTTAGCAGCATTTATTCCATGATCATTTTTTTTTTTTTGGTTATCCAAACATGAGAAACCATAAATTGGGCCTCACAAGCAAGTTAAGCAAATCCGTGGAAAATTCTTGTTGAAGGCAATGCAAAGCTGTTATCCATCCATTATTCAACCCGCTATATCCCAACTACCGGGTCATGGGGGTCTACTGGAGCCAGTCACAGGTATTGATGGCGATTTTTGATATTTCTGAACATAGAGCTAGTAGTTTAGTGATCAGGCGTAACCATTTCTAAGATTGTTTGTATTATTAACAGATTAACTATTCATTAGTTAAATAAAGAAATCATGTCAAAAGAGTTGATTACTTCTGATAGTATAGTGAAGAGAAGTTCTTGTAAACTACATGACAAAGTCAGGTTTGTGTTCTTGCCATTAGAGCTGGTGTAAAATATTGTCTTATTAAACTGAAACAAACCAAATGATTCTTAAATTGTTGACTCATTCTGAGCTATAGTGCATAATCCTCCAAAAAAACATTTTGACACAGAACTCACAACAACACTTTGTGTGAAATACAGGAGTCAGTAAATTTCCAGGTCAGTCTTCCTTGATATACAATACAGCATCAAATAAGAGCTGTCACGATCATTAAACGAAATATTTGTGCAAAAGACATTTTGCATATTGTTAGTGGCTCAGATGTGACACTGTCCGCTGAGAGTCCTGGGGGGCTGCTCACAGGTATCCATGCCAGGTATGTCACCATTACTCCTGTGCATTTTCTTTTCAGGTGCTCCAACAGACATTACAGCTGTGCTATATACCAAGTGACCTTATTTCCTTTTACAGATCTTGCAAAAGTCAGTTTTCTTACTAGAGAGGGAACTCAGCCTCATCTTACCATGCAACAACAAATGAGTGTTCTGTCAAGTTAACATAGTGTGGCAGACAAATGAATAAAGAACTAAACACAGTGTCATAGTCTAAATACTATGTTTTTAACGGTGAAGTCAAAAATAAGAAATTGTCAGAGCCAAAACTCTAAGAAAGGTCAAAAATCAAGGTGAACTTTCGCTCTATGTATGGAAAAAATTAAGCAAGACTTGCATAGATGGTCAACCCTCCATCTCACTTTAGCTGGAAGAATTAACATTGTTAAGATGAATATCCTTCCTAAGCTTCTCTTTTTATTTCAACACATTCCAATATAAATCAATAAATAATTTTTTTAAGAAATTAGATTCAACCATAACCTCATTTATTTGGAATTCAAAACATTCACATATCTAAAGGGCAACCCTACAGGGACCTAAAATGGAAAGCGGCATGGCTCTACCTAACTTTCAGTTTTATTACTGGGCAGCAAATATACAAGCTATTAAAACCTTGACATGGACATAAATAGATGGTGTCATGGGTGGCTGGGGGTGGAGCCTAGCCGGGATGCCCAAGGGGACCGGAGGAGGACTGGTGCCTACTCCCGACCACGAGGGGGCAACCGCCTTGGTTTTGTTGGTGGCCTCGGGTAAGGGGCTTGAAGCACAACCCTGTAGGGGCCCGTGGCCACTGCCAGATGGTGCCCCGGTGCCTGAAGACACCAGGAAGTGCTGGGGGGAAGAGGAGCAGCAACACCTGGAGGACTTCCGGCTACACAGTTGGTGCTTCCGCCACACGGGGGTGTGTCGGCGGAAGCTCCTCAGGAAGCACCTGGAGCCCATCCGGGTGTACATAAAAGGGGCCGCCTCCCTCCAGTCGAGAGCAAGAGTCGAGTGGAAGTGGCTGGAGCTCGGAGGAGAGGAGTGGAGGCGGTCTGAGGACTGAGCAAGGCATTGTCGTGTGGCCAGGACTTGAAGGGGTGATTGGTGCTGCGGCACTGGGTTTGCGCACTTTATTTGTAAATTAGGATTGTAAATAAACACGTGTGTGGAGAAAGAACATGTCTGCCTGTCTGTGTCCGGGCTGTACCCCACAATGGACATACACAGGCTTGGTCCGCAATAGAAATAAAATCCTGCAGTACTTCTTTATATTCTTTGCTTTGTACTCCAATAAATGCAAGTTATCGCCAATATACTAACAACCCAAATGTGCTTCACTCACTGAGAATATGGAACCAATGTAGGAAGCATTTTAAGATAAAGAATCTTTTATAAGTGGCACCTCTGCACGAGAACCACCTTTTCCCACCCTATCAAACATATGCAGTTTTTAATGTCTGGAAAACATTTGAGATTAAATCACTGAGAGATCTGTACATAGACAACGTTTTCTGCATCCTATGAACAGTTACGTTCCAAATTTAACTTACCAGCAACACATTTCTTTCACTACCTTCAAATCAGAAACTTTGTTAAACAGAACCTGACCAGTTTTCCTCCCCTCTCACCAACCTCTATGCCGGAAAAAATATTGATTAGTCTTGAGGACTCAGACAGCATTTCTGTAATATATAAAATTATTTTACAGTCCCTCCCTTTCAAAGATCCAAGAGGACTGTGGGAAAAGGATCTCTCACTCAATATTTCAGAAGAGGAGTGGAAAGTAGAAATGCAGAGAATCCACTCGAGCTCCATATTTGCAAAGCATACAATTGTTCAACTGTTTTGCTTAAAATTGTCCAAAATGTTACCAGGACAAAATCCACCAAATTAACATCATTCTGGACCAAAATCTTTAAATGCCTCTCAGACAGCCTTGGGGGTCACAGTCCCTCTTAACCCAGTAACAGCTGTGTCTGGTGGGTGCACAGAGGGGCTTAAAGTGGAGAAGGACAAACAAACTGTAATTGCCTTTACTACACTATTGGCACATAGGACTCTTCCAGTTGAGCAAGATAAGTCTAACTCTCCTATTCTAAGTCAGCGGGTAACTGATGTTATCTACTATTTGAAACTGGGAAAAATCAAATTCTCACTTGGAGGGTCTGTGCAGAACTTTTTCAGAACCTAGCAGGATCCCATCAACAACATTTTAGCACTGAGGATTTCTCCATTTATCATTATTATCACTTATTAATTCATCTGTTTACTTATTTTTACTAGCTTTAAGTTTTACTCTGCTGACTTAGCTCTCTTTCTCAGGGGTGGGGGTTGACTTGTTTTCAGTCTTATGTTTGTAAAAATTGATTTATTTGTATGGAATGATACGTGGTTTTAATAAAATCAAAAAAAAAAAAAAATCAAGGTGAACTAAAGAAACTCATAACCGTGACAACATGCTATGTCTTACTTTGTCCCCATAATCACCGATTACCAGTAAGTCCACAGCACTGAACTCAGTACTGTCGCAGTGGTATGTAAGGATGACCACACACTCCCAAAATGATCCTGATCTCAAAAATGACAACATCCATAAGAAACTATAATTAAATCAATTGTGAACAGCTAAAATTCTGAACTTCTCTAACTGGATTTAGACCACTTTGGTATGTTGTATGAAATCCAGTACAGCAACGTGCTGCTTGGATGGGACCTACATTTGAAGGCTTGAAACAGAAGTATCTTTACACTATTTTATTTAACTATTTATGTACATGTATTTATGACATTCTGCATGTCACATATTGCAGTACTGACTCAGCATGCCAGTAGAAAGCAAGCAAGGTGGCAGACATGATAAGTATTTGGGGTGACTGTTGCCAGCCAGTACAGCCCAACTGCTAAACATTTTCTGAAGGAAATGATAAACCTCAGGCACCTATTTTTCAGAGAGACTCTGGCAGACTGGTGTTGTCATAAGTTAGCAAATGTCCCTCCTGATGTCCTAAAGTTGTCAAATTACTGTTTCACACCCCCACCACTGCTGACTCCTTTCTGCTTCTGCACACAGATCTGACAGTGGCGACTACTGTCAAAACAAGAGCTGCAGTTTTTCATTTTCTTGTCATCATGAGCTGTTTTCGCAGCTGCACCTCACAAAAACCAATGTCGAATACCAAAGCACCAGTAAACTGTTGGTACTCATTCACCTTATAGTAAAAGCCAATTTATCACATCTGTCTGATGACTTGACTTTGATTACTTATGCGCATGTGGTGCATTCATAATGGATATCTATTCACGCACATGTTGGATTTGCATAACTCAGGAAACTGGGAGCAGTCGAGTAAAAAATATTGGATATGAGCTTAAAAAAATAAATAAAACAGATTTGAGTTACTCAAAATAACTTTTAAGTAAAACGTATGCACTTCATGTCTGCTGAGGTATGTGGGAGCCCTATATCCTGAATACTTTATAATGTTTCTCAGATATAAAGAGACCAACTCAAAGCAAGATCCTCTTTTCAAAGAAACAAAACATCTGCTTTTTGTTAAGTTTGTCTGAAGAGAACATTTCTTTCTAAATGTAATGTAGGTTTCTACTCACAAGCTCCTCAAAAGTTGCCTCAGCAATTTTGTTTCTCAGGCGTGGATTTATCTATAACTTAACCAATAACGGCGCACTGCATGATAACGTGCAGTGAATACGCTTGGCTTATAGTTTTCAGACTCCTTCTCTGTACGTTTAGCATTTGTTTGCTTCCTGAGCAGCTCATCTTTTCCCCACTCTAGCGGCCCGCTTCTTCCCTTCTTTCGTTGTTATCTTTTCGCGTTAAAACTGACTAAGTCCGTGTTTGTGTTGCAATTACTTAGTACAGTGGTACCTCTGTATACATCCTTAATCCGTTCCAGATCCTTGGACTTATACCAAACAAGACGTGTACCAAACAACTTTTTCTCATAAGAAATATAGGGAAAATGATTAATCCGTTCCCATGAAAATAAATCCTATTGTTATTGACATATTATACATTGATGGGGTTGTATAAAATAATTTAAAACACTGCTTATTACTAAAATATATAAATACAAAGCAATTAGATGAAATAAATGAAAATTTAACCTCACTTTACTTTTTAATGACGTCTTTGTTTTTCACAATCGTAAATACCGTTGTTAAATGAAAATTTAACCTCACTTTACTTTTTAATAACGTCTTTGTTTTTCACAATCGTAGATACTGTCGTTCTTGGCATATGGTATGCAGCAGCCAAGTCCCGGATACGCATGCCACCTTCATACTTTTCAACAATCAATTCAAATGTATGCGATAAAACACAAAATCACTTGAAAATTCACATAGAGTTATAGCACGGGTTGTTCACTGAATGCTAGCAACTGGCGTACTGACGCTCGTGGACAGTTGTAGCTTTGTATCAAGAGAGGTAAACATGGGTAGCGTGCGGTGTTCTAGCACGTGAGTCGTATTCCAAACAAAGGTCGTATACCAAGCAAAATTTTTCGCGTCCAAACAGGACGTATACCAAATTCGACTTATTCCAAAGCGGACGCATACCGAAGTACCACTGTACATTTTCTTTAATTTCTCACTTAAGCTGGCAGTTAAGTCTTCATTCTGCCTCAAGTATGATTTAAGATATGAAGAGGTAGGGGAAGTGACTGCGAAGGTGTTAGGAATGAGAATGGCACCCATATGCATGTGCCGCCCTACTGGCTGCTGGCGAGAGTTGATTCTTTTAAAAAAAAGGATTAACCTTGGAGGTCAATCATCACCCTGAAAGCGGACTGTAGACGTCACATAGTATATGTGTACCAAATGTCAGGTCAGTCGGTCAAATGGCTTGTGAGTGACAAGTGATTTAAAATCCTGGAGAGACAAATGGACAGCTACCGTAGCGTATTATATATAAAGATACGTCATGCTGTACCAGCCAAGATGGCACCTCCGTCAGCCACCATAGACTGGGAAATTATATCCGGAGCAATCATGAAACCAGTACTGTGTAGGCAGTTTTATAACTTCATCATTTATGGAAACTCTTCAAGTTTAGCTTCATGTCTTCTCATCAAAGTGGGTGATAAAGTACCACATTCGCATTAAAGTGCGTACATTTAGAGGAACATAATGCACATATACGATAGTAGTGGAACACACAAACCTCTGCCTCTAACATAAAAGGGCAGTGAAAATGTAGTCACATGTAGGGAACTGTGGAAGTAAACAAAGAAATGTCGTACTGGAAAAAATTAGACCACATGACATGAAAAATACAAACACAAAATAATGCATGAAGTTCACGTTATTTTAATCAATAACTACCAAAACAAATAAAGTACTTAATGTAAAAATATACAGGCCTAACAAAACAGAACACTGAAATATTTGCAGTATTTCTTTACTAATCACACTACTTATATAAATGTGGTCATTGGCCTTTCCATTCATTCACTCATTCATTTTCCACCACTTATCTGGAACCGGGTCACAGGGGAACAGTCTTAGCAGTGAGGCCTAAATGTCCTTTTCCCCAGCCCCACTTGCCAACTCATGCTGTGGGATCCCAAGGTGTTCTAAGACCATCTGGGAGATGATGATCTACCTAGTGAGCCCTGGGTCTTCCTGGGGGTCTCTTCCTTGCTGGTCATGCCCATAAAACCTCCATAGGGAGGCGTCCAGGATTTATCAAATGTCTGAACCACCTTAATTTGGCTGCTTGGTTATAAATCGTGAGTACAGGTAGTCCCCAGGTTATGGACATCCGACCTACGGCTTACGAACAAGGCCGCAGCTGCGACTCATGCGCCCCAGTAACTGCTGCTCTGTCATCTTCGGCCTGGAGACGCTGCAAGCGGTGGCTGGAGGGGGGGCAATTCCGCTGCTCGCGCAGTGTAGTGTCCCTTGAGCAGCTCCCGGCGGCAATCGGTGACCCGTGGTCCATAGCTACCGGGGCCACAGCTATCACATGTGTGCTGGACAGAGGCTTGATGGGGCAGTTCGCTCCCCGCCCGCTACACCGCCGCAGCTACTGATCCTAACTGGACACAGGCTGGATGGAGTGGAGGAGGGTGTTTCATTGCCCGCCCACCTCACACGGCTGACCTGCTCGTTCTCGGTGCGCATCTGGTAATGCTGCAAGCGGTGAACCGGTTCTGGCTGAATGGAGGCCATTGAGGGTAAATGGGGCGGCGGGGGGTAGCATTGTAGGGTGGCTGCCTGTTGAATGGGGGCAGTGGTGGGCGATTCACTACCCACCTTTGCAAGATGAACATTTCTATTTTGGTAGCACATTCTTTAGTTTTCATCCTGAAAATAATACTACCCCAGAGTGAGCGCCATTCGAACTCTCCCATGTAGTGCTCTTCATCCAGACATTGAATCAAGGATGTAAAAGCAGTGCTTGCCTGTGGGTAGAAGTTGTTAGTATTTGATCCTCTCTTTGTTTGTCGGCATGCATTTTCCTGCTGTTGCAGTTCTTGCATTCTGTATAATGCGCAGTATCTCTAGCTTGCCAATGAAGCCAGCTACTTGGTAGTTTAGTGCTCAGGCTTACCTCTTACCTCAGTGTCATTTCTTGTTATTGTTTCTAATCTTTGTCAGTGAAGCACCTCCCTTATTTGGCTTGACACTTTGTAGATGTCCCTGCTTGACTTCTTTTTCATGCCATTATATTGTGTAGCACTGTATTTTGCAATCCTAAAGCTCACTTTACTGTGTGAACACAATCAGTGGACAGTTTGGGTGGCCGTTTGTTCGTCTATGACACGCATGCATTCTGTATCCTGCACTTGCAGTGCCATCTGCTGAGTGTCATTTCTTCCTCTTCCTATGAGAGGCCTGAGCAATGCGCTTAATGCTCAGCAGCTTTTGCCACAGTTCTTTTCCTTTCAGAGGGGACTGGGCAGTCTCATGGTCTGGAATCCCTACAGATTTTATTTTTTTCTCCAGCCATCTGGAGTTTTTTTTTTGTTTTTTCTGTCCCCCTTGGCCATTGAACCTCACTCTTTTTCTATGTTAATTAATGTTGACTTATTTTATTTTCGTATTTTGTCTTTTATTTTTCTGTTCTTTATTATGTAAAGCACTTTGAGCTACTGTTTGTATGAAAATGTGCTATATAAATAAATGTTGTTTTAGCTGTGTCACCCTATCAAGCAGTTTACCATAAGAAGCAAGCAAACCCCAGTGATTTTGCAATGGTTGATGCTACCCAAGTTTCTTGTTTCACTGACATGTAACAGATCATAAACAATTGATTAAGACCAAAATGAAGGTTCTAGCCATAGTGGTTTATGAGTAACTGCATGACAGACGAGCATCCCTTAGCATTTTGTATATGTAGAATACAGTATATTTATGATTATATACTGTACATATAAACACAAACAGGCTGAATTGCTTTATTTATTTAGGTGCTAAAGGTTTTATTAGGTATGGCAAAGAAATGTTCATATTTAAAGTGCACTCCAAATAGGTTTAGAATCATATGAAAGACATGTGAAGTATAAAATATCACGTTTCAATGAACCTTGCTTGTTGGTTCTGCTTTTTAAATACTCTGTTTTATTCACACACATTTTTATTATGCACCATTTAACTGTTGCATGGTCTATTACTTTGCTAGGTTGTAAACTGGCTTGAAGGACCAGGAACAGAGCAGCTGAGAACTCAGTGGGGAATTGGAGACTCCATTCGAGCCTCGCAGGCCTTGCAACAGAAGCATGAAGAAATTGAGAGTCAGCACAGTGTGAGTTTTACTTTTTTTCAGTATATAGCAGGTTGCTAATTCTTTTATTTTTCTTTCCAGTATAAAGTGCCCTCAGCAAATCAAACAGTTGTTTTGCCAATTGATGTTAGATTTTATTTTTTAAATACAAATTTATACCTAATACAGTGTTATGTTTTAGTAAACATTAGAACATTTTGATTAAAGGCCATCCCAGGATCTAGTGGCCGTGTCTTTACCCCCAAATTACCTGGATTAACTTACCAAGTCATGGGCCTGCACCTTCACTGTCTTCCAGGACTATCAACATTGTTTGGGTGCGTCCTTCTCTCTCTCTTTTTTAATTTTCCTTTTCAAAGAGGAGACTGGGTGGGACAGTCCTTCTTGGAAGTTATTTTTCTCCTTCCACCAAATACACCGAACCACAGAAGGCGTGGTGTAGTAAACATACATCCATTTTTCTGCTGACAAAAGTGAAGACCAGTGACAATATCAGGTTGCATTAATGATTCTTCATCCATTGTTTTTTTCTGTTTTCATCACTATTTGTGTATAATTACTGTTTGAAAATCACAAGTCTGAATTCTTTGTTACCATTGCTGTAATGCTGCAATATTTACTGCTGTAGTATGCACATGAAATGTAATAGCAACCACCTTTGTGAGCTGCATATTACGCGTAGTAAAAGAAAAGCTTGAATTATGTTTTAATAAAGTTATGAAAACACTCAACTGTGAAAAAATATATATTTTCCATTAAAACAAAATTACTGGTCTTCATCTTTCTCTTTATTTTAGTGACTCGTGAGTTTAGATACACACTTAAACTAAGATGCCTCCCACTCAAATGCATCAGCTTTCGCTCCTGCTGTCTTCTCTCAGCGTCTCTTCCTCTCACAAGTTAAAACTGTATTGGATTTCTTCTTTGTATTGAAAGAACTAAACAGTGAAGACTAAAAGGCTCTGAAGCATAAAGAGTTCACAACGCCTCCCTTGGGGGTAGTTCCTGTGCTTTTAGGGTTTCCTACAGGAGGAGTTAATCCAACACAACATTATGATCTAGTGACTCCATCACGCCCTTTTAGCTCTGACCCCCTTACTCAGAGCTAATCTGACCACAGGACTGTGCACTCAGAATAATACATCTGCACTGCCTTAGGAACATCAGCATTTTCTGTAGTGAAGCGGTATAGATGTCTTATGTCTAGCCAATCAACGTTGATCAGGTTGCAGTTACCGTATATACTTGTGGATAAGTTCTCCCGTGGATAAATCGGGACTTGATTTTATCGTATAATTTCTGGTATTTTATAATGTCGGTTGTATAAGTCGAATGCGGAAAACTCATGCTATTGGTTCAAGAGATTATGATATGCTAACGACCACCTGAGAGAGTAACCACAGAGCACATGCTATTTTTTTTTCTGTGTGGGTGCGGCAATGCGCTGTATCAGCGTGTGCTCCTAACTTCTCTCTGTCTCTATTGTGCCTACATGGCCACACGGTAACACCTGAACTATTCCGAAGTGACGATTGCACTGATTTGTGTTTTTTGTATCTCACACCCTCGTACACCGTTATCGTATGAGCATCCCTTATTTACAATGGAGTGTTCAATCACAAGAAAATATGAAGCTGGTTTTAAATTAAATGTCGTTCAAGTGGCAAAAGAAATTGGTAACGTGCTGCTGCAACAAAATTCGATGTGTCTGAGAAACTGGTGTGAGATTGGAGGAGGCAAGAAGATGTATAAAAAAAAATGTAAGCGTTGCATTTTTGAACGGGTGTAGAAGTTGGGGTCTAATTTTATGATTGATTTTTCGGTTTCCAGATCCGACTTATACGTGAATATATATTGTAATTATTTTGTATACATAATGCATAGTGTACATAGTACAATAAAATTCTAAGTTTTATGTCTCATCATATATATGGCATTTGTAGTCTGAATCACAATCTGATTGTATGGTGTGTTACCTACCAGGTAACGCTTGTGGTTTGTCTGCAAGTCGGCAAAAATCCGTCACGGTGCCCTCTTCGGTTGCGCGAAGCAGATCGTAGAACGTTGAATAGTTTTACAAGAGTACACGACACGTGTTTCGCCCTAATTCTGAGCTCATCAGGCGTACACACTCACTGCACCCTCTTTCCCCCTGCCAGGGGCCTTCATCAGAGTCAGCATATGCAAACTTAAGAAGAACATGTTCATAATAAATAAAACTTTATGACCTATAACCCCCCTAACACACTGATCTAGCTCCCCCCACCTAATTTTGCTATATATTGCCTTTGATTCTTGTAAGTCTAAGCATTATCTTCCAATGAAGGCCTCTGGCAGGGGCTGATCCCTTTGTGGATCTCCAGCTGCAAATATGCAAACCGTATCACAGACCTTCGCTTATATATATACAGGTACTCTATATCTATATATATCTATATATCTACATATATATACACTCACCTAAAGGATTATTAGGAACACCTGTTCAATTTCTAATTAATCCAATTATCTAATCCACCAATCACATGGCAGTTGCTTCAATGCATTTAGTGGTGTGGTCCTGGTCAAGACAATCTCCTGAACTCCAAACTGAATGTCAGAATGGGAAAGAAAGGTGATTTAAGCAATTTGGAGCGTGGCATGGTTGTTGGTGCCAGGCGGGCCGGTCTGAGTATTTCACAATCTGCTCAGTTACTGGGATTTTCCCTTTTCGCACCATTCTTTGTAAACTCTAGAAATGGTTGTGCGTGAAAATCCCAGTAACTCCCATAAGGAGTTGAGCTTGAAAGCTGTGGGGGGGGAGTTTCGTGTGACATCATCACGCCTCCCACGTAATCACGTGAACTGACTGTCAACGCAGTGCGTAGAAAACCAGGAAGACCTCCAAAAAGTGCTGAAGAAAACATGCATTATATAATTGAGAAGGCAGCGAAACAATAAGAAGCGAGCGAGTGACACATACTACCATATTCATGAGTGCTGCTACTTCGGAAAGAAAGCAAGGTGTAAACCTAAACTTTAAATTAAGTTCATAGACAGGCTGCCGCTGGCGTTTCTCATGCCCACGGGTAATGCGGGATACAAGTTTAAGGAGAGGACACAGGATATAAACGAGAGTTTTGATCACTTTGTAACTAAGTTAAAATTGCAGGTGAATGGGGTGTGCTTATGCAAATTTCGAGAGACTGTGAGGGATTGATAGTTAAGGTGGGTGGGGGAGTCACGTCATTATCTCCCCTCCCATTTACCTAATTTCGCTCTAAGCTGAGCTCCGTGGCTAACGCCGTCTTTCGAAGCAACTTCGTCACACTGCCACCAAATACTCACAGAAAAATCCACAAGTTAATACACACGCTGTCTCTAGAGTTTCTCCACACTGAATCCTCCAGGCACTACTTAGAAAAGTTTACATTGACAATCGTGTTACTTTATTTTTAAAATCTTTCGTTTTCTTAGCACAAGCACAGCTGAGAAGCTTTGATGCATGCACTCCATAACGTGTTAAAAATAATGCATTTAATCACACTTTGCATTACAACCAAAGGGGAACTTTTGTCAATGCATGATTTCCTGGTACACCGATTACAGTGATCAGCGCAGTGCAAGGGTAAAATGAATCGGGAAGCGCTGATTTATATATATTGAATATATTGAAATAGTTTTACTGTCAAATAATGCAAACAATACGCGGCACGTGTTTTGCCCTAATTCTGGGCTTATCAGGCGTACACACTCACTGCACCCCCTGTGGGGAATCAAACCTCGGACATCAGTGCTAGAGATATATATATATATATATGTATTGTATATATATTATATAGATATATATATTGTCACACACGCGCGCATGGGAGGCAGCTAAAGGGCTCGAGTGAAGGCAGTTCTGAGCCATGCCGGGATGTGGCAGAGCGCACTAACTCTCTTTCTCACTTCCCTGTAGACCTAACCCGGGAGGTTCCACCTGTCTCTCTGGACGTCACTTCTGGGACCGAGCCAATGGAGACAGACCTTGCCAGCTCCGGCCCCTGATGTCACATCCGGGACTAAACCAATGAAAGATGAACACGTGCCCAATCCTTATGACCTCACTTCCTGCCTCCCCCTTTAAAAGCCTTCCCTTTTCCCTTCTCTGACAGTCTTGTTTTGGACTCTGTTGTAAGCACTTCAGTGCTGGTATTTGAAAAAGAAAACGACGTTGCAGCCAGGATACCAAATTACATGGGTGGCTGCCCCAAACCTTTTTCTGTCTTTGTCTCATTTTGTGACAGTGGCGTAGTCGGCAGGATGGAGAAGTCCCAGAAGAGAAGGGGACAGGACCTGCAAAACACCCAGGTGGGAGCGTACCGGGGCCGAGTATTCAGGCGGGGAGGGTGCCCCGTGGTTCGGCGAGACCCGGTGCGGGCTCCGCTCCCAGCACGCAGAACTAGGCCATCTAGAGAGGCCAGGGAGTGTGCGGGTGGGGCTCACCGAGTGGGCTGCCCTGGAGGGGGGAGACGAGAGGGACTCAGTATGCTCTCTTGGGGGAGAGTGCCTGCCCCCCAGTGAAACCACAGCCCCATTTACCACCTAGGGGTGCCCCAGACTGGCAGGTGAGTAAAATAACAAGTGGAGGTTGGACCCTGAGAGGCCGACCAGTAAACAAGCCTGGTCCTTATGGGCAAAGTATGGCAGTGGCTACGGCCCTTAAAACAAGCCCTACCAGGTCATTGAGCAGGTAGCTTGCTATCTGCTCCTGAAAGCACTTCCCAGGGCTTCACCCAGCCGGTCTGGGGCGTGCAGTTTACGAACATGTCAGGGCTCATAGAGCTTCTGGAAACACAGAGGGCGGCCTCACACTCTGGGAGAGCAGAACCGTCCTTCTGTCAAACTCAGCGGGTATGTCCCAAGACCTAGCCCCTCCCTGTACACCCGGAGCTTGTATGGCGTCAGCGGCGCTGGCACGCAAACCGCTTGGAGGCGAGGAGGAATGCAGGTGGAGGGGAGGAGGGCTTGGTGTGCTCTGACAAACCCGTTGGACGGTCCCGCATACAGGCGTGGTGATCGTTAACGGTTTAAAACTTCCGCTCTGCTCGATTCCGCAGCAACATTTCCATTGTTGCCCGCCGCTTTGTGCTACGCGACAATGGCTAAAATTCAAGACCAGTATAACCTGTGTCCACGGGAAACCGCTGGTACAGGACCGCCGCTGTGTCATTAGCTACGGAGGGTCAGTCCAGAAAGTAACCGTGGCAATCCTTCCTGATCCTCCACACCCGGTGATACTAGGGCGGACTGGTCTGAAATTAAAAGCGGTGAGACACATACCACTCCCGGGGTTAAGTTGGGCCTCGTTATGGACGGAGATGAACCGTCTCAAGCTGCCTCCACGCCGTGGAATCAGCCGGCAGAGAGAGTGAAGCAGCCGTCCTGGCTGACGTGGCAACTCCGGCCGTCGCAGGCTGACACGTCATCCACCAACGCCGGCGGAGCGGGAGGAAACCACGCCCATTGAGGTCGGCGCTGACCCTCTCTCCGTGTTGCGGTTTCAATTTAAAAGACGCCGGCTTCTTTCAAAGGGAGCAATGGAATGACGACTCCCTGAAGTTTGTAAAAAATGCAGTGGTCCTTGTCAATGGCCAGCGCACTAGTCAGTCGATGCCACAGGGCCCCTACTTTGTGCTAGATAATGACCTCCTTTACCGTGTAGCAATGCATGACGGGCAGGAGACGAGGCTGCTGCTAGTGCCGCGTACCTTCCGGCGGCAGGTCTGCGAGCTAGCACACGCCCACCTCCTAGGTGGCCACCTGGGCACCGAAAAAACTCTGGAGCGGATCAAGCTCCGTTTTACTGGCCAGGAATTAATGAGGAGGTCGCCGCTTTTGGCGCTTCCTGCCCGGAGTGTCAACTGCGACAGATTCCTAGGAGGGACCGTGCTCCTCTTGTTCCTATTCCATTGATTGGCGTTCCCTTCCACAGAATCGGGTCGACCTGGTGGGACCTCTAGAGCCCTCAGCCCGAGGACACAAGTACATTTTAGTCCTCGTGGATTATGCTACACGATACCCCGAAGCTGTTCCGTTGCGCTCAGCTACCTCTAAAGCCATCGCACGGGAATTACTAGGGTATTGGCGTGGGGATCCCCAAAGAAGTCTTGACAGACCAGGGGACCCCTTCACCTCGGAGACGTTCAAGGAGACTGCCAGATTACTGAAAATAAAGCATTTAAAACCTCGTGTATCATCCTCAAACCGACGGATTAGTAGAGAGGTTTAATCAAACTCTCAAGCAAATGCTGCGTAAGGTGGTCAGCGAGGATGGAAGGAACTGGGATCAGCTCCTCCCCCTCGTCCTTTTTGCCTATCGGGAAGTCCCACAAGCCTCCACGGGTTCTCCCCCTTTGAACTACTGTATGGGCGACAACCTCGGGGCATATTGGATATTTTGAAAGAAGGCTGGGAAGAAGAGGCTCTTCCCACCACTAACATACTGGAGTATATCGCGCAGTTCTGCGATAGATTTGGAAAGATTCGCCTGTCCTTAAAAGTCACATGGAGGAGGCTCAAGCAGCACAGGTTCGCTACTACAACCGCTGCACGTCTCTTCGGGAGTTCCACCCGGAGATCGGGTCATGGTCCTAGTGCCTACCTCCCACTCTAAGTTGCTTGCCCACTGGCAGGGCCCCTCTGAAGTTAAGGAGAGGAAGGGACTGGTCGACTATTTGGTGAGTCAACCCAATCGTCGGCCAAAGGAGCGGTTTATCATGTGAACCTGCTGAAACCGTGGAAGGACAGGGACCCGATCCCTCCTCCGGCCAGCCCGCTCACTCTTCGCTCACACACACGACCTTAACTTTGGCACAGACTTGAGACCCAGGCAGCGGCAGGAGCTGGAAACAGTTATCCGGACCGCTCGAGAGGTAGTCAGTGAACACCCGGAAGGACCTCTCTGATTGAGCACAACATTGTGACAGAGCCCGGGTTGTTGTCCGAGAACGCCTGCACCGTCTTCCCGAGGCAAAAAGGCTGAAGTGGAGCTTGAGATCAAGCGCATGCTGGAACTAGGTGTAATTGAGGAAAGTTATAGTCCCTGGTCCAGCCCCATTGTGCTCGTCGGTAAGCCTGGCGGAGTTGGAGGTTCTGCAATGACTTCCGTCGGCTTAACCAAGTCTCCCAATTTGATGCCTATCCAATGCCACGCGTGGGCGACCTCCTCGAGAGGCTTGGACAGGCTCAATACCTGACCACACTTGACATGACAAAGGGTACTGGCAGGTTCCTTTAACGGACTCCGAAGGAAAAACGCGTTTAGTACCCCTAGCGGACACTGGCAGTATCGTGTCCTTCCATTTGGGTTACGGGGCTCCAGCAACCTTTCAGCGTCTGGTGGACAAAGTGCTTGCCTCATAACTCATACAGTGCTGCCTACCTAGATGGCGTGGTCATCTATTCCAGCACATGGAAGGAACACCTACAGCATGTCCAAGCGGTATTACGGACACTTGGTGAGGCGGGCTCGGATTAATCCCAAGAAATGTTTCTTTGGATTAAGCGAGGCCAAATATTTAGGCTACCTGGTGGGTCGGGTACCGTAAGGCCACAGTGCTCCAAAATTGATGCCATTCTGAAATGGCCCGTCCATGAACCAAGCGGCAGGTCCAAACCTTTCGGGTTAGCGGGTACTACCGCCGGTTTGTACCCGGTTTTCGGAGAAAGCGCGCCTTGACTGATTTAACAAAGAAGAGGGCCCGAACATTGTGGTATGGACTGCAAAACAGACACTGCATTTGGTGACTTGAAGAAGGCCCTTACGTCCGCACCTATTTTGATGGCACCTAACTTTTCTTTGCCTTTCATCCTCCAGGCGGACGCCGGACACAGGCCTGGGAGCCGTGCTGAGCCAAAGTGTCGATGGTGTGAACACCCGTCATGTTCCTGAGCGGAAACTGTTGGACCGGGAGACCAGGTATGCGGCGGTGGAGAGGGAGGCTCTGGCGATTAAATGGGCGATCACTCAGCTGAGGTACTACCTGTTGGGCGTGAGTTCACCCTTGTCACGGACCATGCACCTCTACAGTGGATGGCCCTGCACAAGGAGTCGAATCCGCGGGTCACCCGGTGGTTTCTTGACCTGCAGCCGTACAAGTTTTCGCCGTTCATCGCCGGGTGCTCTCCATGCCAACGCTGATGCTCTCTCGGGTTCACGACCTCTCGGTTAGGTCGCCCGACCCACGGGTCTGGGCTGAGGGGGGGGCCTTGTCACACACGCGCGCATGGGAGGCAGCTAAAGGGCTCGAGTGAAGGCAGTTCTGAGCCATGCCGGGATGTGGCAGAGCGCACTAACTCTCTTTCTCACTTCCCTGTAGACCTAACCCGGGAGGTTCCACCTGTCTCTCTGGACGTCACTTCTGGGACCGAGCCAATGGAGACAGACCTTGCCAGCTCCGCCCCTGATGTCACATCCGGGACTAAACCAATGAAAATGAACACGTGCCCAATCCTTATGACCTCACTTCCTGCCTCCCCTTTAAAAGCCTTCCCTTTTCCCTTCTGTGTCAGTCTTGTTTTGGACTCTGTTGTAAGCACTTCAGTGCTGTATTTGAAAAGAAAACGACTTGCAGCCAGGATACCAAATTACATGGGTGGCTGCCCCAAACCTTTTTCTGTCTTTGTCTCGTTTTGTGACAATATATATATATATATATATATAAACTCCTGTAGCCACAATAAATGCCTTCATTGAATAGACAAACCGGAGTGAACAAGTTCCTTTCTACTGTAGCCACAGCCGCGACATCACATAAAAAACATCAGTAATAACTCATAAACTTACAATATTATTTAGGAAAATCGCAACATTTTACTCACCAAAAATTCGGATTATTTATAAACAAAATCCATCCTCCTCTCTTTCCTCAAAAACAGTTCAATTACTCTGTCGTTCAGATTATCCGTGCGCTTCAGTTACATCAAAACGTCCCTTTCTATCGCCATCGAAGCTAATGCTGAAAGGCGAACCTGCCCTGTGGTATTTCTGGCATAAGTTTGAATTCGCTTTAGGGCTGAAAATGTCCGCTTGACAGAAGTAATGTATGCGGGAATGCTCACCCGCCAAATATACCAATGTGAACAGCTGCCCCATGCTCTCATTCAGATTTTTCTGATGAAACAAGTCAAGGAGATCAGTGGGAGATTTTACTAAAAAATCATCCATGGCATACATTACAGTCAGCTCTGTTTTTAGCCGAGACAGATCAAAAAACGCTTCGTGGCTCTTGTGTTAAACTGGAGAAGGCTGCATGCGTGAAATTTTTCTTGTATTCCCAAAACTTCTGGTGCTCGAGGAGCGTGACAAACATCAGGTTTTCGTGGTCTTGAAATCTGGTCTGTGTCTGGCAAATAATATTGTCCAGAATCCTGCCATGGAGTTGGCCAATGTGTGCGCGACGATCTTTCGCTCGGACCGTTTGCGGTGCGTTCAGTGGCCTCGTAGAGTTCCTCATATCGCCTTCTATCCAATCAGTGGGTCTGAATACTGTGACGTTGCCACACGTCTGCTAGAGGGCCCTACTAACACCAACTCAAAATCTGATTGGTTGAAGCAACAGGTTAATCGACATTTATTCTGTGTTAGAGTGTCTGCACAACGGATTGTGAAAGCCTCTCTGCCTGGCAACAAATGATGGCTGAAATGTGATTGGTTAAATGCTTTAATACGAAACTCCACCTCCCACAGCTATCGTGCTGCAGTCTATTACATTACAGTATATGGACGAAAATACATTCCGGCTATGACCATTATGTGCAGAATTTCCAAATGCCCAACTTTTGTAAGTAAGCTGTAAGGAATGAGCCTGCCAAATTTCAGCCTTCTATCTTCACGGGAAGTTGGAGAATTAGTAGTGAGTGAGTGAGTGAGTCAGTCAGTCAGTCGCCTTTCATTAGTATAGATATATATATATATATAATATAGTGGCAAACAACCGGGAACCTTGCCACACCGGGACTGGGAGAGAGGCAATACTTTCCCCAGGACACGAGAAGGCATCCCCCCTGGTTTGCATTGGAGCCACTGGACTAGAGCTTGGAAGCTCAGTACTGTTGGGGACCGTGGCCACTGCCAGGGGGCACTTGAAAAATCCCAGAGCTTTGCACTGCAGCACTTCAGCCACACCATTTCTGGGAGGAAAAGCAGCCATACAGGATTGCCAAGTGGTTTAATAAACTTGTTTGCCTTTCTAAGACAGTGAGTGGGCACCAGTCATATTCTGTGCCACCTTCATTACCTTATACACGGCTTTACAACCTTGATGTGAAAAGGTGCCATACTAGTATATGATGCAGCCAGTTAGTAAAGACTCCAAAGTGGACCTGTAGAAGTTCATATGTGGAAATGTGTGCTTTCCTCAGATGTCTGAGAGAGTAGGGCCACTGGTGAGCCTATTTGACAAGAAATTCAATGGACCCACTTCAGTTTCTCGGTGATCATCATTCCAAGAGGTTTGAAGCTGCTTACACTTGCAATGGCATCTCCTCTAATATAGATGGAACTGTGGTCAGTCTTCTGCTTCTATAATCAGTCTGTAATCCGCTCTTTGGCTTTGCTGATATTAAGGGTTACATCTAAGTTGCTTACTTCAACACTATAGCCTATTCCTCTGCTACACCATGCATTGGTTTCACAGTCGTGATGCTGTTGATAAGGTCTTTCAACGTCTGAGTCCATAGAATCAAATACAGTATCTCTGATACTGCTCCTCCCAGTCTGATCTCTAAGCACCTGTGTGGAGAGCAGAGGTTTGTGTGAATTTTGGTCCTGTGAGTAGAGGCACGAAGCCTGTAGTCTTCTGAGGGGTTACCAAAGACCTTTGCCTATACAGTACATAGAAGGTTTTTGGGCGCTAACCTCTTTGTTAATTCAATTAGGGGTGCAGTCGTGTTAGAGGACTGAGTTGTAAACCTCAAAAACTAACCAACTAACACGATGAAATATTACTTTGGCCTTTAGTCTTGGGTTGTGGCCTTTGCCAGATTATGCTTACTTTGGATGTTTCCAGTTTAATATTTATTACTCTGACCACATAACCCCAAATAATTTGCATCTCATTATGGATTTGTTTTTTGTTGTGTTCATATGTAATTCAACTTTAGCAGTTTCAGACACCCTTGTAAGTCATTTGTGGCCCTGCAGGTCTCATTTTGACAAGAGGTGTTCTGGCTCAGTTAGGCCCCCTTTTCTCTGGTTGATTATTCTTTTTGAGTTCATGATTTACATTGACCTTCTTACCATCTGAATTTCCATCTCTGCTTAACTCTCTTGACTTAACATTGCATTATCCTACCCACCATCATAATTACTGTCTTATCTGATGTCCGCACCCTCAACACTGAATTGGTCTTTCCGAACATAAACCAATGCCTTTTAAAGTCTCCATCCCTTTTCCTGTTTTTTAATAACAACTGGAAAATATTCATACAGAAAGCTTAAAAATACCTGATTCTACCCTCATGTCATCTGTTTCTGATCACGCTTTCTTTCCATTTAGTCCTGGAAAAACCTCATTGAACTTATTAACCTACCTAGGCAGGCCATTGGGAT
This sequence comes from Polypterus senegalus, assembly GCF_016835505.1. Lineage (NCBI taxonomy): Eukaryota > Metazoa > Chordata > Cladistia > Polypteriformes > Polypteridae > Polypterus > Polypterus senegalus. The sequence goes on from NC_053159.1 coordinate 190,905,465, forward strand.
ATTGTTCTTTGTGTGGATAGTGATCTTAAACAATAACATTTTATTATTATCCATATTAGTGGTTCTCTGATTCATACCTGGGGTGCTGTAATGGCTGCAGGTTTTATCCTGGCTGTTTTTACAAATTAACGGGTCTTTCTTACTTCTGATTGTTTAATGAGTTGCACGTTTCTTCTCTTATTTTGCATCTGAAATAAAATGTGCTTATATGATATTTACATTTAGTAGTGTCAGAAATGCTTATTTTCTTTGATAGCTTTCAGTGCTTAACTTTCTTTTATATGTGTTTTTTTAAAGTCACATTTTTTGGGGAGTTTTCTACTTGAACTGTCCAAATACTAGTATTATATGTATGTGTGTGTATATATATATATATATATATATATATATATATATATATATATATATATATATATGGTGGCACGGTGGCGCAGTGGTAGCGCTGCTGCCTCGCAGTTAGGAGACCTGGGTTCGCTTCCCGGGTCCTCCCTGCGTGGAGTTTGCATGTTCTCCCCGTGTCTGCGTGGGTTTCCTCCCACAATCTAAAGACATGCAGGTTAGGTGGATTGGCAATTCTAAATTGGCCCTAGTGTGTGTTTGTGTGTGTCCTGTTGTGGGTTGGCACCCTGCCCAGGATTGGTTCCTGCCTTGTGCCCTGTGTTGGCTGGGATTGGCTCCAGCAGACCCCCGTGACCCTGTATTTGGATTCAGCGGGTTAGACAATGGATGAATGGATGGATATATTTATATATATTATATACTATACTATACTATATTATACAGTATATATATGTAAGTCCATGCAGTAAAAAGTATCGGGTCCTAGAAACTATTGAAAATGTCAAGAAAAAAAATAGAAATGTAGAGATGTCAGGTAATTGAAAGGAGCTACTCTGGGCGTCTCTCTCCAAGGAGGTTTCGTTTTGCCGATGTGTTTGCCTTGCTTATGCATTAGCGGCTCTGCGACTTTGTCTTTCTTCGGAGGTTTCATTTTGCAAACGTGCTTGCATCGCTTGTGTATTAGTGGCGGGAGGAAAAGTTACAGGGATACCGCTTTGCTGATGTGCTCAACTTGCTACTGTATCAGCAGCTAAGCGAGTGAGTCTTTCTTTGAAGATTCAGCACTACTACACAAAAGGAAGCAGTGTGGCATAGCAGTTAAGGCTTTGAGCTTTAAACCTTGAGGTTGTGGGTTCATATCCCACTAATGGACATGTGTGAGCATTTGCCTGCATGTGCTCCAATTGTAAAACTCAAAGAAATGTAACTAATTGCATCTCAGTTGTTTCAAGTTGCCTTGGATAAAGGTGTCAGCCAAATCTCTCTAATATAAAAAAAGAAATCTTGCCACGAGACGTGATCTTTTGAAGAGAGACACTTTCACGTCCCGCAAGCTGGACGAGTCACGTCATACTTACAACCTTTTGAAGCAAGTCTTGTGATACACATGCAGAGCAGGTTAGAGATAATGGAGCTAGGAAAATTTGAAAGTCTCAAAAAAATGAGAGAAAAGTTCTCTCTAAAGATCGCATTAGTGCAAACAAATGAAAAATATTACTTGGTGAAATAACGGAACAGCGAAAAGAGATCGCATAGTGTTTGAGGATGTCTGGGGGACAAGAGAGACAAGGCAGTGAGACCAAAGGACAGGTGCTATACAAGCTTTTAAACGTTCGAAGCGCCACACAAAATGCGCATCACGTGGCATTGCAGCAGCAGCAAGCCAGCAGCTAATCGACCAAAGAGGAGGTAAAAAAAAAAAACAACTATTATTTGTTTCCTATTGTATCACCGTTTAAAGTGGGGCTTCGAAAGAGCAGCCGTGTCTCCTTGGGGTGTGTTCAGCCACCCTCTTCACAACGATGCGTAGTGCTGGCAGGACGGGGAAGGGGTTGGCGAGTGAATATATTAAAAAAATAAAAACAAAATCTCTCTGTTGGTGGGGATCAAAGGAGGAATGTCTTTTTTTCACTACATTTGTGTGCATGATAGGTATTAGCTGCTTCAGTCCAAAAAGCAGCCTAGAAAAGAACTTATATCAATATAAATATGATCCTCACGTTCACTGCTGTATATTGTGCCTTTAATACTTAATTCATTAGAACAGGAAAAATAACCTGTGTGTGAGTTTGAAAATGATGCAATATGTTGTTCATGTGTTTCCTTAATCTAATTGGCAGGAGTGGTTTGCTGTTTATGTGGAATTGAATCAACAGATTGCAGCTTTGCTTAATGCTGGCGATGAGGAGGATTTGGTTGAACTCAAATCTCTGCAGCAGCAGCTGAGTGACGTCTGCTACCGTCAGGCCAGCCAACTGGAGTTCAGACAGACCTTGCTTCAGTCAGCACATGAATTTCACAGTATTGCCCAAGATGTAAGTTTTGGGTTTTTTGCCTTTTTTTCAAAGAAGAAAATTATAGTTATGGTAGATTTTAATATCACCTTTTAAATAGTTTATCTAAAAATTAAGTTGAACAGGTAATATGGAAATAGGTGGAGAGCACCTGTTTTCTCACATAATGTGCAATATGCAAAATGCTTTTCATTTGGTTAGTTAACAGTTACCGTAGATACTCGCGTATTAGTTGATCTCACAGATAAGTCGAGTGTATTTTTAAGCCGAAAATTACAAAATTTGTAATGACCCGCGTATAAATCGAGGGTAAAACTTGGGTTTTTTCCATGGCCCATTGTCTTAATAAGTACGGTCTTCTCACCAATACCTGCTACAGTTCGATTCCCCGGCATATCAAATGTCATTGGTGTTTCATCCATGTTACCAATGTTACTGAGATCAAAGTCACGCCTTTGTCTTTGCTTGATAATAAATTTATGAAAGGAACTGACCTTTTCTTCTAGATCATTCGGCAGCTTCTGCGCGATTTTTGTTCGCTGACGAAGGCACAGCCCATATCTGTTCATAAACTGCGTACACCAGCCAGCCGATGCTTGAAATTCCAACAAAGGCTTATGTGGTGTTATGGGTCCACAGCTCTCTTAGCAAAGGTCGTTTTAGTTTTTAAATAATCACCGTGCTCGTGACTTAGCGAGCCGCAGGGCGATCTGCGGTGTGTGCGTTTCTCACCTAGTGCACAGGTGAGTGCCCACATCCGTGATTGCTCCTGTGGCTAATGTGCTGCAGCTGCTATGTCCTCTCTGCATATTAAGAGAAGCGCGAGTCAGTTAGAGAGGAAGAAAAAACGGAGGTTAAAAAAAAAAAAAACAAGGAAGAGAAACAAAGACGGAGGGGACTGGAGAAAGCAGGAGAGAAGAGAAGTGGTGCGAGTGGGCGAGCGAACGAGCGCTCGCTGGCAGCTGTGTGGTAGCCTGGGTGCTAGGCTGGATTTTTAAAGGTTTGTTTTTCTATTTTATTGATTTTTAAACCTCCACATTTGCTTTATGGATTATTTATGTAATGAAGAGTTCTTTTGAATCACTGCACTGTTTACTTTGAACACTGATTTTGATTGCCTGTTTTAAATAAAAGCACTGTGCCATTACCCACATTCTATGGAAAATTGTGTTGCCCCACAGATAAGTCGACCCTGTTTTTTTGAATGAATTTTAAGGCATACATTTTTCGACTTATACGCGAGTATCTACGGTATTTTTTTTCTTCATCTTTATAAGGAAGGTAGTTATTAATCTCAGTGGTGAGTGTATGTGTATAAACGTGTGTATATATGTATGAATTTTGTTTATATATATATCTATATATATATATATATATATAAATAATTATAAATATAATTATTGTATAAAATTGTTTTCTGTAATAATGCCTAGGGAGCAAGTTTTGGAATAATGAATTCAAGGTTACTCCGCTTTTAAGATTCTGTTTGTCGGCTAGAGAGAAACCTGCAGACCTGGGGGAATCAACCACTTTCATACTGTTGCTGCCAGGAAATATGAAAACACAATTGTTTTTAGCATTTTACATATGGGTGTATAATTAAGCAGAATAATTAATTCCAGAAAGTTAAATAAGGACTGTAGGGATATTTGAAAAGCTCATGACAATTTATTATTGATACTAGCCCACGTTACCTGTCAAAGTGTGATAATAGAATATATTTAGGAAAACATGATACAGTGGTGTGAAAAACTATTTGCCCCCTTCCTGATTTCTTATTCTTTTGCATGTTTGTCACACAAAATGTTTCTGATCATCAAACACATTTAACCATTAGTCAAATATAACACAAGTAAACACAAAAAGCAGTTTTTAAATGATGGTTTTTATTATTTAGGGAGAAAAAAAAATCCAAACCTACATGACCCTGTGTGAAAAAGTAATTGCCCCCTTGTTAAAAAATAACCTAACTGTGGTGTATCACACCTGAGTTCAATTTCCGTAGCCACCCCCAGGCCTGATTACTGCCACACCTGCCTGTTTCAATCAAGAAATCACTTAAATAGGAGCTGCCTGACACAGAGAAGTAGACCAAAAGCACCTCAAAAGCTAGACATCATGCCAAGATCCAAAGAAATTCAGGAACAAATGAGAACAGAAGTAATTGAGATCAATCAGTCTGGTAAAGGTTATACAGTAAAGCCATTTCTAAAGCTTTGGGACTCCAGCGAACCACAGAGAGAGCCATTATCCACAAATGGCAAAAACATGGAACAGTGGTGAACCTTCCCAGGAGTGGCCGGCTGACCAAAATTACCCCAAGAGCGCAGAGACGACTCATCCGAGAGGTCACAAAGACCCCAGGACAACGTCTAAAGAACTGCAGGCCTCACTTGCCTCAATTAAGGTCAGTGTTCACGACTCCACCATAAGAAAGAGACTGGGCAAAAACGGCCTGCATGGCAGATTTCCAAGACACAAACCACTGTTAAGCAAAAGAACATTAGGGCTCGTCTCAGTTTTGCTAAGAAACATCTCAATGATTGCCAAGACTTTTGGGAAAATACCTTGTGGACTGATGAGACAAAAGTTGAACTTTTGGAAGGCAAATGTCCCGTTACATCTGGCGTAAAAGGAACACAGCATTTCAGAAAAAGAACATCATAGCAACAGTAAAATATGGTGGTGGTAGTGTGATGGTCTGGGGTTGTTTTGCTGCTTCAGGACCTGGAAGGCTTGCTGTGATAGATGGAACCATGAATTCTACTGTCTACCAAAAAATCCTGAAGGAGAATGTCCGGCCATCTGTTCTTCAACTCAAGCTGAAGCGATCTTGGGTGCTGCAACAGGACAATTACTCAAAACACACCAGCAAATCCACCTCTGAATGGCTGAAGAAAAACAAAATGAAGACTTTGGAGTGGCCTAGTCAAAGTCCTGACCTGAATCCAATTGAGATGCTATGGCATGACCTTAAAAAGGCGGTTCATGCTAGAAAACCCTCAAATAAAGCTGAATTACAACAATTCTGCAAAGATGAGTGGGCCAAAATTCCTCCAGAGCGCTGTAAAAGACTCATTGCAAGTTATCGCAAACGCTTGATTGCAGTTATTGCTGCTAAGGGTGGCCCAACCAGTTATTAGGTTCAGGGGGCAATTACTTTTTCACACAGGGCCATGTAGGTTTGGATTTTTTTCTCCTAAATAATAAAAACCATCATTTAAAAACTGCATTTTGTGTTTACTTGTGTTATATTTGACTAATGGTTAAATGTGTTTGATGATCAGAAACATTTTGTGTGACAAACATGCAAAAGAAGAAGAAATCAGGAAGGGGGCAAATAGTTTTTCACACCACTGTATATCTTGACGTACATTACAGATACCTTGAGTGCCTTTCCTCGGTGTCCATGTGTGTCTGAACCAGTCTTGACCAGAGCACGCTCTCTCTCTCTCTCTCTCGCGTGTTCCTTTAAAGCCTGCTCCACAGACTCTGAAGCGCCTTGCTCACCTCTTGTCCACTTTTATACTCCCTATCTTTGAAGGAGACACTCGGCATGTCTCCTATTTGTTTACTTCTCCCCATCTGTCTCACACTAGCACTTCCTCTTTTGATTGTATCGCCAAAGCCAAACTGACCAATCAGCTCACAGAGACTGAACACAAAGACGGACCTTAAGGATCTATTATATAATAGATGTTTAATTACAGAAACACATGACCTGCAATCTCAACCTTTTCAACAAGCTGGATGTAGTTTGGAGCTCTGTGGTTGCTAAGAAAATTCTCAACAGTATCCTTGAATGCCTTCCATGTGATTTTTCTTATGCTTCTCTATACAGATCTTTGAACCTCTTTTCATTGATGACATATCTGATTTGTGGACTAACAAAAATGCTTTGATTAATCTTGGCGTCGCTTATGCATGGAAACACCTGTGCAAAATATTGAAATCCTTCACCTTCCTTGTTCAGCACTTTCGTTTTTTTTTTCTCCCAAGAACAATCTAGATGAGAACAGGCCATTCAGTCCAACACAGCTCGCCAGTCCAATCCATTTAATAGATAGATAGATAGATAGATAGATACTTTATTGATCCCAAGGGGAAATTCACAATTCTTCCAAAATAACATCAAGCGTAGTTTTGAAAGTCCTACTGTCTACCTCACTGCTTGCTCACTTTTTCCATGGTTGTCTATATCAAGAAAAACTTCCTAATGTTTGTGCAAAATTTCCCCTTCACATGTTTCCAACTGTGTCCCCGTGTTCGTAAAGAAATCATTTTAAAGTCACCGTCTCGATCCACTGCACTAATTCCCTTCATCATTGTGAACACTTCAGTCAGGTCTCCTCTTCATCTTCTTTTGCTTAAATTGTAAAGGCTTAGCTCTTTTAATCTTTCTTCGTAATCCATCCCCTGTAGTCATGAATCAGCCTAGTCGCTCTCCTCTGGACCTTTTCTAGTGCTGCTATGTCCTTTTAATAGCCTGGATACCAAAACTGCACACAGTACTCTAGATAAGGCTTCACCAAATGACCCAGTGGTTGAGAAAGTGTGATTTAAACTACCTGAAAATGGACAAAAATGTTTGAGAAAGCTTTAAAATATTTGCAAAATGCCCTTAAAAAGCTTGAAAATTGCCGAACAAATGCTGTAAATTTACAGTGCTCAAATGTGAATGGGTTCTTACAGAGCATCACTATGGTGGCTGTTCATCTCTCCACAGTGTAACATATTAAGAGTTTGTGATAAAACTGGTAAAACTAGTTGTGAATATAAGAGTTTAATTTGGTCTTGTTAACATTAATAAAGGATTTACAAGCCTTACACTGAAGCCTGCAGTATTGACAGATACAGTATATTATTATAATGCAGCCAAACCACCACCAAGTAAAGTTATCTTAGTATGTCACATTTCAGAGTTAAACGACCTCTGTACTGATGCTTTGTAAGTGTTAAGATCTGAGAAGTCTGTGTGGTATGTCTTAACAGTATGTGATTGGTAAGGCATTAGATTAGACACCAAGGTGTATTGTACATAGTACGTTAAAAGAACTCATTATGTATTTCAAAAAAACACAAATTTAAAAAATCCATTCATTTACATTTATATTTCACAAATCCTGAAGAATGTTATCCTGCACACAATGGTTTCATGATCACTTTGATCGGCCCAGTGGTATAGGCAGCCTTTCAATTTAATTTCAGCTCTTCTGCTTTACTCCCAGGGCATTGCAGAGAGACATTAACCGTCATTTTTATAGCGTAATAAAGAATCATCTGCCCGATCCTTAAACTTATTTCAAGTTCTAAGTTCTATGATCTTAAACTCTGCATCTCAATTCCGTCACCTTTCTTATCCTACTCGAGTATCAACCTGATATAACACGCTGAGATTTTCCAACAGTCTAACTCCTAACTCCTCGGTTCCTGCTGTCCAACAGAGCCCCCTTGATACGCACCAACGTCTCTCAATTAAATTGGGTGTGTGATATGACGAGTTTGCAAAGCTGGAGACCTGCACAGGACTGCTCTATAACATTTGCTAGGGTGATCCTAAATAGGGTCCTTGATCACTTGCTCACCTACCAGCACCAGAGCAGGTTGGTTTTACATCTAAGAAGTCCAGCATTGACCACATTCTGGCACTGTGGGTCCTCATGGAGTGCAAATGCGAATATCGTCAGAGTTTCTTTGCAGCCTTTGTCGATTTTCATAAAGTGTTCGACTCAATTCATCAAGCTGCTCTGTGGGACATCCTGAGACTTTGCGGCAAAATTGCTGGATATCATGTCTGGTCTCTACACTGGTACTATGAGTGCTGTGCAGAGTGGAGGCAGACCCTCTGCAGTTTTCCCAGTTGATTCTGGGGTTCGTCAGCGGTGTGTTTTTGCTCCTACTCTGTTCAGTGCTTTGCATGGACTGGGTGGTGGGCAGGATTGTGGGGTCCAGCGGCTGTGGGGCATCTGTTGGTGAAGAGAGATTCACTGATCTTGATTTTGCCGACAATGTTGTGGTCTTCTCTGAGTCAATGGAGGCTGTGATGGGGGCACTCGAGAGAATGAGTGAGGAGTCTGACTGTCTGGGCTTGCGAGTGTCCTGATAAAAACCAAAGAGCCAGGACTTTAATGACCTCTTGGGCACAGCCATCAGCAGTGTGTCAACCTCATCATTGAGAGGTTTGTCTCTGGTAACTCTTCCTATGACGTCAGTAGGCAGATTGGGAGAGCATGGGGGTTCAGGAGGTCGCTGGAAAGGGTTGTGTCGATATCTGTGCAAAAGGATGAAGGTCCAAGTCGAGTCCTCCTGCTTTCTGTCTTGATATATGGTTCTGAAACATGGACGCCATCCAGTGACCCGAGTTGAAGACTGGATTCCCTTGGTACTGTGTCTTTTCAGAAAATCCTTGGGTACCACTTGTTTGACTGTGTGTTGAACAAGCGGTTGCTCACGGAGTCCCAAATGATACACCTTACCCGATTAGGAATCACTGGGTCTAAATATTTACACGCTTGGTAATTTCTTTACTTGTGTTGCAGAAGAACTCGGATGTTGACTCATTTTTGGCTGCTGCTCAGTGTGCACTACCTGTTGTCTCTCTCTGCCCTGTCATTGATTGACTAAGACGAGGCAACAAGTGGACCTTTTTGCAGGCTCCAAAGTTCTCCATGCCTGATCTTTGGTGCAGTCTAGAATGCCAACTTTCTTGATTTGAGGCTGTCATTACTCTTTTTCTTATAGATTTGATAATAATAATAATAATAATACATTTTATTTAATCGTAGGCGCCTTTCTAAAAGCTCAAGGAAACCGAACAATAGATAAAACAAACTTTATAAACAAAACTAAAATACAAAATTTAAAATATAAAAAATGATTGGACTCGATTCTGTTTGTGTGCATTGTATGCATTTTACTTTCATCTGCATGCTCATTGGTTATCTATCATCTGTGGCTCACACGGGAGGCCATCCTTATTCCTTGTGACTTGAATCATTTTGTTGTGGTTAGTCGCAGAGTGATTGAGAGGTAAGGGATGTCACACTTACACAGCTGGCTGGCATAAGGAATAAACACCAGTGGCACATACTTAACTATCATTAGTGTACTTTTTGCTTTGTGTTTTTTTCTGTTTTGTAAGTGAGGTCCATTATAAAAATTCACCAAAAGACATTATTAAGCCTTGCTGGGATATTCGAGACAGACGCCTAGCTACACACTCAAAGTGAGCAGTGCTCAAAAATGGTTCTGGTTGTTTTGACATTTAGCAGAAACAATTGAGAAAAGTACTGTAATGGATGCCAAACTTTCCATCCCCAGTGGTAAGTTTCTGCCAAGTCACACAGCTGACTTGGAATTCTTCAGACCACTCCCTGACCTCAAAGATGAAATTTAGTTGTAATATGAAGAACTATTAGTAGAGTTTTATGTTCCCTATACTACCATGGATATAGCTTTTGACACTTCTTCTTTCCTTTTTAATAGTTATCTCAACAGCTAGATGGTTTGCTTGGGATGCTGTGTGCAGATGTGGCACCAGCTGATGGAGCAGCAATTCAGCAAACGTTAAAACACCTTGAAGAGAAACTAAAGAGCGTAGGTAAGGATTTGGGGTGGCATGGTGGCACAATGGCTAGTGCTGCTACCTTACAGTTCTGAAGCAAGTCACATTGTTTAGTGCTTCTACATTAGCCCAGTGAGGATGAGTCTGCTTGTAATTTCTAAGTGTGGATGGCACTGAATTGGCATCTCATTTTGAGTTGGTTCAGTCCTTGAGCACAGTGCTGCCAAGATCAGCTTCAGCCCTCTGTAATCCTGGGTTTAAATCAGAAGTTTGAAAAAAGATGAATACAATTTCACTAAAGCAAAACTTGTAAAGTCCTAGCTGTTGCTTGTTCAATAATATTTGCTATAAGGTAAGCCTTTAATTCTGCATCTTGTATGACATATATCACAACACTTTTAAAAGAGATTTTTAAAAAAGAAAAGTTGCAGCTTCCTTTTATTGAAGCCTGTATATATGATTGATTTACTGGTTTTATCAGTCTTCCTCTCACATTCACGCCCTCTGCATGGCAGACAAAGCGTAGACATACTACTCGTATTGCAAGACCTCGCTCGTTTATCAAGTTAATAAAAATTTGAGCTTGTCTTGCAAAACACTCTCACAAACCAAGTTACTTGCAATCCAAGGTTTTACTGTACTTAAGCGAAAATATGTATTTATCTCCATAAAATCCTGATGTACTGTATGTTGTGATTTTGCCCAGACTTTTATAAGAAAAAAATTCAGGAATGGATGCCTGTTTGGAAGTCTTTTAGATAGCAATACATGCAAGATGTCATAGCAGTAAGTCACCTGCATCAGATGTAATTCAGCTTTGTTGAAAGTTCAAATCATTAGTGCCTGCGTGTATTTATATTAGTCTAGTCTTTGCTGGGATAGTAAGTATTCACTTCTGATAAAACATTTCAGGTGTGTAGGACCATTTTATTAATATGCAACAATACTTTCCCTAGATGTCGCTTTGCAAGGCTTACAGGAGAAGGGGCAAGTCCTGTTAGACCAGCTATCCAACCAGACATCGTGGGCTTGTGGAAAGGAGGTTAATGCTGAAAATAAAGAAAATGTTGATCACATCCAAGGTGTGATGGAAGATATGCAACTTAGAAAACAAAGGTACTCTTGCTGTTTCTGTTCTCTTACTAGTCAGTGAGTACATTCATTAATTTTCCAAGCATGCTTTTTTGAATACAGTGTTCATGAGAGCCACAGCTTGTTCCTGATGCTTTAAGTCCAAAGTAGGAACAAGCCCTGAGTGGGGGTCCATCCATTTGAGGTGCTATCAGTCATTGCCCATCGGCCAGACTTGCACACTTAAGAGGAATCACAATGTCCATACAAAAATCATGCTGACATGGATAAAATTTACAGACTCCACACAACTACATTATTAGGCATTCTATTAAAATCGTACACAGGAATTTGTATTTGACAGAATATGCATTCTTTTGAGCATTCTTTTCTGAGCATCTTCTGGCGGTTAATGTCGAGTTATATGTCAGATTTGCTGACTGCAGTTGCCAATCTTGTCGCCAGACCATGTTAGTTTGCTTAAATGAAAATTGCTGCCCATGTCACATTTACCAAATGAGTGCTGACTTTGCACATTGGGTGTTCTTGCTCCTTTTTGTGACAGCCAATAATGTGCTGCCTGATAGAGTTAGCACTTTATGGTGAGTTCAGCACAATCTCTGCCATTTTTTTTCTTATTCTGTTTAGTACATAAAACACAAGACATCATAAAGACCAGCCTGTGTTCTGTTTGTGAGGCTTGGTCACTGCAGTCTATGCATTTTACTTCTGGATGAGTATTCATTGGTTGTCCACTCTCATACACTCAAAACTTGACCCTACAACTAAAGACTTTAATCAGAGCAAGTCGGAATGAGTCACTGGGCATGTCATCTAACATGACCGGCTTCTCTGGAGCATGCCACCGACTTGCCTCTTGACTCACTAAAATTAGGTAAGTGAAAACTACAACTGAAAATCGCTGGAGAAGTTGCATTAATGTCACAAAGCCCTTTGTTTCAACATGATATTTATTATAGATGAAGGGTAATTGCACACTAGGGATCAGCTAATAGATATAAATAAAGCTGAATGTATGTGTTTATGTGTTTGGTATATAAATATCACCCTGCTGAACATATCTTCACAGATTTTCATTTTTTTAAAATGTCAGTTGGTTATGTTACATTTTAAAATGTAGTTAATGCCCCCCATCCGGAGAAGTCCAGACCATTTAACATGTGTCCTCCAAATTTGATACAGATTCACCTTTTCGACACTGGCACACCATAACCCATTTTTTTTTCTTCCAAAATGTATTCAGTGACCGCCAACAAATAGGTAATGCCCCCGGTACCCCTGCTACTGCTTTATAATCAAGACAGGAGTTCTACCACTATATATTGTGCAGATGCCCACATCACAGAATCTTTTTGGGCTGTCATATGAATTAGTAAATGAAACTCCATTACATTGTATTAGAAATATGTATTCATCGGAATATTTTAGGGTAGATTTTAAAATTCCAGGGCTTATACTGTAATATGTCTTTATATGAGTTGCTTTATACTACAAGATGACAATTTGTGTGCTTTTTTCATAATAAGGATAGAGAGCAGGAGGCCAGGAGAAGGCGCTGATACATCACATTGCCACACCCACCACATGACAAACCAATTTAGGATCCAGATTAGGGCAGCCATGTGACAGGTGTGACCTCAGCACCACACCAGTTCAGATGGAATGGAACAGTCGGAGGTTTTTTTGTGGTAGCTGGAGTGCAAATTCTGCCACCAAGCCCCAGGTATTTCTCTGCGGGTTGGAGGTCCTACATGTAGGGCGGGATGCAGATTAACGTCATACCCAGGACAGAGCAGGTTAAGGACCTTGCTCAAGGCGTTTTACGGGATTTGAACCAACAACCTTCCGATTGCCAGTGCAGATCCCTAGCCTCTGAGCCACCACTCCACCCCATAATATAAATATATTAATAATATAAATATTTTGTTAAGCAAATTATATTGGAATCCTGTAATAATCTGTAAACATCTCATTTTTGTTTATCTGTGCCCCTCCATTCAGTGTAAGACTTTAAGTCTAATTTATGCTTCATGTGAGATCCAGCTTTGGCTTCTTTGCTAACACAAACCAGGTAGTAACAAAGACACATGCAGGGTTGATTATGTTGCCATACAGGTGGGGGCCATGAGATCTTATAGCAGACAACAATGGAAATTTGTTAGTGGTGTGCCAGTTAATGCGCCACTGATCAAAATCTGCCAGTTTTACTCCAGAATAGTTGATTGGGAGTGTTCAGAATAGCATATCACATCAAGTGATTTTTTTCAGGTTATGTTTAATTTATATAATTTATGGTTATGACAGCCAACCTATATTTATAATAAATTTTTGGTTTAGTCAGCGTAGCCATACCAAAAGTCAAAGGTTTCTTGCATTTAATTAAGAGTGTTCTAAAACTACTTTTGTCCATTCATCTTTATAAAGCAACTTCTACTGGTCCAGATTTGTTGGCCGTCTCACATAAATTTCCCACTTAAGTTCATCCCACATTTTCCATTAATTTGCTGGGATGTCTTCCATCATTGTGTTGTGTTGGTGACTCCCTCTTGGAACAATTTCAGTTCAAGGCCAAAAGTCTAACATTCTCCAGAATATTTTCAATTGACGGTGAATCTGTTTTTCCACAACGATTGCAATTAGTCTGAGACCATTGGCAGAAAGCCGGACCCAAACCAGAGTACATCCTCCACCATGTTTAACAAGGGGATCAGGTTTTTATTTAGTGTTAATTTTAGGTTTTTTGGGGCAGTCAATTGTCATAGTAACAAGAGCAATGGATTTTTAAACCCATGTTAAAGGTTTATTTACCACCTTTTATTCCGTATGTTGTTCTGAACAAGTCACTTAACCTGCTTCTGCTAAAACTTTACAAAATACATGTAAATCTTTGTACTATTTATAAGCACTTCAATTTGGAAAAGGTACCATGTAAATGAAATGTACTAATATTAGAAGGAAGGGTTAGGTTTTCGCAAAATGTTTTTTGTCAAGCAAAAAGTTGGATCTTTTTATTCATTAGACTTGTTCAGCCTCTTTAGACTCGATGTATAGTTGGCTCCACTTGTTCAGACGTTGCTGTACTTAGACAACTTTTTCCATTATTTAGTTATAGAAAGCCTCAGTCTATCCTAATGGCATCTTGTACAAGGCAGAAACCAACACTTGATGAAACGCCAGACTATTAGAGATCGCACTTGCATGAACACAGTGACTCCTTCTGTATGACTTTAGAGTTGACATTTAAGCTTCCTTGCACTTATAACATAAGAAATGTGACAAACAAGAGGAGGATGTTAGTCCATCAAGCTCATTTGTTTACCTAATACCTAAGCTGTCCCAGTATCTCATCCAAATTCTTCTTAAAGATTGTCAAAGTTTCTGTTTCAACTACATGTCCCCCAGTAGTTTGTTTCAGCTTTCCAGCAACTTTTTGCATGTAAAAGTGCTTCCTGGCTTCAGTTCTAAGTGCCCTTCCTTTCCACTGCTGTATTTGAGTATGTGATTTAACCTTAACCTGAAGGAATTCTGCTGGACCTAGCTTATCAGGTACCTTTGAGGATTTTCAAGACCTGCATTAGGCTCCCTCCTCGAACCGCCACCTTATCGTGGTGGAGGTGTTTGCGTGTCTCAATGATCCTAGGAGCTCTATTGTCCGGGGCTTTATGCCCCTGGTAGGGCCACCCAAGGCAAACTGGTCCTAGGTGAGGGATGAGACAAAGAGTGGTTCAATAGACCTCCTATGACGAATAAAAAATTTGGACGGCGTTTTACCTCGCCTGGACACGGGTTACCGGGGCCCTGCTCTGGAGCCAGGCCTGGAGGTGGGGCTTGATGGCGAATGCCTGATGGCCGGGCCTGCACCCATGGGGCATGGCCGGGCACAGTCCGAAGAGGCAACGTGGGTCCCCTTTCTCATGGGCTCACCACCTATGAGAGGGGCAAAGGAGGTCGGGTGCAGTGCGATTTGGGTGGTGGCCGAAGGCAGAGACCTTGGCAGTCTGATCCTCTGCTACAGAAGCTGGCTCTTGGGACGTGGAATGTCACCTCTTTGAAGGGGAAGGAGCCTGAGCTAGTGCGTGAGGTCGAGAGGTTCCAGCTAGATATAGTCGGGCTCATTTTGCACAGCTTGGACTCTGGAACCAATCTCCTTGAGAGGGGCTGGACTCTCTACCACTCTGAAGTTGCCACCGGTGAGAGGCGCCGAGCAGGTGTGGGCATACTTGTTGCCCTCCAACTTGGAGCCTGTGCATTGGGGTTTACCCCGGTGGACGAGAGGGTAGCCTCCCTCCGCCTTCGGGTGGGGGGGACGGGTCCTGACTGTTGTTTGTGCGTATGCGCTGAACAGCAGTTTGGAGTATCCACCCTTTTTGGAGTCCCTGGAGGGGGTGCTAGAGGGCATACCTTCTGGGGACTCCCTCGTACTGCTGGGAGACTTCAGTGCTCACATGGGCATTGACAGTGAGACCTGGAAGGGCGTGATTGGGAGGAATGGCCCCCCCGATCTGAACCCGAGCGGTGTTTTGTTATTGGACTTCTCTGCTCGTCACGGATTGTCCATAACGAACACCATTTTCAAGCATAGGGGTGTTCATATGTGCACTTGGCACCAGGACACCCTAGGCCTCAGTTCAATGATCGACTTTGTGGTCATGTCATTGGACCTGCAGCCACATGTCTTGGACGCTCGGGTGAAGAGAGGGGCGGAGCTCTCAACTGATCACCACCTGGTGGTGAGTTGGCTTCGATGGTGGGGGAGGATGCCAGTTAGGCCTGGTAGGCCCAAACTGTATCTATATATATATATATATATATATATATATATATATATATATATATATATATATATATATATTTATCTTCTTATATAATACGCTACCATGGCTGTCCGTTTGTCTGTCCAAGATTTTAAATCACCTGTAGCTCGTAAACCATTTGGCCTGTTGGCCTGAAATTTGGTACACATATACTACGTGACATCTACCATCCAATTTTTGGGTGATGATTGACCTCCAAGATTAAAGATCAACCCAGGAAGGACAACTTCAAAAATCAAATAACCTGTAGCCTGAAATTTGGTACAGATATACTACGCTGAAACTCTGCACTACAGGTTTTTATTAAAAGCGAAGAGTTGTGGAATTATTATTCTTTTTATTGTTATTTTATTGTAGAATTATCTCTTGGCGGCATGCAGAAGGGAGTATGGTCATGTCAAGTGTATTCACTGCGCATTACCATGCATTACTTGTGTGTGTGTGTGTATGTGTGTATATATATGTGTATATATATATATATATATACACACACACACAGTGCGCTCCACAATTATTGGCACCCCTGGTTAAGATATGTTCTTAGGCTTCTAATAAATTCTTTTTTTTCCCCAAAAAATATAGGCTCACAACACAAAAAAAAACTCCAGCCTTTAATTGAAGTACATTTATTTATTAGGAAATAAATCCCACATTAAGAAATACTTTTTTTACATGAAATCATGTGTGCTACAATTATTGGCACCCCTGCTGTTAATATTTTGTACAGCCCCCTTTTGCCAACAAGACAGGACTTATTCTTCTCCTATAACATTTTACAAAGTTGGAGAATACAGAGACAGGGATTTTTGACTATTCCTTTTTGCACAATCTTTCTAGATCGTTCAGAGTCCTGGATCCTCTCCTCTTCCGCTCACCCCTCAGGTTTTCAATGGGGTTGAGGTCTGGGGACTGAGATGGCAATGGAAGGAGCTTGATTTTGTGTCTGGTGAGCCATTTTTGTGTAGAGTTTGCCATATGTTTAAGGTCATTATCCTGCTGGAAGATCCAATGACGACCCATCTTCAGCTTTCTGACAGAGGCCACCAGATTACCAGATTTTGATTTAAAATGTCCTGGTATTTCAAGGAGTTCATGATGCCATACACCCTAAGAAGGGCCTTTGGAAGAGAAACAGCACCACAGATCCTCCACCATACTTTACAGTGGGCATGAGGTGCTTTTCTGCATAATCATTCTTGGATTCACACCAGACCCACTTAGAATGTTTGTTGCCAAAAAGCTCAATTTTAGTCTCATCTGACCAAAGCATACAGTCCCAGTTGAAGCCCCAGTACCGCTTAGCAAACTCCAGACGTTTACGTTTGTGATTGTAGGTGAGAAAAGGCTTTCTCCTTGTATGTCTCCCAAACAGCTTGTTGGCATGAAGATAGCATCTTATGGTTGTCATGGAGACTTTGTGACCCCAAAATACCACGCTTTGGTGCAGTTCTCTAAAAGTGAGCTTTGGAGAATTTTTTACTTCTCTGACCATCCTCCTCATTGTGCGTGGTGGCAAGATAAACTTGGGTCCTCATCCAGCCTTGTTTGTCACAGTTCCCGTTGTTTTACACTTCTTTATTATTCCTCCGACTGTAGATACAGGCAGGTTTAGGCCAGGAGCTATTTTCTTGTAGCCACTACCTGACTTATGAAGGTTGACACACATCTGACTTACTTGAACAGCATATTCTCTTGTGTTTCCCATATTGAAGAGTGACCAAGAGCAATAGGACTCATATTTATACACGTCATATTTATACCCCAGGGACACACGATGTCATCCATCCATTTTCCAACCCGCTGAATCCGAACACAGGGTCACGGGGGTCTGTTGGAGCCAATCCCAGCCAACACAGGGCACAAGGAACCAATCCTGGCCAGGGTGCCAACCCACCGCAGCAGGATGTCATTATTTACTAATTAAACAGTCCAATTTACTGTGATCAACCTTAAAAGCGAAACTAGAAATTACAAAAACGCTTTATTTACATTTATTTTTTAGGAATTGTTAGGGGTGCCAATAATTGTGGCACACATGATTTCATGTAAAAAATGTATTTCTTAATGTAGGATTTTTTTTCTCAATTAATAAATGTACTTTAATTAAAGGGTGGAGTTTTCTCTTTTTTATGTTGTGAGCCCATAGTATTTTGAAAAAAAAAAAGAATTTATTAGAAGCCTAAGAACACATCTTAACCAGGGGTGCCAATAATTGTGGAGGGCACTGTATGTATGTGTGTATATATATATATATATGTGTGTGTGTGTGTATGTGTATATATATATATATATATATATATATATAGATATATATATATAGATATATATATAGATATATAGATATATAGATATATATATATATAGATATAGATAGATATACTGTATATATATAGATATATACATATTCAATTCAAGATTATTGAGCAGCAGGATGGTTTAATTTTTCAATTTTGGAGACACATTGCTATCGTATACTGGCGCCAGTACGTCTTCAGGGTGAAGTTTTCGTTGGAATCAATCAACGAGGTGGCGTAGTGTGTTGCGTGTGTACAGACCCTTGAATGCACGTATGATGCCTTGATCCATAGGCTGAATCAGCAATGTTGTGTTTGGCGGGAGGAATTCTACCGGCATACCTTCATAGAATGAATCCAGTTCATGGCCTCCTGCGTTGTTCATCGGCAACAGCACCTTGAAGTCGAGGCCAAGTTCAGCGAGGTACACTTTTACTGCTGGAATGAAGCATTGGTGGAACCAGTCAGCAGTGATGGATTTCGTAATCCAAGCCTTCAAGTTATGCTTCCAATTAACTGTCAGCAGGTGCTTGTTCTTGTTCTTCAGGGCCCTGGGGTTCTTATCTGGCTTTATCATGTGGCCGGTAGCATTGCCACACATCATCACAGTCAATCTGTCTTTGTGTGCTTTGAATCCAGAGGCTCAGGCTTTGTCATGCATGATGAAGATACGAGAAGGCATTCTCTTCTAAAACAAGCCAGTTTCATCCATGTTAAACACTTGTTCTGGCTTGTAACCTCCCTCCTCGATGATTGCCTTGAATGTCGCCTTCGTGTCCTCCTCAGTGGCTGCTGTATCCGCAGATGCAGCCTCGCCATACAGGGAAACATTCTTCAGATTAAAGCATTTCTGGAATCTGTCGAACCACCCTTTGCTGGCATTAAATTCAGTTGGTTTGGCTGCAGATTTCATTGTCGATGATCTTTCTTGAGGATCTTCGGAAGCATCAGGGTCATCAGCATGGTCGTCACCTCCTTCAGCAACCATGGCATAGAGCTGTCTGGCCTTCTCTGTAATGATGTTTGTGTCCAAAGGAATTTTTTTTGTGTTTCTGCAGCTATTGATCCAAACGGCCAACGAAGATTCCATTTTAACGATTGCTTTATTCCGAGGAGTTGCCACCCTCTTTCCTGTTTGACTAAAGGAAAGTGATGCGGTGACTCATATTCTTTTCATCCTTCTTGATTTAGCGTACCATCTGTTCATTCAAGCCGTAATGGCGAGCGACGTCCGAGTAGCACTTTCCTTCCAGAAGCATATCCAGGAGTTTTACCTTCTCCTGTATTGTCAAGGTCTTCCTCTGGCACTTATGCTCACTACGACCAGAAGGCTTACAAGTTGCAGGGCGCTTGGGAGCCATCGTAGGGCTTAAAACAAACAAAAAGTTTGCTGACAAAAGTTGGCTCACAAAAATCAGACCACAAGCACGGTTCTTGTGAGATTACACCATGTTAGCAGCAGCCAATCAGAGTCCAAGAGAATGAAAATCTGCTCTGATTGGTTGAGTCTCCTCTTTCAGCCAGTAATGGGTCTTGTAAGAAGTCATCTGGGTACTGCAATACGAAACTCTTTGTCTACCATAGAGACTGCTGAAAACTGTATGCTTTGTTATGAATTGGCTGCAAAGTACACTACAGGTAGGATGTACTTAATGAATTTTTCCGCGATTTATCGGGGGTGTGATAGCTGAACCGTGATAGAGTGGGGGATAACTGTAGAAGGATAATTGAGAAAAACATTATGGCAGCCACTGGGCCACCTTGGTGAAGAAGTGAAATGGCCATCACGCCAGTGATGATGAGAAGAATCGTTGAACAAGTAAAAATATGTACACACAACAGACAATACACTAAATAACATAAAATGCAAAATCTGGGCTGACTTGTTTCCCAGCTCGCTACAGGCTACAGTTCTTTGGGGTCTAGTCCCCTTAATGTTTGTCCAAATAACTAAAAGCTGTTAGAAACTCCCATTAGTAAACTACCTTTTAAGTGTGGTTTCAGACGTCCTGGCTTATGACTTGGCAAGCTTTCCGGATGCTTCCTGTCTGTGTCAGTGTAGTGCAGTGTTGCTTCCCTCCAGCAGGGACCCTGTCTAAATTCACAGCACCCGTCTGTGTGATCAGACAAATTTCAGAGAAATTCTAGTATTTCAGTGTCGTTCATTTCTGCAATTCTTTTCACAGTAGCCCCTCTTACCACATATACCATGGACTAATACATTTGCCAACTTTTGGAGCAATTTGTCTTGTAATAGATTTACGGATATTAAAATGATCTGCTGTGGTTTAACAGTCATTTTCAAACCCAAGAGTGTATTTTTCGTCCTTTTATAATCAAAGGTCTTTTTAGATTGTGCCATGTTGTACTGCCCAAATATGAAGGGTAACAACATAGTGACTGGGTTCTTAACCCTTACATAGAAGAGGATTTCATAAATTTGTCCAGTAGATTGGCAGTTTGCTTCCCTTGACTTCCCACGTATTTCAGCACTGGATTATTTTTGCCTCATTGACTGAGATAATAAACATTATACTTCTCTTATTTTTGCACATGAGCTAATACTTATTAGCTAATTTCTTATCCAGTTTCATGCATCGTTTCTTTTGAACCATACAGTATATAGATATTTTGGATATTAACCATTTCATACAAAGAATGAACTGTTTTGAGTGAACAAGTACCTCATATTTCTATTTGAAGACCTAAAGTTGGAACTCCAAAACTTCCAGATGTCACACTGTGTGTAGTGAGAGCTCTGTTCCTATTTGAGGTTGATGTGCTCCTTTTTGCATTGTCTTTGATATGGAGGGGTTGATACTGATACAGCAATTCTCAGAAATTAAAGATAAGGCAGTCTTCATGTGTTGTTCTTTGTTTTAATAGATGTGAAGACATGGTTGACGTACGGAGGCTAAAAATGCTTCAAATGGTCCAGCTTTTCAAGTGTGAGGAGGATGCTGCTCAGGTAGGCCATTTTACAATGGATTTTGTGGAAATTCCTCCGGTTGTTTCTACACTTGCGTTGATTTTGTTTGTATCATCAGTGGCTGGTGCAGGGGTCCATCCTGCCGCTATCCCATTTTAGCTTTTACTCTTTAGGATTTTCCTTTAGTGTATAGTTTTAATGATGGCACTTACACAGAGTTTATTCCATTTTGTAGAAGTGTTCATTTATTTTTACTGCTGAATACTTGGGATGTTGTAAGCTTTAAGATGATAGTGGAAAAGTCTGCAGTAGTGTTTAGCTTTTATGTGTAAGGACTATTTGCGCTTAAATTTGTATTTCTTTCCTGTGCATGTACTATAAAGTTTCATCCAGGAAAAAAAAAACTTTACTTTTTACTTTATATAAAATATGACATACATAAAAAAAAAATAAAAATACAGTGAGGAAATACACATTTTAAAAATAAAATAAAAAAATGACAGGTCACCTTCAAAATAGGTTTAGAGGGTACAAGACAATACGATCAAGGCATCCAATATACACTCACCTAAAGGATTATTAGGAACGCCATACTAATCCGGTGTTTGACCCCCTTTCGCCTTCAGAACTGCCTTAATACTACGTGGCATTGATTCAACAAGGTGCTGAAAGCATTCTTTAGAAATGTTGGCCCATATTGATAGGATAGCATCTTGCAGTTGATGGAGATTTGTGGGATGCACATCCAGGGCACGAAGCTCCCGTTCCACCACATCCCAAAGATGCTCTATTGGTTGAGAGCTGGTGACTGTGGGGGCCATTTTAGTACAGTGAACTCATTGTCATGTTCAAGAAACCAATTTGAAATGATTCGAGCTTTGTGACATGGTGCATTATCCTGCTGGAAGTAGCCATCAGAGGATGGGTACATGGTGGTCATGAAGGGATGGACATGGTCAGAAACAATGCTCAGGTAGCCCGTGGCATTTAAACGATGCCCAATTGGCACTAAGGGGCCTAAAGTGTGCCAAGAAAACATCCCCCACACCATTACACCACCACCACCAGCCTGCACAGTGGTAACAAGGCATGATGGATCCATGTTCTCGTTCTGTTTACGCCAAATTCTGACTCCACCATTTGAATGACTCAACAGAAATCGAGACTCATCAGACCAGGCAGACAGTCTTCAACTGTTCAATTTTGGTGAGCTTGTGCAAATTGTAGCCTCTTTTTCCTATTTGTAGTGGAGATGAGTGGTACCCGGTGGGGTCTTCTGCTGTTGTAGCCCATCCGCCTCCAGGTTGTGCGTGTTGTGGCTTCACAAATGCTTTGCTGCATACCTCAGTTGTAATGAGTGGTTATTTCAGTCAAAGTTGCTCTTCTATCAGCTTGAATCAATCAGTCGGCCCATTCATTCTCCTCTGACCTCTGGCATCAACAAGGCATTTTCGCCCACAGGACTGCCGCATACTGGATGTTTTTCCCTTTTCACACCATTCTTTGTAAACCCTAGAAATGGTTGTGCGTGAAAATCCCAGTAACTGAGCAGATTGTGAAATACTCAGACCGGCCCGCCTGGCACCAACAACCATGCCATGCTCAAAATTGCTTAAATCACCTTTCTTTGCCATTGTGACATTCAGTTTGGAGTTCAGGAGATTGTCTTGACCAGGACCACACCCCTAAATGAAGCAACTGCCATGTGATTGGTTGATTAGATAATTGCATTAATGAGAAATTGATCAGGTGTTCCTAATAATCCTTTAGGTGAGTGTATTCAGGTGCCTGTGTGTTTTGATGTTACTGTGATTTTCTTTGTGATGAGCATGTCAAATTACACGACGTTTCTTTCATAGTCTACATTTACATAACCTTAGCAAGTCTGAAGCAGTCGTGTCAAACACCCCTCCATGTTACCAGTTGTGTAGTGTGATATACCCAACGACTCAGTCCAACCAGTTTGTGACTCACTCCAAGAAATGAGGGAGATTTTATTTTGTCTGAAGTTGTAGAGGCAAACTCATGTAAAAGCAAGAGCTGATAACCAGTGTGCCTACGAGGAATAAAAAGAAGAGAGGCTTATCTGTCTCATGTCTTGTGTTTTACATGCCACGACAGAAATGGCGTTGAGATTGAACTCGCCTTACTTGTAAAGCCTTCACATGGTAAATGACTTTGTCAGGCAGCACGTTATTGGCTGACAGAAAACATCGCTAACTTGTGATTTTTTATTATTTTTGTTTTTTTTGGAATTGAGAAGCTGAAATGAAAGTCCTTACACTGTTGCTTAATTTGACATGGTCAGCTGACAAGATCAGCAGCTGCAGTCATCAACTTTGACATCCTCTCTGACTAGAAGTTGTGCATTGTGGCATTTGTGGCATTAGTTTTAGTGTTTTGTACTGCCACCTCAACATTACCGGAGATGGAGTTTAAATCCCAGCCTTGAGACCATCTTAATTTAGTTGTTTTTTTCTCATGGGGTTTTCAACTTTTTCAGTATTCTGAAGTAATCCCAAAGATGTGTAGTTTATATTTAAATGTACTTATTTGGCTGATGCCTTTATCCAAGGCGACTTTACAGCATTTATGATACAGTTGGTTATATTGTGTGTGTATATATATATATTATAAGCAGGGCGATGGGCCTTCGGGCATTAAGCAAACTCCTGTCAATCATGAAGAATCCACTGAACAGTGTCATTTCCAACCAGAGGAGTAGCTCCACTGACAGACTGAGGAGATCGTTCCTCCCCCACACTATGCGACTCTTCAGTTCCACCCCTATAAACGTTAACATTACTCAAAGTTATTGTCTGCTTTTACTTGCATTTTTATTACTATTTAATTTAATATTGTTTTTTAATCAGTATACTGCTGCTGGATTATGTGAATTTCCCCTTGGGATTAATTATCTATCTATCTATCTGTCTATCTATTTCTCTCTCTCTTTTGGGTTTTCCCGTCGGAGCACAAGCAGATCAAGTGACTTGCTCAGGGCCACACAGTGGTGTCAGTGGCGGGATTTGAACCTACAACGTCAGGGTTTGAAGTCCAAAGCCTTAACCCCACAACACCTCGTTTAAATTGAGTGGTGACTCAGAATTGCTCTGGTGTGGTTTTATGTACGGATATCCTCTGCAGTGTGCTGATAATGAGTTCCAGAGTTCATTCCTGCCTTCCTTGCCTTTTGTTCAGCACTTCTAGGATCAGCTTCATCTGTCCATAAGTTGGAATACATAAGTTAAAAGAGAATGGATAGATATAGTTGGAAGATTTAAAAAAAATGTATTTAATTTTTAACACAACTTTCTTGGTTATGTTAATTTTCTTAAGGAGGCTAGAGAGTACATATATAAACCATTGGCACATTTTTAGGAAGCCCCTGCGCACTGAACAGATTCCAAATGACTAGAAAATGGCAAATATCATCCCATGATAAAAAATGGGTGACAGGGCAGATCCAAGCAACTACAGGCCAGTAAGCTTGACGTCCATTGCAGAAAAATTAATGGAAGGAATTATTAAGGATAAGATTGAGCAACACATGGCAAGGACAGGAGTTATTCTGAACAGTCAGCATGGGTTCAGATGAGGGAGGTCGTGTTTTACTAACAGGCTGGAATTCTATGACAAAGCAAGTTCAGGGTGATGTTTGTAGGTGGGTGCAGAATTGGATCAGACACAGGAAGCAGAGGGTGACGGTGAATTCAGAATTGGCCGATGTTAAGAATGGTGACCAGCAGAGGGTAGTGCTGGGGCTGCTGCTATTTTTAATATGTATAAATGATTTAGATAGGAATATAAGTAACAAGCTGGTTAAGTTTGCAGATGATACCAAGAGAGGTGGATCAGCAGATAATTTGGAATCCGTTATATCATCACAGAAGGACTTGGATAGCAGACAGAATTGGGCAGATTTGTGGCAGATGAAATGAAATGTCAGTAAATGTAAAGAATTACACACAGGAAGTAAAAACATGAGGTTTGAATACACAATGGGCGGTCGGAAAATCGAGAGTCCACCTTATGAGAAGATTTAGGAGTCATAGTGGACTCTAAGCTATTGACTTCCAGACAGTGTTCAGAAACCATTAAGAAGTCTAACAGAATGTCAGGTTATATAGCGCCTTGATGTGTGGAGTACAAGTCACAGGAGGTTCTGCTCAAGCTTTATAACACACTGGTGAGGCCTCATCTGGAGTCCTGTGGGCAGTTTGGGTCTCCAGGCTACAAAGAGGACATAACAGCACTAGAGAAGGTCCAGAGAAGAGCGACTAGGCTGCGTCCAGGGCTACAGGTGATGAGTTATGAGGAAAGATTAAAAGAGCTGAGCCTTTACAGTTTAAGCAAAAGAAGATTAAGAGGAGACCTGACTGAAGTGTTGAAAATGATGAAGAGTATTAGTCCAGTGGATCAAGACTGTTATTTTAAAATGAGTTCATCAAGAACACGGGCACACAGTTGGAAACTTGTGAAGGGTAAATTTCACACAAACATTAGGAAGTTTTTCTTTACATAAAGAACGATAGACACTTGGAATAAGCGACCAAGTAGTGTGGTAGACAGTAAGACGTTAGGGACTTTCAGAACTCGACTTGGTGTTTTTTTTAGAAGAATAAAGTGGATAGGACTGGTGAGCTTTGTTGGGCTGAATGGCCTGTTCTCGTCCATATTGCTCTATTGTTCTGATGTTTTAGTTTGAGGGTCAGTAAAATATGAACGCAAAAAATGTTTGGAAAAACGTTAATATTTAGCATTTTTACTATTGAATTTCACAGGCAGTTGAATGGCTAAATGAGTTGCTTGATGCCCTCCTAAAAACCCACATAAGACTTGGTGATGATGCACAAGAGTCAAAAGTCTTGTTGGAAAAACATAGAAAGTTTGTGGATGTGGCACAGGTAAGTGGTTTGCTTTACTTTAACAGTAAATAATGTTTTAGTTTTTTAAATTCTTCTTTTTTTTTTTTTTAATTTGAGTATTGTACTGTAGCAGATGGAGATAGGCAACATAGCATATGGTCCTAAGTTTTCAGATTCCTAGCGAAAAAAATCATATAAACTCAGGCATCAAGTCATAAGATGTCTTCCAGCTTGTTCATTTCACAGTAATTTTTCACTTGAGTTCTGACAGCCATCTCCTGTGTCTAGAGCACATATGACTATGGACGCCAGTTGCTTCAAGCCACAGTGGTGTTGTGCCAGTCTCTGCGATGCACAACCAGGTCTTCAGGAGATACTCTTCCTCGGCTTAATCGGGTGTGGAAGCAGTTCACCGTTACCTCCGAGGAGAGGGTTCACAGACTGGAAATGGCCTTAACGTTTCACACAGCTGCTGAAAAGGTAGGCAGTTCTGCTAGTGTCCGACTGTGATCCTATAAAGCTGGTTAGTGATTTTTAAATAAAAGGAATTGACTGCAAAATAAGGTGTCTTGTTTGTTCTGTCACAAGGCAACCACAGCATGGCAATGTCTTTCTAGTAATCGTAAACCAAGTATATCAGCAGTAGTCAAGGGATGAGAAACATGTACAGTAGTTGTTAAAAAGTCCCACAGACAAGTATAGTGAGCAAAAGTAAACAAAGGTGTTCTAAAAACACAGATAAAGACAGTCCCAAACCAGAAACAGACACACAAAAACAAGCTAATTGATATTGCCAGGATTAACCAAAAATGATAAAAATGCAAACAGCCAAAACATACCTACAGAAAATGAAATGCTTCAAACCAGTCACTAGGTGATACCTACTGGTATAATAATAACAACTGTCAAACTCATTGAGAATTTACAAGTGGCTTCAAAAGCAAAATAGCTACATTTACATGCAGCCAAAGACGACTTGACATAAACACCACACTCCGCTGCTCTCCAACCAAATTCCTTCCATTAACCACTCCGAATGGACTCCAGTGCAGGCTTTTATACCGAAGAGAATAGACTCCAGCCAGTCAGCTATGGGCTGAAAAGTTCCATTCTGTGCCACAATACATCTTCTACTATACACAATATATCATATGTTTCCCTCTCAGGGATCTCTCACTACACTAATCCTTATCACGTCACGTAACTTAACTAAACAATCCCTTGCTGTAATGTCTCTAAACAGGCTGTATTGAAAAAGCAGTTGTTGCCCTAACTGCTGGTGGTCCTTGTACGTAATTGAGTGTTCTCATGGCGCTATAACTGATATAATGCACTTGTGACGTCTTTCCACACCAGGAAGAACTCTGCATGGTGAAACTCACTGAAGGTAAAAAAAAATTACCATCTCCTTAAAGGTAGTAAAAAAAAGTAAAACTGAATTTAAAAGAAATTCCTAACCTCTGCAACTGTACAGTTGTATAAATGGTTCCTCTCAATTTTTATTTATTTGTATACTTATTTTTACAAAGCCGGTGTGCTATTTTGCTACACCGATAAATTAGCCTCTGCAGTGGCATCCCTGTGGGGTGATGACAGACTTCATCCCATCACATAGTCATTGATATGATCCAGTTCATGGAGGGCTGCAGTGGCGGCATGTTTTCCTTCATGCCTTTTTCTTAATTACTAATCAATTTCTGCTCCTAATTGACTTTTTTTCCCTTTATTTTAATTGACTTGCTTTTTCATACTCAGATTCCTTAATTGTTTCTTTTTTCCTTAAGCAGTAGGAAAACAAAAATAAGATGTGATGGGATCCATCAGACAACCAACTAAGTCAGGGCCTGAGTCTCCAACCAGTTTCACTAAAATCCATTCCTGAATTAGAAGCTGATTCTTTGTTTTAATTAAACCTGTTTTTTTAATTCTTTTTGGTGCTCTCATTCTGCCACAGCAGACATTTACAAATCTGTCATCTTGTCTTTTTTTCTGAGGACACTGTCAACATGTTTTGTGGAACAGAGTAGATTTATATTTCTCAGATCTTCATCTTTCTTTATTTTCCTCTATTGTATGATGGACACTGGATAGCTGGTCATCTCATGTCTGTTTGATTATTAATTAAATAAAAAATGAAGGGGTCTAAATCTTAAAAAGCTGATCTATTATAATGAAGAGTAAAGAAAGATAATCAGCTGCAGAAGTTAGCTACTAATTATGATAATGATGGGAATGAAGCCCTGCAGCTGGACAACCCTGATGTAGATATTTTATTGTGAATGTACGTATGGGGTCCGTATTCCCTGTAATTTAACTGTGTAATATGTATTTAGGTGACATATCTCTCCAAATAAATTTGTAGATCACAAATATATAGAAAAGTTTTTTTGAGCACCATCATGTTATGTGACTTAATAGTGATCATTAATGAAGATTGCAGAGGAAGTCAGATTTCCAGTCCAAAAGCTGCTTAGCAGAAATTTTCTTTGTTACACTGACTGAATCGTAATGCAAGTTGCAAATGAAGAGTCCTGTTAATATTTCTCAGGAGTGCTATTCAATATAAATAGATTAGACACTGTGACCAATTTTAATGATTACAGTAATCCACTATTGAATATTAATAAGCAAGTAACAAATTCATTTCCCTCTGGGGACAAGTCTTTCTGTGTATTTACCTACAGTATCTACACATGCATGCCGTGAAGATAATAAATCCCATTGCTTCTAGAGCATTTTTGGTTTTTTTATAATTACACCATTTTTAGATAGTTATATCTTTATCTCTAAAGGGGAAATATATCATTTTAAAGACGTTCAAATAATATAACAAATAACTCCCCTCAAATAAACCCAAAGAATTGCAGATAAAGAGTCCTGACTTGGCTAAAGATGAGACTAATCACAGTGAGGCACTGTAAAGGTTTATTGCTGTTGGTATGAAGGATCCCCAGTAGCGTTTCGTGACGCTCTTGTGCTGAAAGCCCTCAATGCTAGTCATAGAGAGGATGTGCGTGCGGTATTGTTCATAATGGTGCTCAGTTTTGTCTTCTCTCTCCTCCACTAGTGCATCCCATAACTGAGCTTGCCTTCTGAATCAGATTGTTTAAACTGTCAAAATATAATTGAATACTTCAAAGGTTGGCAGAAAGCTAAAACAAAAGATGGGCTGTAAATATACATCTAATGATTTCATATCTTACACTTTATTTATTCTACCTATTTGTTTATTTATAATATGTTAATTATAAGTGACATGCTTTTTTGTTGCCATTATTATTCTGTCGACAGATAAAAAGTGCAGGCTTATCCTTTAAAGGTCGAAAATCGATCAAGAGATGAAGGTCATAAAACAAAAGGAAGATCAAAAATAAGACTGCTAATCAGAAATTACTTACCAGAAAAGCCAAAACGTCAAAGTTCAAAACAAGTACAAATAGAGGGATGTTTTACAGTACCAGGATGTAGACAATCTTTAAATAATATGAAAGCAGCAGTGCCAAAAGAAACCTTACAAAAATGGTAGTAGAACTGGAGAAATTCATAGTGACGTTGAAATAAAAAAGAAAATTATATCTAGAGAATTAAAAAAAAATGGTGAAAATGATGACTTCTTGGTAAGATTTAGCGGTCAAAGTGTTAACCTTTAATGCGAGTTAACTTGTAGTAGGTGATCTGTACACAGACACCACTTATGAGTTACCTCGTTAACTTTCAGTTGCAACAAATTGTTCAAGATCTAACTTGTTACACCCAGCCGAGTTATTGCACAGCTGGCATTCACAAAGAATGTACTTTACCATACGCCAACAACAAAACAACTCAAATACAATTCTCAAACAGAGGAAATACATTTTTAGTTTGAGTTTTGCTTAATCACAAAATGCATTTAATTAGTATATTAAAAGAACACTGACTTTACATTGACTTCATGGACACATTTACCTGTTTTCACTGTGGCAGTCAATGTGTTATTGTCTTGGCTCCAGCTCTACATCCTCCCACACACAAATAAATAAGGGGCTTGAGAAAGTTACATTTGATTTGTTTTCTTTTTACTGATATTATAATTTGTTAATGCTTTACGTAATCTTCGGCCCCTTTGCTGCCTTGAAAGTTTATACTTTGTTTTTCAGTGTCAGATCTTTTCAAATTCTCCAACATTGCTTATTTTCAGAATGTCTTCTGCTTCCTGAATAATACTCTATAATAATCCATTAATCTTGCAGATACTTAAAGAATGTCCAGAGCAGACTGAAGAGTCTGTCGATTTAGAAGTGTATGAAGACGTTGAAACAGTAGGAAGGTCACTACTGGACAGATTAACAGTGCCTGTCATTTTTCCTGATGGGTAAGGATTGATAATGGCTACCAAAAGTTGGTTTTCTGTACAGTTGATTCCTTGCTTTGCCATTTGAACTTGATGTCATATGAAGTAACACAAACTTGTGCCCTCTTCTGTTTGGTTAAAGCCATGTTCTCACATTTGGCAAATTTATGTCTGTGGGCACTGTAACTGTTTTGTTCTACATGCTCATTCCCAGATAAAATAAATAAGTCAATTGTTTTATGAACAGACACATTATTTTGATATTAAACTGTAAAACACTAGAAAAAAAAATTCCATGGGATCACATCACTTGGTTGGTGCAGAATTAGACTCCAAAACAGGGGCGCTAACTTCACTTTTGTGCAGTTCGGGTGAGGAGTATTTTAATAATCAGGGCACTGTTTTAAAGATTTTAATATTTGGCAGTTCCCGCGTATACTTAAACCAGAGTTACTCTGCTCCTGAGTACAAGGGCATTGCAGCTCATGGCCAAGTACAGGAGCGCTTTTATACTGATTCCCAGTCACTCATTGTGAGTAGCACAAGAAGAGAGTCTTTTAGCAGTCAGTTCTGGCAAAGAATGCAGAAACTGGAAGAGGAGCACTTCATGGAAGTAGACAAACATCACCAGCAACTTGGAGGCAGTGTGCTGGTTTTGAAACCTCACAGCAATTTATTTCATTTGCTTCAAGATTGGAGGCCTCCTGCTCCAAAGGCCAATACGTATTGGATTACAGTGTGGATGATCAAGATCACTGGGTTTACCTGCTCATTATCTCTACGTCCACACTACATTTTTGCTGTAAAATGCAGACATTAGTCTCTACTTTCTGTCTGGCATTTTAAATCCATGCAAACTGAGACATTCGAAAATGCTTTCCAAAGCCATATATATATATATTTTTGGAAGCGATGGCTCATTGGGAAGGGGTGAGAACGTACAAGTTTGAAAATGCAGAGTTTATTCTAACTCTAGTTGGTTTGTGGTTATGACGTGGCCCTTTGCTTATTGGGTCCTCCTCTTTACATTTTCTCATCCGCTTTGCTCATCTTACACTTGCAAGTTACTCTCAGTAACGACTCTACCTCATGGTCAGTCCAAAAGGAACATGTGTTCACTTTTGCTATTGTCTGTGTTCAAACACAAGCTACCAGTGAATGTCTAGCATGGAGGACACTTTTCTGTTCTGTTTCCACCGATGTTTATGTAGGTGAACCGCAATGTCATAAGCATTTTTGATCATTTTACTATTGGTAGAGATGTAGATTGTCTCAGTTAAAAAAAATAAAAATTGTGATCGCTTTAAAATAGCTTAATTCCAATGGTAGAAAAACCACTGGACTATAATTTGATTTGTTACCAATCAAATTGATTTGATCTGATTTTCAGAGTTTGTAAAAATATAGAACATTTGTTCTAATCTTCTGTCGTCTCATTTTTTTTGGAAACTAGGAGGCTTCGCCCCCTGCTCGTTTCGCTCGCCAACCAAACCCCGGCCTGCGCTACGTGCCAGCCACTTCGCGTCTCTGCCGCTCACGTTGTGAAGAGGGGAACTGAACGCACCCCAAGGAGACGTGCTTGCTCCTCCGAAACCCCCTCTTAAATGGTGATACAATGGGAAACAGATGCAGTTTCTTTTTTTTTTTTTTAAACCTCCTCTTTGCTTGATCTGCTGCAAGCTTGCTGCCGCCACCGTGCCACATGATCTGCATCTCACGCAGTGCTTCAAACATTTGAAAGCCTGTCTCAATGCCTTGTCTCTCTTCTCCCCCAGACATCCTCTGCTCCTGTTGGGGGTCCCGCTCCCGAGGCGTGCCCCTATGAAGAGGAAGAATTTCTGTTCTTTTAATTGAGAGACAATACTGTCCCCTCCTGACAACACAAATTAGACAATCTACAAGTCTCCAACATAAAGTGTAAATCCGAACAATCTATTCAATCTCTTTTCGCTGTTTCGTTATTTCACCAAGAAATAATTTCCGTTAGTTTTCACTAATGCGATCTTTAGTATCATTTTTTTGAGACTTTCGAATTTTCCTTCTTCCATTATCTCTAACCTGCTCTGCATGTGTATCCCGCCAACGTTTTTGAATTCTTTACGACGTTCTACATTGTCATCTACTCTTTGTCGTTTTCCAGCCCTGGGTCTGGTTAAATCTCTTGGCACAAAGTCTTGTCTCATAGGACGTGAAAGTGTCTTTCTGAGAAAGTCTCGTCTCTCGTTTTATATAATAGAGTGATGTTAACTGAATGAGAAACACTGAAATACATTTTCCTTTTCTTACCGCATCAGTTCTGATATATTTTGCTTGGACTTTATCTTCCATGCTGCTGTAAATTTACACTGTCCGTCTTCTTTGATTGCAGAAGTGAGCAGTTTTTTGGGAGTCCTGGCGACATGGCCTCCTCTGCCGAACACATCCGTGACAGGATGAAGCTGGTTGGCATGAAGAAGCAACAGCAGCAGCAGCAGGAAGCCGCCGAACAGCCAGACCTAGAAGAAAAAGCAGACAGTGTCGATGAAGGCGAGGAAGACAGCTAATAGAGACTCCTGCAATGCCCAAGAAGGAGCGTGTAGCGTGCGAGTCAGCATGGCATTAATCCCTGGCATCCTGTACAGTTCTCTTGCATTGAAATGCAAACTCTCCATTCCACACATCTTATTGCCCAAGGTCCATTGATTGACGAAGCCATACTAACTTGTGTGCTGACTGAGAGCGCGGGCTCCCGCTACCACTTTATATATAAGACGATAAGAACTACAAATGTTGCACTGAACTTCCCTCAAAGCTTTATCTGGCCTGTCTTCTGTTAGCTGTTAACAGTTGACTCAAGCTTTCATTGGTGCTACTAAAAGCATAGAATGTCCAAGCACTACTTCTGTCTTGTATGGTGCTGTAGAGTTTTTAGGCATTAGGCAAACTTCCTGTTTGTAGACGGTAAGACATGTATTTTATAATTTTGTTTGTAAGTTTGGTCTTAATTTGTAATACCTTACAATGTTGCTGCATTTGTTTTTAATTGTGCCAATACGCAACCTGCCCTGAAGGCCTTTGACACAGCTGTAAACTGCCTAACTGCTGTTTCTAAGTATGAGCGGATATGAAATAGATACCGGCAAAGGTAATCCAGCTTTTTAAAACGTGTTCTCCTCTTGCTGTGATACCCATGCACTTCAAGGAGCAAGTAATGGACAAAGCTATGTTTAAATAAAAAAAAGAAAAAAAAAATTACAAACGAAATGAAGAGCTTTGTTTCAATAAATATTAAATGGGAACTACTGTGAATTTGTTTGTGCTTCGTTGCACTTTTACGTTTAATACTAATAAATGTTGAAAAAAATGTATAAACCCTTCACAGAGCAGGAGAGGCTAGGCCTGTAGATGGAATTGTACAGAATAACATGTCTGCACAAAAATTACAGAGGTAGGCGTGCCTTCTGTGTCGTGCAGTGTTGTCACCTCAAAACAGCTACACATGTGGTAGTCACGTGACTACTGCTACTCATTATAATAAGAAAATTAAAATGCAGCAGCTCTCAGCAGTGGTTTTCCAACAAGAACTCCCCCTAGAGTAAGTACAGTGTGTATCAAGATTATTATAGATAACGAAAACTGGCTATTATTAAAAAAAAAAACATTTTTGTAAACTGAAACAAAATAATTAACAAAACCGAAATGCCAAGCAAAATGACATTTTTATTAACTAAAGATTGCAATATGCAGGCTTCGAGGCAACTCGGGCCCCTTCATCTGCCTGAAAAAGGGGCCTGAGTTGCCTCGAAAGCTTGCATATTGTAATCTTTTTAGTTAGCCAATAAAAGGTGTCATTTTGCTTGGCTTTTCTCTACATTCATAATAGCTAACACGGTACAACACCCTAGTACTACAAAACCAAAATGAACAGCTAAAACTAAACAAAACTATTAAAGTAGCTGAAAAAATTAACTCAAATAAAATATTAGTTTACTAAAAATATTTTTAGTTTTCGTTTTTGAATGAATATTCTTTGCAATAGTCTTTAACCCTTATAATTTTATAACAAAGTAATCCACCAAGAACCACCCGCATATATTTCATCCAGTGAATGGTGGCTGGTGACGGAGGGCAGGTGTTCATACAGCATTTGTGGTGACAGATCAAGAGCGTAAAGCATATGAGATGCAAAGCGATTTACTGTGCCACCTTTTCCGCTTTTTGTATATAAACATGTAATTTAAATGCCTGAAATCATTTAATAATACAGCAAGGTGGGGTCTGCACACTGATTCAAGCCTAAGAGCCCTGTTCTTTCTAAGCCCCAATGATTTTCACGATCACACCTGTCAGAACAAGGTAGAATCGATTTTATGATTTTTTTGTATCTTTTCAGGCCTGCAGGTGACAAAATTCTATCGATAAATTGTATGTGCCTGAGATGGAATCAGAGATCAATATAGCTGGTAGAAAATAACAAAGCCCAGTATGAGAGATATTTCACTGCAATATTGAAGGCATTCACTATAAGCACATTGACTTGCAGTGGGATATGTTGTGTGCAGTAGACATTTAGAGTAAAAAACCTTACAATTCACCTAAATTTCATTACAAATTGTGGTCCGTTCTGGTGAATAAAAGGAAAAGATAAAAAGTGCCAACAATCCACGCACATTTGTTCAGCACAAATGACAGAAAATATTTTTTAAAAATCATAAAACTGATATTTGATTATGCTTGGTTTTATCAGACAAAAACAAAACAATGGTAAACTATGTAGTGTAGTAAGCTTCCAGTAACATTAAGCTCATATTATATTTAAAATAATTAAACTCTATAGTAGCTTTTTAACCATACCTTAATTACTATAACTAAAACTGAAATTAATAGATATAAAACTAAAATAGAAATGTCCTTGTGAAATATAAACTAAATTAAAACTAAAAATACACGATGAAGGAAAACTAAAATCAAACTGAATTTCAAAGTAAGGTCAGAAAAAATATAGAAATCAAAACTAATATAAAAAGGCAAAACTATAATAACCTTGGTGTGTACGCATGTGTGTATGCATGAGCCCATCTGAAGTGCTTCGGTGGGTCACACAGATTTCGGATAAGGTCTTTGCCTGCCTCCATTTTTTTTTTGTTTTAAACCTCTGAAATCCTGGGATAGAGGAGGTGTGCTTTTCAAAGGAAATGATGAAATTTTTCTGACATGTTGATTTGCATGGGACTTATTTAGCTTGGGGTTCTTTTTTACGCACTTCTTATAAGAGATTAAGGGATCCTGCGATCTTTACTGAGATGAATGCACAGTCTGTAAAATGTTAGCAGCACAAGTGATTCAGACAAGAATAAAATTACAGAGGTAAAGTAATTACTTTACCCCACTGCCTGGCGTAAAAGTAATCTTGTCTGGAAAGAACTTAATAAAATGTAAACAGTCCAATAGAAATTGAATAAACCCTGAAAAAAAATGAACATTCCTGACATTCATTAGCATTAGGAGTTACTGTATACAGGGTGAGTCCAAATTATGTTAACATTTGAATGACGGAAACATTTTATTCACAAAAACATACTTCATATATTCAAGATGATTTACAGGAATGTTTCGACCTGTTTGACATCATGTTCAACTCATGGACCATGTGTGGCATATAAATTGTCCACAAAAATTGTATATAACTATGTACATAGCAGTGCCATTAGTGTTAACGTAATTTTGAATCATTCTCTATATTGCAATGGGCTTAGAATATATCAGTTTCGAGTAGATTTGCACATGTTAAACATTACTAAACAGGATCAGGCCTTTTCCCAGTTGATGCCCTTCATGTGGAGATCTCCTGCCATTCTTCTCATAATACTGATTTGCTAGAACCCAATTGATTTTGAACAGAAATCGGTTCACATGAATTCATTTTGTTGAGTAAAATTATTTTTTTATACACTGTGCTTCGATCCCTTCTCCAAAAACTAATTAAAAAAAGTAACAGAAAATGGAAAACATCTTCATAATTTAAAATGTTCCTAGTAGTTGCTGAGACCATTTTGCATTTATTGCAGAGAAATTATTTAGTATCGGTGGTGCTGTGATTTCACTTTGCCTAGAAAATGAAAATTTAACAGGTGGTTAAAAAACAAAAAAAGTACCAATACTGTATTTTATTATTTTTTTTTCGCAACCATTTTTGATCAGTTACAGAAGCCATCAAAGCAATGTTGAGATGAACAGTAGTGATATTACAGAGCATTATGGGATACTTAGCCTATGCTCTGTGCACTTGATAATATTCAATGTGTGTAAAGTGCATCTTCAGCATTGGGATGTCAGTGTTGTTTTAGTTGTGTGCCATTTGAAGTGCTTGCTGCTTATTTTTCGTAACTGTCCAAGTAGGCCTCACACCCTGAATTAACCGTCTCTTCACTCTACAGAGGAAGTCGTGGAGCATCAGCCATTTGTTCCCATGTGTGTGAGCCTGCAGAGAACACCTTCCCTCTGTCACTGACGGATTTGCTTGTTTTATTTAGTTGTATGTGGTGGGTTCATGGTGTTTTATTTACACAGGGTGGGATGATGGATTCATGTTCCAGATGTTCAGTCTGTTGTGTTGGCACCCTTCTCGTGTGGGTCTCTCCCTTTCATCCCACTCTCCATACACTTGTTGTTGGCTGGGTCAGCCACATAACTGCCCACGGTATATGAAGGCACCCTGTGATGTACTGGTGGGCTCTCAGGAGACGATTCTTTACTAAGTAAACGTGGGCTTAGGCATTAATGGGAAAAAAAGGGTGAAGATTATTTGAATGCTGAAAAATCCTTCGTCAGGTAACGCATGTAGGAAGAGGAGGAGAGAGCAAAGCCAGAGCAGATAAAAGGAGAGAGTAGGTGTGGAAAAAGAATTTGAGAAGATAAAAGCAAAGATTAAAAAGTGAGTTGGTCATTAAGACCTGGAGGGATCTGTGATCCCAGGCTGGAATGAGCTGAGATGCTTCTGTTTATCTTTGAAAAGTGTCTTTCAAGCCCTGTGAAAGAACACAGATGGAGAGATTAGTGTGGCTGCGATTGAGGGATGTGAAATGGTCCACAAGCACAGGCATTATGAGATCTTAACAGTTCAGATGAGCTCCCTGAAATGGCCTGCTAGCCGTCTCCATGTTTCCCCTGTGCAGATGGCCGGATGCTTCTTATGAGAAATGCACTGTCAGATTTTTAGACTGGCAAAGAGGTCCGTCACTTCATATTGAATTTACCAGAGGGTCCAAATACAAGGTGGATTGAGAAGTGACACCTGGTGGCTAATTTTACAGCTCAAAGTGCTTGATGGGGAATGTGTCACTCCTCTGTGAAATGAGCTGCGGACAAGAAGTGTACATAAGTTAGGTGGTCTATGATGGGAGTTTTGACCAATAAATAACGGGGAGAGGTGGCTCTTTCATTAAAAACTGCATTTCCTGTTTATGACATGCACTGAATATTCTGGAGTATCTGCTGAACGATGTTTTAGCCAAACAAAAGCTGGCATTTTACACGTTTTGAGCATTCGACTGGATAACCACATGTGGCTTATGGCACGTGAGTAACGCAAGATTTTTTTTTTCCATGGATGTTTTTCACGTTGTTTGCTGTTGTACGTAATTGGTCACCATGGACTTTTCTTCGGTCATAAACTGTTTTTTTTTTCTGTTTCCCATGAAGAATTTGAGATTAAAAATTTTCCTTGGCCATTACTACAAACTACATGTGGGTAAGTAATACATATAAACGTAAAAGCTTTGGCTGGGGTATTCCTTTTAGCAGTTTCAGCCCAGTGACTAACCTGGACAGGTACAAAAGTAAGCGGTTTAAAAAGAAAAATACTGTACAATTTGAGAGCCGTACAAAAAAGGCCTGAACAAGAGAGAGGTTAACAACATTTCTGCAGCAATGAAAGTTCACGACGCCTTAAATGTTGATGTAAACAATTCCTCCAGGTGTCCCCACTTTTGCTGATTACTTGCAAAAGCCGTCTGTGTGTAGAACAGCAGTGTTGGAGCAGACTGTGCCGCTGCACCCTCTTGAGCGTCACTTGGGCGGTATTGGACTTTGATGATGACGGCAATATGACAGACTGGCCATTCCAACCCTTAAAAGCGTAGAGAAGTTGGGAAGAAAGCCAATGGGGTCCATGAGTCCAGTTTCCTACACCATCAAAAGGAATTAAGGCAGTGGAGGAGCAGACCTAAAGCCACCACAGAGTCACAAGATGAGTGTCTTGAGGGTCCGCAGCATGCATGATGGGCGCCTCACAGGACAGCCTCTAAAAAAATACAGTCAACTGTGAAGAGGAGACTTGGAGCTTCTGGTTTGATGGGTCGAGTGGCAGGAAGAAATGGGAGAATAAGAGGACGGGGACCCCCCTGTCCAGGTCCAGGAACCACCACCAGTGGACTATTGGAGACTGGAATAAGGTCTTTTGGACCAGAAGTTGAAATCTTCATGTCATTGTGCTGGATTTGTATACATCGACGTTCAGCGTGCGACACTGTAATGAAGTTTAAAGTTAGGCTCAGAAATAAACAGCGTCCACACAGTGAGGTGCACCGACCTGTCCTGTCACCCTGCTGCTGCGTATTTGTCATTTCAAACATTTTGTCTTTAGGTAAGGAGTTGGACTCGATGTTTCAAAGAAAGACCGTAAGTATAAATATGTAAGTGAAAACTGAACAGTTCAGAGCTTTTAAAAATATTTAACTGCCATTGTAGAAGGGGGGCCATGAGTGTGCTTGGTATCTGCAAAAGGTGCCTTCTTTGATGAGGCAAAACTTTAGATGAAATTTTTGTTAAACAAGATGATTTAATGAATGTATTGCTTTAATTTCAGAGTACATTGAGACATTAAACTGCCAATTTCAGTAGAAACAGGACAAGTGGAGGTGTTGTAAACCTTTCCCCAACAATTAACGTAAAGGTTAACTTACTTGGGCACAGGCTTTCCCTCCATTGTAGCACCCTTGTTGAAGACCTCAAAATGTGCCTCGGGACGTGGAGCCGCATGGTATGACACACCAGCTGTGCCACCCGTCTGAGACGAGTTGAAATCAACATGCACCTCTGAGTTAGCGTTTTCTGTACACCCTATTGGAAAGGATTTGGTGATGCATGTGCTAATAAAATGCATTGTGTTTGTCATTCCAACAGATGATGCATCATGGGTATTTGTACTATTAAAATGCATTATTACAAATGTTTGTGATGTGCCATCTGTTGGAATGACGAATGCAACACAAGTCTGTTATATGCCATTTGGTACGGGATTCGTAAAATCAGTCTTACTGTTTGTGATCTGTTGCAATGACAAATGCAATGCATTTTATTACTATAAATGATTTTTGCTGAGCCATCTGTTGGAATGACGAATGCAATGCAAATGTCTCCATTGTATGCCATTTGGTATGGGAGTCTTAAAAGCAGTGTTAGGGCTCGTTTGTACTTCACGCTCAGAACGCGCACGCGCCCGCATCGTGGCTGCCCAGCGTTCAGTTAACTCGTCCTCTGAGCAGGTCCTCTGAAATTAACGTG
This sequence comes from Polypterus senegalus, assembly GCF_016835505.1. Classification (NCBI taxonomy): domain Eukaryota; kingdom Metazoa; phylum Chordata; class Cladistia; order Polypteriformes; family Polypteridae; genus Polypterus; species Polypterus senegalus. Next base: position 190,945,253 of record NC_053159.1, read on the forward strand.
ACGCGTGCGCGAGTTGCAGTACCAGCAAAATGTCTGGGTGACGGGGACGCAGTGTGCTAAACGTTGGAATGTGACGTCCGAGTCTCTGTTTACTATCGACATGTGACAGAAAGCCGCTTTGCAGATCCTACGGGGTCGATGTGTGCGCTTCAATGTTTTTGAATGGTTCGATGTGGCGAAGCAAAATGCCGACATAGAAATGCATTTGTGCCGTTTTTATATTCAAGCGTCGCATATTCCTGATCGTAATGACACGATACGTTTTAAAAGTCTCACATCTTTTGTGTCGTCTTTTTTCCTGGGGTTTCCTCCTGACCTGACAGCCAGCAGCGATAGATCAGCACACAGAACTCATTAAATGTCTGATATTCCAACTCTCTGCACATTTCAAATTCTTAGATTTATACTTGATATCACTTTCATGATGAAATGCATTCAAATATGTATGTTACATCTTTAATTCTGTTTAAATAATGAATACTGTTAATAATGACACACGTGGGGGTGACAGTGGCAGAGCGGCAGCACTGCTGTCTCGCAGGGGAGTCACATCGTTGGTGTTCCCTGCCTGGAGTTCTCGTGTTTTCCTGCTGGGTTTCCACACTGGGCTCCGGTTTCCTTCCAAAGACATGCAGGTTTGGTGACACTAAAATGACGCCAATGTGTGTGTGAGTGCCTGCTTGTATTCACCTTGTGATGAGCTGATACCCCGTCCAAGGATTGTTTCTGCCTCGTGCCCAATGCTTGCTGGAATGGGCACATCCCTGGATTGATGGATTTAATCATTAAACATCCTTTTGAGAGATATTGCGGTAAGGTGTCATCGGACTTTAATGGCTGTCCCAGGCAATTCACAACACGGCGAAGCTGAATCTGCTCTCACCGTGATGATATCTCGCACTGCCACCTGCTGGATTCCTCCAGATTTCCGTGAAGTACACAGGTACAAACAGTAAAACGCTTGTGTAGCAGGAGCGTCCGCTGGAGCAGGCATTGCATCGCGTGAAGTATAAACTCGGCCTTAGTGTTTGTGATGTGCCATCTGTTGGAATGGCGAATGCAACACAAGTCTGTTATATGCCATTTGGTACGGGATTCGTAAAATCAGTCTTACTGTTTGTGATCTGTTAAAATGAAAAATGCAATGCATATGTCTCCATTATATTTCATTTAGTATGAGAATCGCAAAAGCATTGTTGATGTTTGTGGTGCACCGTCTGTTGGAATGATGAATGCAATGCGTATGTCTCCATTATATACCATTTAGTACGAGGCTTGTAAAAGCAGAGTTGACGTTTGTGATGCGCCGTCTGTTGAAATGGCAAAGACATCGCATCCGAACAGACGCCCAGATACAGACATTTATCCTTTTATTAAAGTGGAAAAGTCAATGTCAAAGAGCTGAGGCTGCTTTTCTGTTACAGTTTTCTGTCATTCCATGTGTTGTCATTGAGCTTGTCCTTGTGAAGATGACAGATCACTGCTGGGGGCTTCTCATAGAAAACAACAAAGGAGGTGGTGTTGCCTTTTTTGAAAGTGTGGTAGACTGTAAAAAGTTTGAGGTCTGTGAGTGCAGCTCGTTGAGAACCGTGGAGTCTGGGACACTTAAAACGGGCCAACCATTTTAAAGAAGTCCTTATTACTTCAATCCCCCCGTCTGCTACTTTATTCGTAAATGGAGTGGCCTCACCCGTTGGTTTGTGTTCTGCGTATTTTAGCTCTTTGGTGTCGTGTTGTGTTCATCTCTAACCATTCCACGTGATGATTTGTGTTTTGCACACTTGGCTTTGGAAGAATAATCTTCAGAGACGAGTCTCACGAGTGACGGTGCGGTGAGCAACCAAACTGAAAGTCACTTTGGATCAAAGGGTCTGCTAAGCAAATAAACACAAGTGAGTTGGACTCTGCCCTCGATTATCAGACTGGGCTAATGACTTACGGGGCAAAACTTGGATGAAAGCTGGCAGTCCTACACCGCAGACTTGGGCACCACTAGCCAGAGGGCAGAAGGGCACACGGTCCACTGAGGTGGTGAGTGTGGTCCTGTCCTGGCAGTGTTTGGTAGTGAGTGATGCCGCAGTGACCTTCTCAGCCGGCTCCCCGGTCACCAGACACCAGACAGAGATGCAGGTGGTCAGGACTCTCTACGCTGCCTCTGTGGAAGGAGGTAATGGTGGTCAGCTCTGCTTGTGCACGGCTTCTGTCGTCTATCGACCAGTCAGTAAGGAGAGTCCACGAGAGACCCCCGGGGAGTGACTCCACTGTGGAGCCGTTGACAGTGACGAAGGGTGGTGGGTGTCATTGTGCTTCTAGTAGTTGACATTCCTGGTCAGGTTGTTGTTCTCACACCCAAAGTTGTCTCATCGTCCCCTCTGATGAGTCCTGTCACTGTTGTGTCATCTGAGAACTTCATGACGTAGTTCATGCCGTACCTGGAGTAACAGTCGTGGCTCATCAGGATGAAGAGTAGAGGACTCGAGATGAAGCCTAGTTGGACTGACTGGGGTCTGTCTGTCTGTCAGGAAGATGAAGGGTGGTCTCCATGCCCAGGAGAGGAAACTTGTCCATGAGGTGCTCGCTCGTTGTTTTGGATGGAGAGCTCAGGCGCCATCAGTGGAGCAGTTGGCACGGTAAGCAAACTGGAGGAGGGCATCCAGTGTGGGTGGGTGAGTCAGGACGTTAGGTGGGCCTTGATCGGTCCCTTAAGGCACATCGTCACAATGGACGCAAGGGCTATGGGATGGCAGTCACACAACAGTTGGCTTCTTTGAGGAGACTTTGAACAAAAAACACCACCAGTATGAGATTCAGCCTTTTTAAAAGAAGACCACCTCACGGTTTGACTTCCGTCGCAACAAACCTCCCCTTGAAAGACCACATGGCACTAAACTGCGTGTGCCACCCGACTGCTGTCCTGTTTTTTTACTTGCGCCTCCGCCACCCTCGTGTCAGACAAGCACATAGAAAACGCAAACTCACCTCGAGAAGAAACGATACCAGCGTCAAGTCCTCAGGTGGTCACAGACGTGATGCCGGCCTTTCCTTCACTCCAGCGTTTCTCAGCCTTCTGAGTTTTCATAACAGTTTTAATCGCCCCCTCAACATTTTTTTGAAATGTAATTGCATATTTTATTATACCTACTTAACTTTTATCAATCTCTATATTTATTGTTCTAGTATCAGACTGTAGTTTCAGTTTGTTTGTTTTGGTTTCAATAGCATGTTGTTTTCATATTTTTGATTCTTGTTTTCTTTTTTTTCACATCTTCGTGCCCCCCTTTTTGTTACTTCACGCCCCCCAGGTTGAGAGCCACTGCTTTACTCATTTTCTGATCTCAAAGCTTTTGTAGCTTCAGAGTTGGGCTTTTAATTAAACTCCTGTGATCTGTGGCTGGCAATTCATCCCGGCCAATGCCCAGATGGAGTCCTCCCTGCAACATGGAGGTGCCCCGAATTCCAGCAGGGCATCATGGACCTTGGAGTTTTAATTCACAGCCCTGCTGAGTACCATGGGGGCCACCAGGGGACGCTGCAGGGAGGCTCAGGGACTTGTGTCGTCCGTATAGCCCAGTCACGGGGACAGAGGAAATGACGTACTTCCGGGCACTTTTCATCTGACCCGGAAGTGCTGGGCCATCGCATGGACTGGAGGATCGAAGCACTTCGGGGTCAAGGACTATTCAGCAAGTTGAGCTGAGTTGGGAGGACGAAGTGTCTGTGAGTGGAGGATTGTGATTGTATTATTGATTTATTGTATGATTATTGAGTATTGTGGAGGTGCGCAATTTATGAAAATAAATCTTTTATCTGGCATGTGGTCTGAGGGCTCAAGGGGGCAATAGCGCCCCCTATCTGTCACACTCCGCAGGGCAGGCAATGCAGTTTTAAATTTATAGAAAGCGTTTAACTTTAGAACTCAATTTCACAAATACTTGTGAAGCACTCTGAGAATGGGAAAGGTCTTATAGAAATACAATGCTGCTTTATTATTATTATTTTTATTATTATTATTATTATACTGGTCAACAAGCATTTTGCTACTGGGAGTCTTTCACCTTTAGCAGGTTTCACTTGCTGACTCCAACAACAACATTATTTATTTCTGTCGCACATTTTCATACAAACAATGGAGCAAAAGTGCTTTACATGATGAAGAAAAGAGAAATAAAAGACAAAATAAATAAAAATTAGAATAAGGGAACACTAATTAGCATAGAATAAGAGTAAGGTGGTCTGATGGACGGGAGGACAGAAAAAACAAAAAAATAAAATCTGCAGGGGGTCCGAGGCCACGGGACCACCTGACCAGCCCCCTGTAGGCGGTCGACGTGACATCAATGACCTCACTCAGTCCTCGGGGTATTCAGGGTTCATGTGGAAGGACTTGTCGATGATGATGATGGCGGTCAGGTCCAAATCTGAAGAGCGTTTTCGTCCCGTTTTTTAGTTCCGATGTTCCACGTCTTGGACAACTAGGGTGAGTGGGCAGTAAAGGCGGACAACCATTTTGATAAATACCAGCAATTCCACTAAGGACGCCATTGAGAGAAACGAATTCGCCACACGTTACTAACAGCTGGGAGGAGTTTACCTTTTTATTATTCATTTTATTTAAACATAATTCATTTTTAATTAACAGAAAAAAAAAAATATTTGTTACTGATTCCCAGGTCTTCTAAGACTCTACAGCAGCGCTTCCCGATTGGGGGTGTGAGGAAGAAAAATGAAAAACCTTATTTGTACAAATGTATTAATTTCTCTCTCCATTCCTAAATAATTCGATGGGCAGGCTGTTTCGTGTCAGTGCAACGCGCTGCTTGTTAAAACGGACGACTCGTAATCTTATGTGCACTTAGCGCTGCGTGGGTATTATGAACTATCGTATCTGGTCAAGTTCTATTTAAATTTGAAATAGAAGTCATTTTTATTTAGTCGTCAGAAATATCTTTAGTAGGAATGTAAGTCAAATTTAGTCAGCATTGCATAACTTTTTCTGCACCATAGAAATTTAAAGACTAAATTCAACTTGCATTCCTACCAAAGATATTTCTGTCGACTAAATAGAAGCTACTTGTATCCAAATAGAACTTATATATTTAGATAAATCGAATAGATAAATAAATCTATTTTTTCGAATCTGAGCACACATTTTAGATCGACTTGACTTGACTCACCACATCGAGCCTCGTGCTATTGAGCTCTCGCCTGCCTGCCTCAATAAGTCACCGTCGCTTCGCTCTTACTTTTTTACTGTTCATTTAAATCATGGCTAGTCGCGGAAAAATTATAAAATGGAAGGAGGACTACACGGAGGATGGCTTTACCAGAACAATCATTGATGGCGAATCGATTATTCATAAAGCTTGAATTGGTGATCTGTCTTTCTGCGCTAACCTCGTATTTTTTCATACTTCTTCTCAAACTAAGGGGGTGTGAAATCGGGATCGTCCGTCACCGGTGGTGTAAACCGAATCGGGAAGCGTAACGACACACCTCAGACTTGACGCTGCAGCAGGTTGTCTGCTTCACTGTTTCCTTAACATAACTTTGCATTTCAGGACTTTTTTTGTTCGTTCGATTCACCGTAACTTTGAAAATTCCGCGCAGGCGACGAACAGAAACAGCGATGCGTTTAAGAAATAAGTTTGGTCGCGAGAAAAGTGAAGCCAAAAATGAAGGAAGGTGTTTGTGTTGGCCCTGAAATCCGTGAACTGATGCTTGGCGAGGAGTTCAAACGGAAACTGCAGCCCACCGAATCGGCAGCCTCAGTCGAGCGGGTTGTCCAGAATGTTCTTGGCAGTCACAGAGCAGAGAAAAACCTGCCGAAAGAATATCGGCTTACGGGAGCCAGAAGGGCACTGAAGACACGTTTGTGACCTTCTCGTCTCGGCTTTTTTTCCACCAAATCTGGGCGATGACTTTAGGGAGAGATTTCATCAAAATATTAAGGTGATGGAAAACCGATATCGGGGAAAATTCACTCCGAGCGGGATGGGTGACAACTGTTGGTTCTTGTGAAGAGAGATGGATGTGCAGTACAAGCGCAACATTTTGGATCAGGCTGACCTCGCTTTTCTAAACTGACATAAATACGTTTTAACGCGTCTCTGGCATCGTCTTCTGGTTTGTTTTCAGAATAAACACATGAAAACAATTCTGGTGGGACAAACTCCAGATATCGTGTTGAGATATTGTGTCAAAACGGCAGTGATGTGTATCTCAAAAACCTGACGTGCGGCTTAATTCCATCCATCCATTAACCAACTGCAGGGTCACGGGGGTCTGCTGGAGCCCATCCCAGCCAACACGGGGGGCACACACACACACCAAGCATACACACTAGGGACAGTTTCGGATCTCCGGTGCACCTAACCTGCATGTCTTTGGACTGTGGGAGGACCCGGGAAGCGAACCTGGGTCTTCTAACTGTGCTGCCCCACCGTATTAATCCCAGAGGGGAAAATGTCTTTTCACATGACCTTTGGGGGTCAGAGTGCATAATAATACTACTAATAATAATAATAACTAGCCATGCCCTGCGGCTCTGCCCACATAGAAGTGAAACAAGACAAACCGGGATCGCTAGCCAAGCGCAGGCGAGGTGCGCTCCAACATGTGGCGTCAGGTAGAGCGAGGGAGGACCCGGGAAGCAAACTCAGGTCTCCTTACTGCAAGGCAGCAGCACTACCCACTGCGCCACCGTGCCGCCTGGCTTAATTCTGATTTCATATATTAAATCAGAGTAAAAAAAAAAACTTTAATAAAGAGCTGCTCTGAATTTCCCAGTAGCAAACAAAAAGTATTTTCTTGTAGGCCAGTATAATTATTATCACCATTGTTATTAGGACTGAGTGCAGTTAAAGTGTACGGCCACTAGAGGCCACCAAAACCGCAGTTGACATTCATTGCCATAAATGAACCAGAATAATAATAGCAGTACAGTAGTAGCAAAAATAATGTTAATAACAGTAATAAGATATTAATTGGAGTAGCAGTAGTAGTGAAGTATGTTTATGTGTTTCTGTTTCATTTACCCTTCGGTTTTGTGTGTCTGGTAATTTGGGTTTTTATTGTGCAGCACTTTGGTCAGCCTTGATGTTGTTTTTAAAGTGCTTTATAAATAAATAAATAAAAACAATATTAATTATAATAGCAGTAGTGATATTAATAGTAATCAAATCAAGGTGGGCAGCGTGCACTGGTATATGGCGGTGCCGCACCCACCACACGATGACAACAGCTGTCTTTGCCCCAATGCTGCCCTCTCGCTCGACATGCCTTTCTATTTTTTTTTTTATTCTATCTTTCTAATGTCGCTGTATTTTTCAACCAAAAAATGAATGATATTAGAAGTAACATAGTATATCTCCCAACACTAAGGATCCTCCTAAACCCCAGCATCCTGTTATAAACAAATTAAACTCTTTCACTAGGATAGATTTACCTGATTTATATAAAATAATCTCTCAACTGAAACCCTCCACCTGCGTCCTTGACCCGATACCAACCAGGTTTTTCAAAGAAGTATCAGGCGTGCTAATTGACAATATTCTGGACACAGTAAATTCGTCATTAGATACGGGGGTCTTTCCAGACTGTCTTAAGACTGCTGTAGTTAAACCCCTACTTAAGAAACATAATCTTGACCCTCGGCTCTTCAATATTTTAGACCCATCTCCAACCTGCCTTTCTTAAGTAAAGTTCTAGAGAAGGCAGTCATTATGCAGTTAAATGACCACCTAAATAAACCTGCTATTCTTGATAAATTTCAGTCGGGTTTTAGAACAAATCACAGCACAGAAACTGCACTCGTTAAAGTAGTAAATGACTTTGGGTAAATGCAGACAGAGGCCATTTATCTGTTCTCATCCTCTTAGATCTGAGTGCTGCATTTGACACCATTGATCACAACATTCTTAGAAATCGCCTTAGTCTATGGGTGGGCCTCTCTGGCAGGGTCTTAAATTGGTTTGAATCCTACCTGACAGGGAGAAAATTCTTTGTGAGTTGTGGTAATCAAATCTCAAAGACCCCTGATATCCTATATGGTGGTCCACAAGGCTCTATCCTGGGTCTGCTGCTCTTTTCAATCTACATGCTTCCGTTAGGTCAGATTATCTCAGGGCACAACGTGAGCTACCACAGCTATGCTGATGACACACAGCTGTACTTATCAATAGCACCTGATGACCCCGACTCTCTCGATTCACTAACACAATGTCTAACTGGTATTTCTGAATGGATGAATAGTAATTTTCTCAAACTAAATAAAAAGAAAACTGAAATTTTAGTAATTGGCAATAATGGATTCAGTGAGGTTATCAGAAATAAACTTGATGCACTAGGATTAAAACTTAAGACGGAAGTAAAAAATTTAGGGGTAACTGTTGACTGTAATCTGAATTTTAAATCGCATATTCATCAGACCACTAGGACAGCATTTTTTCACTTAAGAAACATAAGTAAAGTTAGACCTCTTATATCACTGAAAGATGCTGAGAAATTAATTCGCACTTTTGTTTTCAGTCGACTGGATTACTGTAACGCACTCCTCTTAGGACCACCCAAAAAAGACATAAATCAGTTACGACGAGTGCAGAATGCAGCTGCTAGAATCCTAACTAGGAAACGAAAATCCGAGCACATTTCTCCAGTTTTGATGTCACTACACTGGTTACCTGTGTCATTCAGAATTGACTTTAGAATACTGCTTATGGTTTATAAAGCCTTAAATAATCTCGACCCCATCTTATATATCGGAGTGTCTGACACCTTATATTCCAAATCGTAACCTCAGATCCTCAAATGAGCGTCTCCTTAGAATTCCAAGAACAAAACTTATAAGAAGTGGTGAGGCGGGCGGCCTTCTGCTGCTATGCACCTAAAATCTGGAATAGACTGCCAATAGGAATTCACCAGGCTGATACAGTAGAGCAGTTTAAAACACGGCTGAGAACACATGACTGTAACATGGCCTTTCTATAACTTCACTTTAACGTAATCCTGATACTCTGTATGTTCAGTTCATTATCTATCTACATATATAATTCACTAAGGCAAGACGACCATGGAAAGCACGCCGGAAGGGGCGTGGATTCACTAAGCCGCCAACAAGTGAGACACCTATGGCGCACGCAGGAAAGAGCCACGCCCACCAACTCCAAGACCATTGGCTACGACGACAACTCGCATGGCCACGCCCACTAATTTGGAGGCGACGACACAGAAAAAATGGCATCATTTATATTTGTCTGTCGTAGAGGCCACATGCAGTGCAGGTCAGGTTAATGTCACGTACCTCCGAGCCACCTTGACTGCTCATAGAGGCGTGTTTCTCGCGGAGGTGAGTCGCCATATGCAGCGTGTAACACGGTTTGCGAGGGGTATCCCATGGGATCCTTAAAACAATCCTTCACAACTGAGGTTGAAGCACAATGAAGTAAGCAGTCTTTAAAAAACAACTTTTCGGTTACGACGCACGACCGCGTGCAGCAGAGCAAACTGTTTTACACGCCACATACAGCTATTCGCTTCCGCGACGTGTCTTCTTAGATCCTCCTGCAGGAACACGGAAGACATTTTTCTGCCCACCAACACTCCTTTTTCACCGGACTGCGTCTACCCTCGCTCTCTAGGCATTCACACTGCCTGCCCATTTGCCCAGACGCAAAAACTCACCGACCACCCAGTTAGTCCCTTTCGTCTGTGGTGAGAGTCCACATCACGTCTGAGCCACGCGCCGTTTGTTATGCCGCGGGTTCACTATTGTGTTGTATTCTGCTCTCTCCAGAGTTCCATCTTCTCATTCACTTACTGATGTATTCTCACACCAACCCTTTTTAGACATCCGTGTCTTTCCAGAAGTGTTTAGCATTCAATAAATAATTATGCATGACATTGAGCGTGTGTCTATCCAGCGCACACAGGTGTGGGTAAGCCGTTGAACCCCATTCGGGCTGCAAGTGGAATTCCCACTAAATGTGACTCCTACGCTCCCACTCATTACGTCCCTACCCTTTGTGCACACCCCCCTCCTACCGTGGCCGGGTATCTTGGTGGATTATATATAGAAAAGCAGCCAAAACCGAGGGGTCTCCCATGGGGTCCTTAAAACAATCCTTTACAGCTGAGGTTAAACCACAATGAAGTAGGCAGTCTATAAAAAAAAGTTTTCGGTTACAACGCACGCCTGCGTGCAGCATAGCAAACTGTTTTACACGCCACATACAGCAACTCGCTTCAGCGACAAACATGCGTCTGTAATTATATCCGGTCCGCGAGATCATTTTATATGTTATTGTTATTAATGGCCCGGCGATATGAAGCGCTGGTAACACAATAAACTACAGATCCCATCATGCAGCGCTTCAGATGCCTTTTTGAACACTTACCGTTTTAATAGGGTTGCTACCCGTCCTTTAAAATACGGATTCGTCCCGTATTTGAGAATGAAATTGCGCGTCCCGTTTTGTCGCGTATTTTTTTTTAATCATTTTTTTTAAAGCAGCGTCTCATGCAAATCATCCCACACGCGTTTTATGAAGATGCCTCCTTTCCTACTTTTGATTCGGTAATACTTGATGTCATCGTTCGTTTGATTGGTCTTTTTAACTGTCCCGTGAGGAGGGCGGGTCTTTTAAGTAGAGTCTGCAAAGTCTGCGTCCCTTATTTTTTTGTATTAAAAGTGGTAAACCTACGTGTTAATCAAGTCTAGCTTATGATGCTGCAAGTTGTTGCGAAGCTAGCCCTCACGATGCCGAAGAGAAAAGGTGATTCTGAAAATAGAGCCTTTAAAAACCGATGGGAGGCTGAGTATATGTTTACTGAACCCGTGTGTCTCACTTGTGGAGCTAATGTGGCTGTAATTACAGAATTTAATCTAAGAACAATTAGAACAATTAGAACAATCTAGACGAGAACAGGCCATTCAGCCCAACAAAGCTCGCCAGTCCTATTCACTTGCTTCCTCCAAGAAAACATCAAGTCGAGTTTTGAAAGTCCCTAACGTCTTACTGTCTACCACACTACACTACTACACTAGCTTATTCCAAGTGTCTATCGTTCTTTGTGTAAAGAAAAACTTCCTAATGTTTGTGCGAAATTTACCCTTAACAAGTTTCCAACTGTGTCCCCATGTTCTTGATGAGCTCATTTTAAAATACCGGTCTCGATCCACTGTACTAATTCCCTTCATCATATTAAACACTTCAGTCAGGTCTCCTCTTAATCTTCTTTTGCTTAAACTGTAAAGGCTCAGCTCTTTTAATCTTTCCTCATAATTCAACCCCTGTAGACCTGGAATCAGCCTAGTCGCTCTTCTCTGGACCTTTTCTAGTGCTGCTATGTCCTTTTTGTAGCCTGGAGACCAAAACTGCACACAGTACTCAAGATGAGGCCTCACCAGTGCATTATAAAGGTTGAGCATAACCTCCTTGGACTTGTACTCCACAGATCAAGGCGCTATATAACCTAACATTCTGTTAGCCTTCTTAATGGCTTCTGAACACTGTTTGGAAGTTGATAGCTTGGAGTCCACTATGACTCCTAAATCCTTCTCATAAGGTGTACTCTCGATTTTTCGACCGCCCATTGTGTATTCAAACCTAATATTTTTACTTCCTATGTGTAATACTTTACATTTACTGACATTAAATTTCATCTGCCACAAATCTGCCCAAGCCTGTCTGCTGTCCAAGTCCTTCTGTAATGATATAACGGATTCCAAATTATCTGCTAATCCACCTATCTTGGTATCATCTGCAAACTTAACCAGCTTGTTACTTATATTCCTATCTAAATCATTTATATATATTAAAAGACGGCACTATGAGACAAAACATCATGATAACATGAAAGACCTGAATGAAATGCACAAGATACAGAAAGCAGAAGAATTAAAGAAGAATCTGACACTTCAGCAGACGTTTTTACACAAAGTGATTTCAAGTGAAGCTGCTTTTATGGGAGACACAAATGCACCACCTGCCCCACTTTCCCTGTTGCCAAGTAATGCTAAACCAAGTCGGCACTACGGTGTCCCCAAACACGCACTTTGCTGATAAACTGAGTTCGCACGGCGCTTTGGTGACTTTGAAGAACAAAAAAAGAATTTTGAGTTGTTTCGCAACCCATTTGCCGTCGATGTGGAAACTGCGCCTGTGCAGACTCAGATGGAGGTGACTGAGCTGCAGTGTGATGGCAGACTGAAGGCAGAGTACGATACTGCAGGGCCCGCACAGTTTATTCACTCCATTCCCGCAGAAATGCTCAGCTCCGTCTACATGCGGCTCGAACCTTGTGCGTTGGTGGACCGCGTGTCTATCCGGCGTGGGTAAGCCGATAAACCCCCCGTTCCACACTCCGCGCCGTGCACCCCCCCATCCCTCCGTCTGGCAGGAGAAGGCGTGAGGACGGTGCGCCAGTTTTCAGTCACTTCAGACGATTGTGTGTTGGTTCGTTCCGTGCATTGTTACAATGTTGCTCTTCTTGCTGATTTATTACATTAGCGATTTTTCAAATGTTAATTTTCTCCCTCTGCTTAAAAATCATTAAAAAACCGGCCTGATTATGCGGCGTATGGTACGCCGCGGGTTGGCTAGTAATAACTACTCATGGTGGCTCTAAAATCCGTACTGACCCCAACTCTCTCTTCTGTTTGATGCTCCAACATTGATGGACTGAAAGCCAGAAGTCTACGTGACCATCATCATCATCATCATCATCATCATCATCGAGTCCCTCCGTGAGAACCCTAATCCAACGAGGACTGTTTCATTGATCTTAGGTAGGATGCCCAGAGGGGACTGGGTGGTCTCGTGGCCTCGGACCCCCTGCAGATGTTATTTTTTTTCTCCAGCCGTCTGGAGTTTTTTTTTCTTTTTCTGTCCCCCCGGCCATCAGACCACCTTACTCTTATTCGATGTTAATTAATGTTGATTTATTTTAATTTTTTATTGTGTCTTTTATTTTTCTATTCTTCATTATGTAAAGCACTTTAAGCTACTGTTTGTATGAAAATCTGTTATCTAAATAAATGTGGTTGTTGTTTCTCTTCTCTCTTTTCTCATCCCCATGCCAACTCCGTGGGCACAGCGTCTCAATCTCACGCTGCAGGAAGTCGATGAAGCAACGTGCAGGTGCCACTCGCCCCAATTCCCTCAGTAATGGAGACCGAGACGGCCACTGGCTTGTTATTCTGTCGGGGCTGCGGTGCCACCCGCTGTACCACAGGAGACTTTTGCAGATGTTGCTGTGGATGTGGAGGTTCGTCTTCATTTCAAACTGACAACACGGTGGAGCGGACGGAGCCTTAGACGCCACTGAGGCGACTGACGATAACGGAGCCTGGGAGCAGGTGGAAGGGGGCTTCTCAGACAGACAGACAGACAGACAGACGTGTGATGTGCGGGACTTCCTGGGTGAAGTCTTTATAGACACAGCCAGCTGGGAGGAGACCCCGGTGGAAGAGCCTGCAGGGGCTCGCTGGCAGGATGACATCTCTCTGATGGCCTGGGAACGACGTGGGACCCCACAGTGGCAGTTGGCAGGTGTGGCTGAGGAAAAGGACGAGTGCTGACCGCGAGACCCGACCTGGCAGACGGATGAACGAATAGAAACTGGACATACTTGTGTTCATTAACTACATCCAGCCATCGCTTGGTTTGGCTCGTCATTAAAAACGCGGCCATCGCCGAGAAAGTGAAAAGTTACTTAGCGGGGTCTTCACGAACTGCGCCGATCTCTTCATCGGTCTGAAGGTAAAGCTGAGGACACACACACACACACACACACACACTGCCATGTGAGGACTGCCCTCCGTGATCTGCTCTGACTGAACTCCATCAAGTCCTCTTTGTGGGCCGCTGAACGCCTTTACTGAGAGTCCCGCGTGGGAAAGAAACCTGCTGCGTGTTCTTGGCTTCTCGCTCTCCTCGAATGGCTTGGGTTGGGATTTCATTATTGAGACTCAGAAGTTTGTGTTTCACAGAACAGACTCGCTAGTTGGTGTTTAATGTGCGACATTAGTCATATAACACCACGCATCATCTCTCTCTGTGTCTGTGTGTATATACTGTACAGTATATATATATAGTGTGGCAGACGGCCAGGGACCAGGGAGGGCGATATCTTCCCTCGGCCACAAGAGGGCAGCCCCCCTGGACTGGGAGCCTTGGAGGCTCAACCCTGTTGTGGTCCGTGGCCACCAGCAGGGGGCACATGAACACCTCCAGAGCTTTGGTAGGCAGCACTTCCACCACACCTGGAGTGCTTCTGGGTGAGGTATGAAGGGGGGCTGCCTCACTCCACTCAGGGGGGCTGCAGTCGGGTGGAAGAGGACGGAGCTTACGAGAGAGGAGTGGAGGACTGTGAGCTTTTTACTGGGTGACTTGTTTATGGCGCCGTGGGCAGTGAAGAAATGAAACGTCTGTCTGTGTCTGTCTGTGTCCGGGCATCCATCACCATATAGAATACTAGGGGGGTCGAGCCCCCCAGTGCCTTTGGCACCCTAGCCCCAGTTGCGGTCAGAATATTCATAAAATCTGTAAATGTACAAAAGAAAAATGATTATTTATTAGAGTCAAAATTATATAAAGATGTAAAAGGAAATGAATTATTATTTAACAGAGTGAAAATCATGAAATGAGAATAAAATATTTACTCTCTTACCGATTGGAGTGTTCCTGTTAAACTGACGTCCACTGTGCTTGATGTGCGACTTTCTCGATATTTTTAGTTTATAAGGAATAACAATCTGAAAATCTAACAACATCACATTAAAGTTTGATAAATGAATGATGCCAAACACATACGAGGTGTGGCAGAAAAGTAATGAGACTGGCACCGCGGCGCTGTTGTCCTTGATAGAGCCCGGGTATCAGTGCCCTCCCATAGCTCAGTGCCAGTTTCAACTCCTTCCGTTAACTACGTGATTTTTGTGACTGCTGTTAGCGAAGTCGTGTTTTCGGTTGTGCGTCTCGCAAAATGGAACAGCGGAATTTGGAGCAACGTTGTGCCATTAAATGGCGAGTGTGATGTCTGAAAAGTTAAAACAGGCCTACGGGGAACATTCTTTATCTCAAGCTCAAGTTTTTCAGGGAGGACTTCGACTTCGAAAACCAATGAAAACATCGGACGTGTGAACACTCTTGTGAGATCAGACCGTCGTTTAACGTTAAGAATGTTGAGCGAACAATTAAATTAAATTTTGACTGAACATTTGCACATGCGAGAGGTCGGTGCCAAAATGGTGCCGAAAAACCTGACAATTGAGCAGAAGGACAATCGAAAAAAACGCATGTCTTGATCTTCTTGACAGAATCGCGAATGAGAAACATTTCTCTAGTCGTGTGATCACAGGTGATGAATCATCGGTCCTGAGACCAAGAGGCAAAGTCAGGAGTGGCTCACTGCAAACTCTCCTCGACCAAAGAAACCTCGAATGAGCAAATCGAAGGTCAAATCAATGCTGATTGGTTTTTTTGACAAAAGGGGAATCGTCCACAAAGAATTTGTTCCTCCAGGACAAAAAAAGTTTTTTATAAAGACGTCCTTGAAAGGCTCAGAAAAGGGTCCTTCGCGTGAGACCAGACATGGCAGACAAATGGATGCTCCATCATGACAACGTCCCACGTCACACTGCTCTCCCTCTCCAGATCAGAATTTTTGACCTCAAAAGGCATTCCTGTGGTCCCCCAGGCCCCTTATTCACCTGACGTCAGTCCGTGGGACTTTTTCCTTTTTGCTAAACTGAAAAATGTCCTCAAAGGACGTCATTTCGGGACTTTAGAAAACATCCAGAAGAGTGTAACGGACATGCTGAAGACCATACCGGTTGAAGACTTCCAGCGCTGCTGCCAACAGTGGGAACAACGTCTCCATCGGTGTGTCGCTGCCCAAGGGAACTACTTTGAAGGGGAGAACATTGATGTTTAGAAAAAAAGAAAAACTTTGGTAAATAAAAAATCAGTCTCGTTACTTTTCTGCCACACCTCGTAGTGTAGGTTTGAAAAATAAGCCCGATTTAAAGTGTGACATAAAAATGAAGTACTTTTAGGCTTAGCATTTTATATATATATTACTAGCCAACCCGCGGCGTACCACACGCCGCATAATCAGGCCGGTTTTTTAATGATTTTTAAGCAGAGGGAGAAAATTAACATTTGAAAAATCAGAAATGTAATAAATCAGCAAGAAAAGCAACATCGTAACAATGCACGGAACAAACCAACACACAATCGTCTGAAGTGACTGAAAACTGGCGGACCGCCATTGCACCTTCTCCTGTCAGACGGAGGGATCAGGCGCGGAGGGAGGAACGTAAGGAGAGGAGAAGGACGTCCACTCGCTCCCTCCGTCATGCTAGTCTGCTGATTTCTCGTCCAGTATGCGCTGCCCGCTCATGTGCCCACCTCCAACCCGTCACTCCAGTCGTTGTCGTCTTTACACAGTCGAGATGTACCTGTGACTCACGTAGACGTTTCATTGCTCTGTGTGGTTTTGGCTGCTTTTCTATAAATAATCCACCAAGACACCCGACCACGGTAGTAGCGAGGTGTGAACAAAGGGTTGGGACGTAACCAGTGGGAGCGCACGAGTCGCACTTAGTGGGAATTCTAATGGGGTTCAACGGCTTACCCAGGCCTCTCTTTGTCGGGTAGACACACGCTCAATCTCATGCAAAATTATTTATTGAATGGCACCCTGCCCCGGATTGGTTCCTGCCTTGTGCCCTGTGTTGGCTGGGATTGGCTCCAGCAGACCCCCGTGACCCTGTATTCGGATTCAGCGGGTTAGAAAATGGATGGATGGATGCTAAGCACTTCTGGAAAGACACAGATGTCTAATACAGGAGGGTGTGAGGATACAACAGAAAGTGAATGAAAAGATGGAACTCTGGACAGAACAACATATAATTGTCCGCGAGTGAAGAAGACGCATGTTTGTCGCGGATGCGAGTTGCTGTATGTGGCGTGTAAAACTGTTTGCTATGGTGCAGGCGGTCGTGCGTCGTAACCGAACACTCGGTTTTTAAAGACTGCTTACTTCATTGTGTTTTAATCTCAGTTGTAAAGGATGGATGCCATGGGATACCCCTCGCAAACCGTGTTACACGCTGCATATGGCGACTCACCTCCGCGAGAAACACGCCTCTATGAACAGCCAGCGTGGCTCGGAGGTGCATGAGGCCTCTACGACAGACGAATATAAATGACGCCGTTCTTTCTGTGTCGTCGCGTCCGAGTTGGTGGGCGTGGCTCTGCGAGTTGTCATCATATCCAATGGTCTTGGAGTTGGTGGGCGTGGCTCCTCCCTGCGTGCTTTCCATGGGTGTCTTGCCTTAGTGAATTATACATATAGATATATACATATAAAATCCAATCGTGTATGTGTGTGTGTATATATATATATATATTGTTTCCTGCCTTGCACTCTGTGCTGGCTGGGATTGGCTCCAGCAGTCCCCCACAATCCTGTAGTTAGGATATAGCAGGTTGGATGATGGATGGATGGGTTAATACGGCGCAGTGCTTCCCCAACTCGGCCCTGAGGACCCCCTGTGGCTGCTGCAGGTTTTTCTTCCTGCCGAACTCACCGTCATAATAATCAATCATATTAATTGATCTCATCTATTCAGATGTTTTTTTTCCCTTCTCTTATTCTGCTTTGAGAATTTGCTGTAAACTCTTCCCTCTCTCTGTTGTCGTCGTCCTATTGTCTTGTTATTTCTTTTGTGTGCAGTTTGCCCCCTTCATTGTTTCCTAATAATGATAATCAAAAGAAACAGAACTGACAGCCAGTTAAGTGACACTCAGTGCTGAAAGGCTGCAATGACGTTAGCGTCAGCCCCTCTAATTAGTAGATAATAAAATAAAACACTCAGAACACCTGGAAAAGCAGAATGAAAATCAGGATGAAAATTGTTAAAAAGCTGAACCCAAACCCCCCATCCTCTTGTAAGTGCTGAGCACATTTTAATACATTTTTACTAAACTTAGTTTTGTTTTTTTCTCCAATGACTGCAAAACACAGAAACAGGTAAAAAGCAGCCGACTTCACGGGTTTGGAACAAAAACCTGCAGCCTCAGAGGGTCCCCAGGACGGAGTTTTGAAGCACTGATACCGCGTGCCAAATACCCCACTAATATTCTTCTTATTCTTCTTCTTCTTCTTCTTATTCTTAGTATTATTAAGACTGGGTGCAGTGAAGGTGCCGGGCCACTAGAGGGCGCCAAACCAGCAGTTGACATTGCAAAGCGTGACTCAACAGGCGGAGTTGGCAGCAGTGTGCCAATCATTTGACGTTTACTTCGACTTCTCTGGCTGGCACTCGTATCCAAGGCGACTCATCCAACTGGTTTCATTTGTTTTTGGTTTTCCAATTGGAGCGCAGGCTGGTGAAGTGACTCGCTCAGGGTCACACAGAGTCGGCGGCGGGTACTATTAATAATAGTTATAGTTGTAGTAAATAATAATAATAATATAATAGTAGTCGTATTAGTAATTCACTTTATTTGTCAAATACAGTTTTGTGCATTAAGACTTCATTTTCCACACACCCCTGTCCACACACGCCTGACTCTCCAGTGCCACACAGAGAAACTTGAGATCCAAGTGCAGGGTCTGCCATTTGTATAGCGCCCCCTGGAGCAATGGCAGCTGAAGAGTGTTGCTCAAAGGGTCTGTCGCATTCCTTCTGGCAGTTTCCGGGACCTTCCAGTTACCAACACAGATCCGTTAGCCAGGGAGCCACCACCTCTGGGTGGGCCACCTTCTGACAGAGGGCATCAGGCTCTCACTGCCAGGTCTGTTTGTATTGCACTTCATTCATCTTCCATCAATCCCAACCAGACCGCCAGTCTCTGCTGCCCACACCATGGCGCTGCCAGAGCTGATTAATGCCACGCACTTCTACTTGAGTCTCATCAGGCCACAAGACATTCTGTCACAGAACTGTAGGATCTCCTAAGTGACATTTCATAAATTGTTTACAGGCAAGTACCCCACCCACCGCCCCCCAATAAAGACCCCTTATATATTGTTTAGTGATTCGCAGTCACTGACTTGAGTGCCCATTGATGTCACCCCGATGTCTGCCATTCCTGAAGGTGGCCTGACCTGGCACCATTGGCTCCATCCCGTGATGATGGGCTTCACTGATCCATTTTGAGTATCACCTGTCGCTATGACGATCATTCCCAGAATTCTCTGCAGTTGGGAGACCGGCGATGTCATCAAAGTCACCTCATAGAGCAGGGCTGCTTTTTAATCTGAGAAGCCACATAAGAAAGCCAGAACCCTGCTGGGAGCCAAGAAGGGGTTTCCTAGAGCAATGGGTGTACAGAACATTAAAAAAGAATTCAAAACGAGTTTCGCTCAATCATCCCGCTCACACAAAATTACTAAAAGATAAATGTGGAAAGCAAACGTATTCATCTTAATAAAAGGGTTAGTGTCCGTGCCTCTGCCATTCCAACAGATGGTGTGTCACTTTTGATGCAATGCATTTCGTTACCAAAAATAAAGCGTCTGTGTATTTATGCTTATGTGTATTCACCCGGTTGCTATCTCTCTGTCATTCCAACAGACGGTGCTTTTACAAATCCCATAGCAAATGGCAGATAACACAGAAGGCTGGGATTGGCTCCAGCAGACCCCCGTGTTAGGATATAGCGGGTTCAATGATGACTGACTAACGGGCATATGCATTGCATTTGTCATTCCAACAGATGGTGCTTCATAAACATTAATAGTGCTTTTACAAATCCCATACCAAATAACACATAACAGAGACGGGTGCATTTATAGGTTGTGGCTTATCAGATACGCCTGGGGGGGTCGCACACTACTGTGACAAGGGGGGGTGGTGGTGTTACACTGATGATAGACTCCGCCCTTGGACTGTTTCGGCTAATCTTCACTACACAGTCGTGTGGCGACGCGTCACAAATCTGTCAGCAGCCCAAATAGTTTCAGATGCCGTTTCTCAAGCTTTATGGTCCTGCGCCCCAGTTGTGCCTTTGTCAGTTCATTGATGACCCATTAGCTGTAATTGTTAAACCAGGGTGGGCTGCAGACCCCCCCCCTTCATTAAACGAGCTCAGTTAGAAATGGGGAAACACATTGAGCAGTGCCATCAGTCACTTAGGTGACCCCCTGGTTGAGACTCACTGCTAGAGAAGACCCCTCTCCATTACCTGAGGTTGGGGTCTTGTGAGCGACTGCAGCCAAACTCTGCTTGTAGTTTGATCTGAGGTGACCTCAGGGTCCGGACCTGAGAGGGTCTTACACCTAAGGTGGCCACAGTCTGCTCAAGGAGGCAGGAATACCCAGAGAGGTCAGCTGTGAAGCCCCCAAAGCAGGTAGAGGTGGGTACAGATACAGCACTTCAAATGAGTCTCCCATCAACCCTGATGTGTGACCGCCAGCGGACCCCAGATTTCTACACTAGGCTTGGGTGGGCTCACGGTGTGGCATACGGGTTGTGTCTGACCCTTGGAGCTGGCTGGCATGTGTGAGCCGATAAGGGGACAGAGCAGCTGGCTGTGTGCGTCACCGCTGAAGACCTAAATGGCATCGAAGACACCAGCAACTGGCATAAAATGGCCAATTCCAGTCCTCTGTCTCTCATGCCCCCTCAGGCTGATTGTTGACCAGGGGAGTTTGCCAGTTTCTCGCCCGAGTGCCCGCTATGAAGGGGTTGTGTTTCTTGACCACTTTTGTTTAAATTATCGACGGCCTCTCAAGACAGAAATGAGCTCCTGAAACACACAGGCGGTGGGCGGGCCTACAGTGGTGATGTCATGCTGGCCCCGCCTCTTGGGGTTAACACCCACAGAAAGTAACGAAGACCTGCGTGAGACAAACACAGCATATGCAGCAAATAATATTAAAAAATCTAGAAACTGCTCAATAAAATCTACTGCTGTGGACTGATATGGTGATGTGAGAGGAACGAAGGGATGGAAATGAAGAGGATGAACCGAAAATCAAAGGGAAAACATGAGGCGGCAGGCCAGCGAGTCCATTGGGCCGAAACCCCAAATCGTACTCAGTAGTTTGTGTGCCCCCCGCCCCCCCCAATGCCTCACAGCGTCCGAATGAGATGACAGATGGTGGCCTGGGGATCTCCTCCCAGATCTGGACCAGCACATCACTGAGTTCCTGGACAGTCCGAGGCCTCAGATGGACCCAAACCTAATGTCCCACCGAGAGGTGTTCTGTTGGATTGAGGTCAGGCGAGGGGGCAGTCAATGGTATCAATTCCTTCATCCTCTCACCACATGAGGCCGGGCATTGTCGGGCACCAGGAGGAACCAGCATAGGGTCTGACAATGGGTCCAAGGATTTCATCCCGATACCTAATGGCAGGCCTGCGGTGCCCACCGTTGTCTAGCCTGTAGTGGTCTGTGCGTCTGTCTCTTCATGGATATGCCTCCCCAGACTGACCATCACTGACCCCCCGCCACACTGGTCATACTGAACGATGTTACAGGCAGCATAACGTTATCCACGACTTCTCCAGGCCCTTTCACGTCTGTCACATGTGCTCAGGGTGAACCTGCTCTCATCTGTGAAAAGCACAGGGCGCCTGCCAGTGGTGGACCTGCCAATTCTGGTATTCTGTGGCAAATGCCAATTGAGCTCCACGGTGCCCACTAGATGACATTGTCGGGCCCTCAGGCCACCCTCATGAAGTCTGTTTCTGATTGTTTGGTCAGAGACATTCACACCAGTGGCCTGCCTGCCTGCCTGCTGGAGGTCATTTTGTAGGCTCTGCCAGTGCTCATCCTGTTGCCCAAAGGAGCAGATACCGGTAGGTCCTGCTGATGGGTTAAGGGGCCCTGTCCAGCTCTCCTAGAGGGAGTAACTGCCTGTCTGTCTCCTGGAATCTCCTCCATGCCCTTGAGACTGTGCTGGGAGACACAGCAAACCTTCTGGTAATGGCCCCTGGTATTGATGTGCCATCTTGGAGAAGTTGGACTACCTGTGCCAGCTCTGTAGGGTCCAGGTATGGCTTCATGTTACCAGTAGTGACACTGACCGTAGCCAAATGCAAAACGAGTGACAAAACAGATGAGGAGGGAAAAATGTCAGTGGCCTCCTCCACCTGTTAACCCATTCATTCCTGTTTTGGGGGTCTTCTCATTGTTGTCCCCCCTCTGGTGCACCAAAGCAGCTGAAACTGATGAACAAGCCCCTCTGCTACTTCACTGACCAGATCAACAGCCCAGAAGTGTCACTGACTTGATGCCATACTCTCACCATAAAGGGCTCCTTTCATTTTTTTTGAGCAGTTAATAAATTGTAAAAAATGACAATTCATAAACCGAAGTGATGACAAACAACAACGTCATTGCGCTTGAGTCGGGTGACAAACCACAGCCGATGTCCTTATGGGCACCAAGTGTGTGAGTCCTGAGTTGTGTTCACCTGTCAATCTGAGCCCCCACTTGGTGAAAGGCGCCATACAGGCCGAGGGTGAGGAGCTTTGATTGGCACCACATTGCATCTCTGGGAAGAAAATCACAGGAGACCCCTGTGAGCTCCAACACGGTGGCGCATCAGAACCCGCAGACCTTTCTGGGCTTCATCCTTTGCTGGCATTCAAGGCACTCTAAAAATGTGGAATGGCAGCAGCTGGCAGGCCACAGCAGGGGGGCAGACCCGTGGCATGCTGCTCCGTCTTACTAGTTTACCAATTCTGATTGTGCCCCGAGTGCCACGTGCCCCTCGGCCGATGTCACACACTTGTGTCACTTTGAATGTGTGAGTGACAGAGTGCAGAGCGGGGCGCTCCAGGCGGGTCAGCTGATAGCGGCATTCCGACTGCTTGCCATGCCAGAATGTCTGGTGAGGGAAATGGGGAGGGAGGGTCCTTCGAAGACGCTGGAAGTGACGGAGTGTGAGGTGGGCAGGGGGTCTGATCAGAGCTGTGAATGTGTGTGTAGCGGAGAATGTCTCTGAGCTTGTGAGGGGCCTTGTTTATACTGGGGGGCTACACGACTGTGTCAGAATAGTCGAGCAGGGCTCTTTGTGAGTGCGGGGGGTCACACGGTGGCTGCTTCATTTCTGGAGGGTCACATCTGCTGCCTGACAGTTTCTAAATTTGCACAGACGCTATTTAAAGCCCCCCTCGGCCTCGCTTATCTATCTTTCGACACAGATGGCCGAGGCTGGCCGGGCCCCGAGCTTCCTCAGATGTCCTTGAGTTGTCTTCCTCTGAGCCGGCGTCCCCTTCCTCCACCCGTCGGGTGGCAGCAGTGGCGTCGCTGGCATTCATCTCGTAACACAGGCCTGTGCCCGTCTCGGGGGCCAACGTCGTCCTGTGGATTTACTCCAATGCCCAGGTCAGGGCCTGGCATAGCAGGAAGTGGGCAGAGGTGCCATGTGGGCTGCAGGCCTCGCAGCAGGGGAGCTGAGAGATTCTACTTCGCACATAATGTGGGCAGATGGGGGCTTGGCAGGGCTGGGTGGCTGCCAAGTGCCATGGGCACCTCACAACAGACTGGCATCTGGAACTGCTATGGATGGACTGGGGGAGAAACAAGCAACTCGGTGAATCCTGGGGTCACCTCACTCACCCCGGTGGTCTCGTCATCCTCCCTCAGTCGTGCGTTCGTGAATTCCTCTGTTTGCTCGCTCATTGTTGATTGATTCGTACCTTGGTTCATGTATTCATTGTTTGGCCAATCAGCTGACCTTTCATGTGTTGATTGATTAATTACTCGTTCACTCACTGATTTGTTCATTCGTTCATTTCTGACGCCTTTTGTTCTTAGACGATTCATTCATTCGCTCTTTTCTTGATTCGTTTCTCATTTATTTGCTCTTTCATAATTTCTTCATTAATTCACCGTTTATTAATTCATTTGTTCATTGATGCCATTTGCTCATTCATTCATTTATTCCTTTATTAGCTGATTAGTCAATAAGTCATTTGTTCCCTCTTTTCTTCACTTCATGATGTATTTGCTCCTGTGTTCACTTAAGTACTTCATCATTTTTTCATTCACTGTTTGCTTCAGGAATTCATCATGTACTCATTTGTTCTTCCATTTGTTCATTTATTTACCAATTTATCAATAATTAATGTGTTCATTTCTTTGTTAATAATTGGTTGGCCAATTCATTCATTTGTTCATTTCTTTGTTAATTCATCATTGTGTTCTTTTATTCATTCATTCATTCGTTTGTTTGTTCCTTTATTTGTTACTAGTTGGTTGGCTAATTTATTCATTCACTGATTTCTTCATTTGTTTGTTTATTTCTTTCTTCCTCCATTTGTTCATTTCTTCACTCATTTATCAATAATTCACCCTAATTTTCATTTCTTTAATAGTTGATTGGCCCGTTCATTCATGCATTTCTTCACTGATTCCTCACTCATTCATTCATCTCATCATTTATTAATGACTTGATTCATTCTTTCTTTCTTTTCTTCATCCATCTGGTCACTCATTCATTCACTCGTTCCTCTGCTCCTTCACTTTCCAAGCCCCCGATTTTTGCACTCAGAGGCCCTCAAACACCCAATCTGCTCAAATCCCACTCAGCCACCCCCCCCCTCTACCCGGTGGTCCCTGTTTTTCTTTAATGTGCCCCCCTTAACCTGACCTCAGGGTCATTGGGCTCAGAGCCCACTCGATGCCATCCTGTTACTGGGCACACTTACTTGCAAATGGGGTCAGATTTGCCCAAACTGGCATGGCTTTCCCACAGGTGGACACCGTGCAGTTCAGGCTTGTAGGGCGGGTGGGCATGTCGGGGTCAAGGCGCTACATACGACGCCATTCACTTGATGTGATCACCTGTAGCTGGCTGGTGGGTGAGGAGCTCCTGCTGCAGTGCATTGTGGGCCGATGCCCTTCACTCACTCAGCCCCGTCACCTGGTCTTGTCTGGACCCCTGACTACCAAGTGTAAGGCACTATATAACTGTCCATCAGGTGCCAGGCCCAGCCCCCATGTGTGCCCATTTCTGAGCCCACCACTGACCCCTGCTAGTCGTTTATCACTTGCACCAGCTGATGTTTTGTGAATGGGCCAGAAGCGAGTGTGCACACGTGTGTGTGTTAGTGTGTGTGTGTGTGTGTGCGCTGAGCTCGGCCGCCAAGCTCTGGGGGGTGGGGTGGGGGTTGTTGGTGTGGGTGTCACATGGCCTCCACGCGGGACCCTTCTATTTTTAACTTGCTGCTCATTGCTTTTGTCAACTTCTCCTCCCAGACTCGACTCGGCTCCCTTCATTCACGCTGTGGGCTCGGGGGGATCAGTGTGCGCCGCTTCTCTCGGGCTGAAGACCCCCGGTGCTGCGCCATGTCCAGCGAAGGAGACTCTGGAGGTCAGGTGTCCACGACGTCGGTCAGCACCATCGCCGTGCAGGCTGGCCAGTCGCGTATCATCGTGGCGCTCCTCAAGGTACGTCAGTCGAGCCGGGGGGCCGAAAAGTGCCGAGTGGGGGTCATGTGACCGCCCAGGATGGTGTGTGTGTGTGTGTGTCAAGTCTGAGGACTCGGGAGCGAGGAGTGTGTGAGGGGAGAAGGGGACACGACTGTATGGCGCCTTTCACGTGGAGGTGACACGGAGAGAAGAGCAAAAGACGCGCTAGGTGGTCAGCGGCCCACCGGGCTCGGACTGGCACTGTTTGATGGCTTGTGCCACACTTACTGAGAATGTCGAGCTGGTGGGCACAGGTTCAAATGAGCCCAGCGTGGTCGTATGGCACCGTGTAAGGCCCAATAGGAATATCAGCAGCCCTGCTTGTTTGTTTTTCCAGCTCTCGGTGCCACAGGGAGTGAAAGCTGGCAGATGGGTGCAGACCAGGGATCAACAGAGGGTGAGATGCCACTCCACTTTGGTGATGTGGGCACAGATGGCAACACTCGATGGCATGCCTACCCAATCAGACAAGCGCCAGTGATGTGCTGTGAAATGTGGTAGAAAGCTGACGTGTGCCCCCTGCTGGTGGGCTGCTGCGTTATTTTGCTGATTTTCAGGAGTGCTGGGGGTTGGTGGCTCACATTTTTTAAAGACCCCCCGTCCTGTTTGGCTTTATATTCCCTGCCTATTCTTCTTTATATCCGGCCAATCCGCAGTGGCATATAGCGCCTTTCATGGCAGAGTCTGGCTGTGAATGTGAAAACAGGTCCTTGGGCTGCCAGGCACTTCGGTCCCCTCGCTGTGCCCTTCTGCTGGCGCAGCTAATCGATGTGGCCCTGCGGCGCCCACATCTCGGGGTGGGCTGGGGTCAGAAGTCGAGCGCCGTCAGTGTTTATTGATGTCCCACGAAGCTCTTGTCAATAGAGCCGAGGCTGGGCAGCAGACGTCACTGTCACTAATGCTTGGGGGACTGACGTAGGAACAGAGCAGAGAGATGCCCTGCCCCCATTCCGGACCCCAGTGTGACAGAATGATGTGCTGTGCTGTCACCTGTCTGCCTTATTGTCACAGAATCAGGAGGAGCAGAAGCCACAGCTGAGCCTGGGCACAAACGCAGAGTCCAGCCAGCGTCTGCCAGACCCTTCGAGGGGTAGAGGCCTATGCCCGTGGCCTTCAGTGCCCCCTGCTGGTGTGCCATATCGGCTATTCAGAGCAGCCCCTTGTAACTTGTGAGTTCCATTGGGTGGTTGGCCTTTGCCCATCCTGGTGGTCATTTGCTCCGTTTCTGCTTAGCTTTGCTCAGAAATGGCTGCCTGGGTCTTTTGGGGGTCTTTTTGATGTGCTGCATATGTGAAGGTGGCAGTGAAGAGGAGAAAAGTGACAGGACTGCTGTGTATGGCGCCTTTCATGTGTACCGCAACTCCAGGTTTTTACAGACGAGCTAAGCTATCTGCTCAGGGGGCATCCATGAGAATTGAACCGGTGGGCTGATGTGACAGGACATCTGGACAGCCAATCAAAGGCAAGTGACCAAGATAAATAAGGAGACCCCGTCCAGCCAGCTGTCCGGTGGTCCCTGCTTTCACTTGCTGATTAAACCTTTTATTTGCCCCATTTCACCTGACTTAAGGCCCACTGAGCACATGGCACTAGTCAATCCTGACCTGGATGCCACCCTGGTAACTGGGCACCCTTACCTCCAGATGGGGCCAGATTAGAGCTGCCATTCACCTTAACTGGCACATGAGGACAAAGTGCAGGCTGGGCTTGGGTTTGAACCAGGCGTGTGCCCCTAAACAGTTTAAGGCGCTATATACATCATTCATTTAATTATCATTACCAGATTATCGGGGGTCATCCGCCCATGTGCCAGTAGAGGGTGGCACACAAAACAAAGACAACTCCAGAGTGGCACAGGGGTCTCAGGAGTCTGGGGACATGCAGCCTGGTCACTCATCTCATGGCCACTGTATTTCATTGGGGTGCGGTCAGTTTGGGGTGGTCCGGCTCCTTGATAATGTGTGTGTGTGGACTCCAGCGGGGGACGTCCTGCTCACAGTGCCCACACTGCCTTCGATTGCCAAACCAGGCTCACCGAGAGTGGCTCTGGGCACAAGTTGGCTCTCGTGTGCCAGTCGGTGGTCATGTGTTTCTTTTTTTTTTAATCCTGTCTCCATCAGCTTCAGCTTTTCATTTCTGTCCTCCAGTGAAGTCTGCTATGCCTTCCAGCATCTTTGTTTATAGCCGTCTGTTATTGATTCAAGGCGCTATATTTTACACAGCATTCTGAAATGAAAGCAAAATTACAGAGAAATTAAAAATTGGGACTCGCAAGAAGATCAGAAAAAGAGCAAAAAGTTGTGGGCGGAGCTTCTGCATAAATAACAATAAACGATGCAGTGGAGTTGGGCAGCCAGCAGAGGGCGCAGCTTCTCTTGGGGGTGTAGCTCTGAGTCCAGAACTTAATTATTCAGGATGAAGGGGCGGGGCTTCAGGCCTTGCTCATATTTTCAGTCACCCATGCAATTCTCTTGATAACAAAAAAATTGGGGGGCCTTTTGAGGATGGAGTGTCACGTCAGGCTGAGCACAGAATTCGAGTAATTAATTATTACAGGCGGAATGAAGATGGCAGGGGGTCATCGGCAAAATTCAATACATGAGGGGCTGCAGCAAGGGGCTCGGCTCCATCATGAGTGTGGTATTCTTTAACTGCATGGCCACCACAGCATCAGGGGTCAAGGCCCATGTGCAGTACCTGCCTAGCAACCGTGGTATCATAGCAACCAGTCACACAAATAACACTCAAAATTGACATCATGACACAAAGAACAAATAATATGAACAATAAAAAAAGGAAAAATTAACATTACACTTTAAAAACAAAAGTAAAGAGTGATATTTAAATTAGTCATATGCTGAGAGATGATTGGCCAGAGCTTCATACCAAGTCACGGGTGGGGCTTTGTGCCTGCTGTGCTGAGATGATTGGCCAGTGCTTATTCCAAGTTAGAGGCGGGGCTCTGTGCCCACAGTGCTCAGAGATGATTGGGCGGTGTTTATTCCAAGTTAGAGGCGGGGCTGTGTGCCTTCAGTGCTGAAATGATTGGGCAGAACTTCATACCAAGTCAGGGGTGAGTCTTTGTGCCTGCAGTGCTCAGAGATGATTGGGCAGAGCTTCATGCCAAGTTAGAGGCGGGTCTCTGTGACAGCAATTTTTTTTTACATGACAAAGCAAAATGCCCTGCCAAAATAGAGGTGGGGTTCCGTCCACTTAACTTTTAGTGACGATTGGCTCAGAACCTTTTTACCAAGAAGTGGGAGGGGCACTAAGACATATATGGGCGGGGCTTCATGTGACCCCGACGTGCGGGCTCTGCCTACTAAAATTTCAGAGATGTGGGAAATGGGGCTTCCTACCAAACAGCAGATGGCGCCTGCGGGTGGCACACTCCTCCACAAGTGCCCCTGGGCTCAGCAACATTTGACCCCACCGTCCTGTCTGTGTTGCAGTGTGGGATGCTAGTTGAGCTGCAGCTGGCCGAGGCGGCACCAAACCTCCTGGAGATTGGCAGCAGTCAAGATGAGAGCCAGCAGTTACTGGCCGAGCATGAACTCCTGATGAAGAAGCTCAAGGTAAGAAGGTGCCCTGGACTGGCACAATATTAATTAGAGGGCACAGTACTGTTATACAGTATATAGTTGGGGGTTGGCAGCAGTATAATTTAATCATTGATCATCTGCACCCACCTTGTCATCTCCTTGACCAAGTGAATATGTGGCACTCAGGCCCAGTCAAGCCACTGGCACTCAAATTCTATTTATTTGCCCATTTATTAACTCTTTCAGGGCTAATGTTGACTTTTGTCAAAATTCAGGGGTAGAGGACGGTAATGGGCTGTAAACTGTGACAAAACTTGTCCTTATGTTTTAGTTCGACTCTCTTTGGTTGAAGGAAAGTTATGTAGCTTTGCTAATTTGAGCTCAGTTCCCTGTGTGTGAATGAGTAGTGAAGAACAAACAGCCTCTCAAATGGCATCAACATCTGGCGTGACTAAAACAAATGTGCAAAGTAAAATACTCCATGGACATTTTACATATTATCGCTGAATTGAACTCTGACTTTTCGGACTCTGAGTTTGATGCAAGTGTTCTGGAGATGTATGACGAAAACGAAAGTGAGGTACCGGTATCAGCCTATCAGTCCCCAGCAGATCGTGGTGCTGAACACGTTCGAGTAGCTGATACACCTACAGCAGTGTTCGCCTAGGAGGACCACCACTTATAATGACAATAGGTACAAACCATATTGCGTCACATTGCCACTGCCACCGCCGCCCACCTGCTGTGCAAAGATGAAGAAATAGCCGGCCTGCCGTGCATTTCCGCTGCCCATCAAGCCATCCCTGCACAGCCACTGCTGCCAGAGATGCCAAACAGCTGCCAACAGCCGTTATATGTCGATTTATGTGTGAAACCAGTGCTCTGGGTGCCTTTCAGAAAACAGAGTTTTCGGAAAAAATATTCAGCCCTCAAAGAGTTAAACTACAGTAGCTTCCCCAGGGCCTCCCAGAAGCTGCCCATCTGAGTTATAGAAGAATGACAAGGAACACACTAAGAAGTGGGCATCAAATGGGCACAGAGGAAGCTTATGGTCTCTCTGCAGTCAGTTGTGATGAAAAGTAGCTTTAAGTGTCTTTAAATGGTATGCCAGGTAATGGGGACTGGCATGGCCTCATCTCTACTCCCCAAGCCAAGAGATGGCATCAGAGACAAATTAGGGGGAGGCCAGAATAGATTTACAGCGCCATACTGTAGAAAATGGGGGTAAGAGCTTATAGTTGTAATGAGGCCAGGGAACCACCAGAGGGCATTCTACTGTGGGTGCCCGGGACCTTTACAGCTAAGAATTGTCATCCCTGAATGAGCTTCTTGAAGATGGAGGGTACATCCTTTCCATAAGTAAAGTCCCCTTCCCATTGCCAACTGAATGGTTGGCATGTCATCTGTTTGCTAACTCATCTTAGTCTGACATATTTTTGTAATAAAATATCCCTCTGGGGGTACCATAGTCACCGGGTGTCACCTGGCACATCAGACACGGGCACAACTGTCCCAGAGGCCAGTCAAAGTGGACCATTCCAACGGGTTGCTCCATTGCCACCTGCAAGCTGAACTGGCCACTTGCAGTGTGGTAAGAACCGGGCAGCTAGAAGGATCTGATTATGCCAATCCAGCTGCTTATGCCACACAGGCTGGGTGGCACTGCTCTAACCTAAGTGACTCCTGACTTTTACTTTTATACAGCGGTCCTCTCCAGAGGGCAGACTCAGATTTCTAAATATAAGTTTACAAATGGGGAGCTACCATTTGGAACCTGCATTGGCAGAGGTGCCCGTCCATTCCATGGCACCATTGATTTATTGTCGCCTTTTAGCTGAACCTGCATGTCTTAAAGAAGTGAAAGGAAACCTGGAGCGAGTTCAGGCAGACGTGGGGAGAACATGCAAACCCCGCACACCACAACAACCAGGTCAAGACCTGAACCCCGTCTCCTGGAACTGCAGTGTTAGCCACCCATGCCACCCCATGCCAGTTTGCCATGTTGGTCTCCAGGGTTGTCCTTGTTTCCTCACAGCTCCTCTCTTAAGCACTTTCTTCTGCTTGTCCTCTGTGCTCCGTGTTGCCCCCTAATTAAGTTACCCTTCCTGCCCACTCTTGTAGTTGTGCTAGTGCCAGTGCTGGGCTACAATGACGTGACTTCCTTTCCCCTCTCAGTCCACTGAACGATTTCCACTTCCATTTTTGTGACTCTTCTTTGTCGAGTTGCCATCCTTGCCTTAATAAGTGCTGCCCCCTTGTGGCTGATTGTGTTACCAGGCAAATGAAGATGGCGTGTGGAGTTTACTGAGCGAGGCAGACAGGGTGGCAGAGGAGAATGCGGATCAGGAGCTCGTGTATGACGCCATGGCCAGGACCCTGAGCGAGGGTTGGGTGGCTCTGGTGGGCCTGCTGGAAAAACGCCGGGGGCTGCTGCTGCTCGCCTCTGAGTTCTTTGACCGGGCGCTGGAGGTGAGTAACCAGAACTGAGGATTGGCGTGATGGGAGAGGGTGCCATCTAGTGGAGGTCGCTGCTCATGGTCAGTGCTGATTGTTGTTTTCAACTTCCAGTTTGCCATCAAAATCGACGAAGCGGAGGAACTACAGCGAGAACTCAAAGGTGGTCCTGATCCTGGGCATCTGGAGGACTTCCTTCACAAGCACAATGGCATCAAGAAAGGCAAGTTAGTGGCGTGTGGTCAAGTAGGACTGGCACTTGGAGTGGTGGCAGCAGGGCATTACTTCATCTCGGTTGTTTTTTTTTCTACACATAGCGCCACCTAGGGGTTTGGAGTTGATCTGCTTGCCTCGCTTGTCTCCAGGTGGCCCACGTCAAGGTTTCGGGTTAAAGGTGACCCACCTCACTGTTGCCCGAGGTGTTTAGTAGTCTGATAGCCCAGACTGGATCTACTCAGTGGTGGTCCTCCAACTTGTTTGGCCTTCTAAGTCCACATTCATAAGTTGATTTATCCCCCCCCAGCCACAATTTTTAATCTGTTCCTGTCCGTCTTCCTAATGGCGGGTGCCATCACTGGGCACTCTTGGCAGATTGCTTGGTGTTTGGGAGGTGCCACTTATTGCATGCAGAGTAACGGTGAGGTCTTCCTATCCAGGATAAAAGTAGGGGGTCTGATGGCTGCTGAACAGCAAGTGGCACTCTGGTGCTGTTTCACCAGCATCAACCCTGCATGGGTACACCCTGGTGCCAGGGAGCATTCTGGCATTGTATCTTCTGTGTACCTCTAATGAAGGCCTAGGGGGGCCCGAGTAGCAATTTCCATCCCTAACTGCTGTCACGGTGAGTCACTTGGCCGTGGTGGTCTGTAGTCTGCCAAGGCTGGGCTGTGATAGGCACAGCTGGCAGGGATTGCGAAGACTGAATCCTGACCTGGCACTGCCCAACTGTTGACTCATTGGGCAGTTTAATTGTGCATTGTGGACATGTGGTTTGGAGCTGGGCATCTGTTGGCATAAAGTACAGACAATTTGTGTCATTTGATGAAGGGCCAAATGTTGAAACTGCCAATGATTACTAGAGGGCTCTTATTTGGTGGCATGTGTGGGATGGCACATCAGCTGATACTGTGCTAGGACACCAGTAGAGGCCTAAATACTGTATGGGCACCAATTGTGCCAATCTTGAAATTTAGAGGATTCATGTAGCTGAAGCAGTGTTGGCTAGCAAAGCTGGGCAGAAGTTGGTGCCCTGTGTTGGCACTGGTTACGTCTTGGAGATGGGTGACTGATACTGGCAGTGGCAAGAGGCTGAGCTTCAGGTGCCCTGATGGCGTGACCAGAGGGTCAAGGCTGCCCACCCCTGATGGTGCTTATTGCTGATTTTGGCTACAGTTGGGCTACTGATGTGCGGGTGATGGACAGGGACCATCTTGGGGTCTTCTGATATTGCTGGGCTAATGCCAGGCCACACTGGGTGACTGTTGACCTGATGTGGGGCTCAACGAAGACTTGCAGCCTGCTATTGGCACACTTAAAGGAATTCTGTGCCGCATCCGTCTACACAGGGACGATGTCGACCCTCGGATGTTTGGATGGCATCTCAAGGGCAACACCTGGGGGATTTCTTTATGACGAGTTTGGGAGTTTTTACCAGTGAGGGTTCAAAGTCAGTCCATGGCTATTGTACTCGGCCCCTCGTTGGTCTGGGTATTTGGGCTACCCTGGAGTGACTGCATCAAGAAGATGGTTGACCGGCAGCGGTTTGGTTTTATGGTGCACCGTGGCAGTGGGGGCCCTCTTATGGCCAAGAGAGGGTACTGTGATGCCAAAGGCCCTGGAGTCCTGCAAATGTACTCAACCTAAAATGAGCAACATGCTAAAAAAATGAAAATCATTCTGCTGCAAAAACAAAGTTCAGTTTGGAAAGGCGCTATATCAGACGAGACGGCTGAGCCCACCTAGGCTGACTTCCTATCCCCCTGAGCGGCTCATTTTACCTACCAGTGCTTAAAGCGTAAAACTGTTTTAAGAAAATTCCTCTTTTCTTGTCCTGGGCTGGTGTTCACTTTGGGAAGGCGCAAAATAAAATGAAAAGGCCGCCTGTTAAGTCCCTGTCACCCAAAGTAGTCCAAATGATCTGTCACTGCTTAGAGTTGAGCACCATACAGACAATGCTATTTTATATCTAAAGTATTGTGGGATGGTGCTCACCTTGGAAAGGCGCTATATAAAACAAAACACCGTGTGACTTAAGGCCACACACAGGCTGGTGTAATAAGGTGCTATATAAGTGCCCGACCTGGCACAGACTGACACAGAGGCACATATAAAATGAACACAACGGCTTTATTAATTCTTGAACTGTGGGACGCGTCTTCCTCATGCCACACAGTCCAACACAGTCCCAAAAGCACAATTACACCACAAAACACTCTCTTCCTCCTCAAGCGTAATCCTCCTCCTCCTCCTCCTCCCGACTCTGGCTCCTCGAGTGGTGGTGGCTGGCCCTTTTTACAACCCACCCAGAAGTGTTCCAGGTGCTTGACCACCTGGTCCTAATTGCACCTCCGGGTGGGGCTGAAGATTCGTCCAGCCAGGCTGTTGAGTCCATGCAGCTACCCCTAGCGGCCATCCGAGCCCCCAACCAGGCTGTGGAGGACTCCGTCTCCCATGGAGCCATGCAACAGGCTGGGGGATCGCCGTCCGCCAGGGAGGCTGCCACCAAGAGTCCCGGGGGAGGTACTGAGCTGCCCGTGGTTGCTGAGACGTTCACTTTATCTACCTCTGCTTGAAGTGGAAAATGTGTAAAAATTGTTCTTCACATGTATAGTGTCATGGGAATGGTGTTTACTTTGGAAAGACGCCGGTTAAGTCCGCTGTAGGATTTCTGTCACCCAAAGTGGTTCACTTTATTAGTCAGAGCTTCGAGTGTTAAACGATATGTAAAATTCTGTTTTACATGTAAAGTAGTGTAGGGTGGTATTCACTTTGGAAAGGCGCTATATAAAACAAAAACAGTCACCCTGAGACATTCACTTTATCTATCTATCCATCCATCCTCCAACCCACTATATCCTAACTGCAGGGTCACGGGGTCTGCTGGAGCCAATCCCAGCCAACACCGGGCGTAAGGCAGGAAACAAACCCCAGGCAAGGCGCCAGCCCACCACAGGGCACACACACACACACACACACACCAAACACACATTAACTACCTGTGCTTAAAGTGTAAAATGACAAAAGAAATTCTTCTTCACCCGTTTAGTGTTATGCGATGGTGTTCACTTTGGAAAGGCGCTATATTAAATGAAAAGGCCACCGGTTAAGTCCGCTTTAGGGTTTCTGTCACCTAAAGTTGTTCAAATGATCTGTCGCTGCTTAAAGTGTAAAACTCTATTTTCTATTTTATGTAAAGTATTGTGGGGTGGTATTGATTTTGGAAAGGCGCTATATAAAACAAAACCAATGTCAGTTTGGACCCCACATAGGTTTGACTCCCTGTCACCCAAAATGGTTTCAGATATGACAAAATGGTGCAAGGGTCTCCAAATTGAACCACACAAGCAGAGCAGGTCCTCCACTAGGTGGCCCAGAAGAGGTTCACCCCAAGGCAGCAATTCCCCAAACTGCCACCTGCAGGCTTTGGCCTACACAGGCCTAAAAATGGGGCGCTGGCTTTAAATAAAGTCCTAAAGTCTCACATGGGAAAGCAACTGCAGTTTGCGGGGACAAACCCCACAATCCGTCTTTAGAGATGAAAAGTTATTAACAAAATTTAGAAAACCACCAAAGCAAAATGCTCAAAAGAGCCAAAACAGATTTGCCCAGATGGCCATCCCTGGCAAACCCAATAAACGGGCAGGAAAACTCTAGAAACCAGCCGGACAGGAAATGCCGAAGCTCACTTTAAACTCCGATCCAAACTCAGTGCTCTCCTGCTGGGCATCACATCTGACTGGGAAAATATAAAGGCAGAGGGAGGAGCCAGCAGCAGTGATGTCAGTGTGACTCCGCCTCCTGTGGGCTCATGGAAGGACAGCCCATTTAAAGTCAGGGGACATCGTTAACAAATCACAAACAAAACGAACAGCAAAGCTCTAAGACGCGAAGAGTAAGAATTGGCACACAGCACAATCAGTTGGGGAGAAAACAATCGTGGCATGGAGTTCACTTTGGCAAGGCGCTATATGAAATGGAAAGGCTAAGACCCCTCTTGAAGTTTACCTTGAAGTTTAAACACATAAAACAATTGTATTGTAAATGTAACATACCACAGAATGGTGTTCGCTTTGGAAAGGCGCTATATAAAGCAGGTCCCTCTGACCCCATGGATGTCCCCTCACCTGGTGCTCCCTTTTCCTTTCTCCGCAGTTCTTCTGGAGAAGTCCATGGCCCTGCTCAACAAAAGCCAGGAGCTCCTCAGCTTCATCAAGGACTTCCAGCAGGTGGAGGCCTTTACCAACGTGGACGCAGCCCGTCATGCCCGTGCCAGCTGCCTGCAGGTGGACAGCCTGATGGAGGTGCTGCAGGACAGAAGGCGACAGGTGGAGCGGCAGCTGAAACAGCAACTGCGTGACTTGGAGGGTCGCGTGGGCGCCAGTCAGTGGGCTCAGGAGGAGCAGGAGGTGCGTAAGACGATGATGGGGGTCCCTCTGTGGCCACCCAGGACCCAACTGTAAGGGATGAGCACAGGAAGGCTTATTGATCCCTCATTTTTTGAGTTAGATATAGCGCCTTTCAGTTCAGTTGAGCTGCATGTGAACTCAGATCTCCCTGTAGTTTCTCCCTCTTGGGACCCTTTGGTATGGAATGGCTTGTATCTCCACCCCCCGGGGTCCCAAGGGCAGCTGTCGGGTGGGCTGTTTTGAGGAGTTCTCTGGTTTCCCTTCAGGCCACACTTAACACCGCTGTGGTCCGTCCTCGTGCTCTGATGTTGTCCGTCTTGTCCCCTTTCTCGGCAGGTCACCTCCTGGTTCAAAGAAAACATGAAAGCCCACCTGGAAAAAGAGCAGCTGGGTGCCTCGCTGTCTGAAAATGAAAACCTGCTACAAGAATCCAAAGAGCTGGAGAAAAAGGCCAGAGTG
The DNA here is from genome assembly GCF_016835505.1 of Polypterus senegalus. Classification (NCBI taxonomy): domain Eukaryota; kingdom Metazoa; phylum Chordata; class Cladistia; order Polypteriformes; family Polypteridae; genus Polypterus; species Polypterus senegalus. The sequence goes on from NC_053159.1 coordinate 190,981,769, forward strand.
AGTCTATGGGGGTCTCCACCCTTACTGATTACTGTATATAGCGCCTTTCCTTAAACACTCTCATTCTCACTCGGTTTGACTAAGACACATTGGGGGGCACAGCTCTGGGTGGCTCTGCTTAAATACTTCAGTGACCACTCTAGGTGGGCTGCACATCTCAGAGCAGTGAGTGAGGTGACCGGCCTGGACAGGACATCTGGTGGTCCGCTTCAGGAATCTCACTCACCTAGGGAGGCTGGCATAGGACACTGCTAACCTAAAAGTGGTCTCGTGTTGGGGTGGTCCTTGAGTTCAAACTGGTGGGTGGCCGTCTGACTCGCTCAACGTTTTCTTCTCCACATTCAGCTTTGCCAACACGTGTTGTCCTCAGGGTCCCAAGTCCCTGACTTCACTTCTCTTGTGCCCAGGCCTTGCCTGCCCCAGTGGGTCCTCACCTTTATGTGGTCTTGTGTAGCTCCACCCACCCTGAGCTCTGACTCCACCCCCTATTGTCTGACCACGTCACCAGTCACAGGCTCTCCATTGCACCTTTAGGCCAGCTATATTAATCGATGGCCACAGGCTGACTGGCACAATCCGAGGAGCCTGTTGGGTGGCATTGTGGTGACCCCAGGGGCCTTCAGGCCTTGCTCATGGGGTGCCACTTGGTCTCATTGCCACCATTGGCACAGTCACTCGACCCTTGACCTTAAATAGACTTCTGCATTTGAGTCCCGATGGTCTTGGTGACAAGGACCAGGTGACAGGGCCAGTGAGGTGGACCAGGAGAACATCTGAACTCATCTGACCACCGGTCCCCATCCTGTTAGGTCGTAGTCCTCTCTCACCCTGGTCCTGGTGAGGGCAGCGAGGAGCCACCACTGAGCTCATCTGACCAAGAGTTGATGTCCTTAGTCTCGTTTAGGGTAATTTGAATCCCCCTGATCTCAGTGAGGTGGGCCAGGTGCTCATCTGACTGCTGGACCCCATCCTGTCAGGTTGTAGTCCTTTGGGTCATCTGGGCAGTTCCTCAGGGTCCTTTAATCTTTGTGTTTCAGGAGTGGAGTCTGCGGGCAGACAGGCTGGTGGCCACAGCTAAGGAACTTCTGGCGGCGGAGACCTGTGGAGAGCAGGAACGGCTGGCGGTCCGCAGCAAGGAGCTGGTGGCCCTGCAGGGGGAGTTCTGGCACCTCCTGCTGGAGAGAATGACGCGTCTGCAGGAGGCCAACTTGTTTTTCAGCAGTGCCAATAAGGTCAGCTTCACTTGTGCTTCATTATGTTTTCCAGATGTTCACAAGCAGTCAGTTGTGCCCCCACAAGAGGGCACCCTAAAATTTTGCTTGTGCAGGTGGGCACAGAGGGGTGTGCCTTCTGTCAAACAAATTAGAGTCCAGAGTTACGGTTCAATGCTCCTGAGAATTTAAACTTTGGTCTTCTGAATCTGTGCCCATTAACGGAAGCCCACCATGATGAGAAGTCTGGTCAGGCTGAGCGGTTTATTTGTGCTTGGCTAAGATGGCAGTGCCAGTTAGGAGAGAGGGTGCCCATCCACACCCAATGAAGTGCCCACTTTATCCCAGGACCACAGGGACACGAGGAGGGTCATGTCAGGTATGGAGCGAGCCTCTTAGTTGCCACCTAGTGGAGAGAACAGAGAATGACACGATGCACAGCAGTGGTGGGCCATCAAATGACCAAAGGTGTAGCTGTCAGTGTGGGCCAAAGGGGACAGGAGCTCATGTGGACAAGAAGGCTGGGACTTGATGGAGAACTGGAGTTCAAAAAGGGGGACTGGACTCCGTGACCGTGAAGTCAAGACTCGGGTGGGGGTCTTAGGCTTGAAAAATAAGTTGGACGTGGATAGGAAGGACAAGGAGTGAGGGACTCGACATGTTAAAAGGAGAGTGGACTTGATGTGGACACAGGGAACTGGACTGGGTACTTCAAGAAAGGGAGTCGGGCTTCCTGCAGAGGTCTTGAGGTGTCTAAAGGGGACTGGAAGTGGGCAACGAAACTTGGATATGGAGGTCTGGTTTTGAGGAAGGCATATGGCATATCAAAATGAATGAGAACTTGGTGTGGCCATGGTGGTCTGGCTTTGAGAAATGGCCAAGGCAGATGGCAGGTGCCATATCAAGGTGAAAGCAGACTTGATGTGGCCATGGTGGTCTGGACTTGACATGACATTTCAAAAGGGATGTGAATGTAGAGAAAGAGAGTAGCTGAGGTGTCACAACGAGTGCAGGGCAAGCAGGGCTGGACAAGACGCCAGGCATCAAGAAGGGCAGGGGAAGATCAAAGGGAGAGAAGCCTTGACGTGGACATAACGTGTGGATTTGAGATTTCAACAGTGGACATTTCCACACGCAGGTGTGGTGGACAAGACTGGGGGTATCAGAAAGAGTGAGGACTTGATGTGGACCTGAGAAATCTTAGAGTGTTGCCATCCTGCTGCACATAAAGATCTGAACTCCCTGAGTAGGCCTCACCCCAAGGCAGCCAAGCCCCAAACTCAAACAGCAGGCTTCTGGCCTGCACAGACCCGTAAAATGGGGGCTCAGGCTTTTAAATAGAAAAAGTTTAAGATGTCCAAAGAGGAGGAGAAGGAAAACCATTCTGAAAAACCAGGAACCAAAAACCAGAGGGTAACCAAACCTTAACGTCAGACAGAAAACTTGTCCCCGGTTTTCTTTTCTCCTAACCCTGTGAACTGTTATTTCAAAATTGAATCCAACCTCTTGGACTCCAGACTGAGTATGTGGACCCTTTAAAAACCTTCCAGGTCAAGAGGTCGTGCAGGACAACTTCCTGACATCTCGTGGCAGCAATGGGAAAAGTGGTGCCAACCACACAGTGCAAATAACGGCAGCTCCGTCCTCTCTGTCTTGTAATTCCAGGCCTTTGACATCTTAGGGACCATCGAAGGGCATCTCAAAGCGCTGGGCACTCGGGCTCTGGCTTTGCCCGCACTTGCCAAGAAGCACGAGGAGCTCCTGAAAAGCGTCAAGGACACCGCCGCTGATGCCCTGCAGAAGGGGCAGGCCTTCCTGAAGAGACCCCAGAGGTAAATGTTAGGAGATGGTGGGCTTTTGCCACACTGGGTGCCAGGGCACTCTTGAATGACGGGATTCTGTTTCTTTGTTGCCATGCAGCACATCAAGCAGTGGGATTGAGAAAATGGTGGGCTACATCCAGGCCAGAGTGGATCACCTGAGCAGCCAGTGTTACGGCCACCGGGACCTCAGCACTGCATGGCAGAAGCTCATCTCTGGCATCGAGGACCACGCTGACAAGGTAGAGTGCCATAGGCACCCAAACTGGCACACACACTTAGGCAGCAGGGCCACTGGTGAACAATATGGGTGACCCCTAAAAATAGGACAACAGAGCCAAAGAACTGGCTCAAAAGACAGCCTCCAGTTGGGGCTTCACTTCTGAGCACACCCACCAGAGGGCCTGTTGATGGTGAGATAGTATAAGGGGGGCTTCACGGCTGGACGGCTTCATTATCTCCTCTGTTGCTTTTCAGGTGTCCAGCTGGATCCACATGTGCAGCGCCGTCCTTGCTGGGACCCTGGACCCGGGGTCTTCTCTCTCTGAATCGGAAGATGTCCTAAACAAACACCTGGAGATGACCTCACAAAGCAAGGTAGAGAGTCAACTGTGTAGCATTTAGTGAAACCACCAAATCACCCCATGCCCTCTTGCTGAGATTTCTGAGCAGACCGCCAAAGTACTAATAAACTCTGTGGACTTCTTGCTACCTCTAGTTCAATACTGTCAGAAATGCCATCTTTGAACCCCTAGTGACCCCCTCCTCACCATCTTACCAGATGGCAGTGCCCTGTGTCCTCCCATTGAACCCAGATGCAATATTACCTGAGACACCTCCTGGAACCCCGTAGTTGACACCTGTCCTATTATATTATTATTATTATTACTCTAGACTTTGTTCTGGACATCCCATAGTTGACCCAACCACCATTGCATTAGTACCTGTGACACCATTCTGGACCTCAATAGTGGACCCCATTACCATTACATTATTATTTGATACCCTGTCTTCAAGTTCCATAGTGGACCCCACACCCAATACATTATTACTCAGCGTCCTGGTCCCCCACTGAGGGACCCCGTCTTCCCTATTGCATTACCCAAGACCGCCATAGAAGTTTTTCCTGAGATGGTGTCCTATACCTCCATAGCAGACCACTCACTGAACCCAAATGTAATATTATCTATATATATAATTCACTAAGGCAAGACACCTATGGTGCACGCAGGGAGGAGCCACGCCCACCAACTCCAAGACCATTGGATACGATGACAACTCGCAGAGCCACGCCCACCAACTCGGACGCGACGACACAGAAAGAACGGCGTCATTTATATTCGTCTGTCGTAGAGGCCTCATGCACCTCTGAGCCACGTTGACTGTTCATAGAGGCGTGTTTCTCGCGGAGGTGAGTCGCCATATGCAGCGTGTAACACGGTTTGCGAGGGGTATCCCATGGGATCCTTAAAACAATCCTTTACAACTGAGGTTAAAACACAATGAAGTGAGCAGTCTTTAAAAACCGAGTGTTCGGTTACGACGCACGACCACCTGCACCATAGCAAACTGTTTTACACGCTACATACAGCAATTTGCATCCGCAACAAACATGCGTCTTCTTCACTCACGGACAATTATATGTTGTTCTGTCCAGAGTTCCATCTTTTCATTCACTTTCTGTTGTATCCTCAAACCCTCCCTTTTTAGACAACTGTGTCTTTCCAGAAGTGTTTAGCATTCAATAAATATTTATGAATGAGATTGAGCGTGTGTCTACCCGGCGTAGAGAGGCGTGGGTAAGCCGTTGAACCCCATTAGAATTCCCACTAAGTGCGACTCATATGCTCCCACTGGTTACGTCCCAACCCTTTGTTCACACCCCCCTCCCACCTCGCTACTAACGTGGTCGGGTGTCTTGGTGGATTATATATAGAAAAGCAGCCAACGACTCAAGTGACGAGTTGGAGGTGGGCACATGAGCGGGCAGTACATACTGAACGAGAATTCAGCAGACTAGCATGATGGAGGGAGTGGAATGGACGTCCTTCTCCTCTCCTGCCGTTCCACACTCCATGCATGAGCGCAGTGCACTCGCATCCCTCCGTCTGACAGGAGAAGGCTCGATGAGGGTCTGCCAGTTTTCAGTCATGGACGATTGGGTGTTGGTTCGTTTCCGTGCATTGTTACAATGTTGCTTTTCTTGCTGATTTATTACATTACTAATTTTTCAAATGTTAATTTTCTCCCTGTGCTTAAAAATCATTAAAAAACCGGCCTGATTATGCGGCGTATGGTACACTGCGGGTTGGCTAGTCTGTGATACTATCCTGGACCCTCCTTAGTGCACCCCACTTCCATTGTAATGTTACAGAGGACCCTCTCTTGCAACTTTCCCTCACCAGTTTGCAGGCTTCTTTTTATATAGTGCCTTCATTTTTTTCTTTTATTATTTCCATATAATGCACTACTACCCAAGGCAATGTCCTGACCCCCCATAATGGACCCCACTTGTATTGCTACGATTACCTGTAGCATCATCCCGGACCCTCACAGCAGTCCATACTACTTTCGCATTCCAAAGACACTCGGAGTGACTCATCATCTGTTGCACTATTACCTGTGACACCCTCTTACGCTCTTCATATGGTGTACCCTCCTGGACCACCACAATGAACCTCACCCTAATTTGTATTACTTGAGACACTCTGCTGGACCCTGATAGTGGACCCCACTATCACTGCTCTATTGCCTTAGATATCATACTGGACCCTAAACCCATATAATGGACCTTACCAATGTTGTATTATTTTCTGAGATGCCATCCTGGACCCCAGAGTGAACCTTACCACTGTTGTATTATTTTCTGAGAAGCCATCCTGGACCCCCAAAGTGGACCTTACCAGTGTTGTATTATTACCTGAGAAATCATCTTGGACCACCATAGTGGACTTTATACCACTGTTTTATTATTATCTGAAATACCATCCTGGACCCCCAAAGTGGACCTTCCAACTGTTGTATTATTACCTGAGATATCATCTTGGACCCCCACATCCACAGTGGACTTTACCACTGTTGTATTATTATCTGAAATACCATCCTGGACCTCCAAAGTGGACCTTACCAGTGTTTTGTTATTATCTGAAATGCCATCCTGGACCGCCATAGTGGACCTTACCACTGTTGTATTTCCTGACTCTTCTGGATCCTGATAGTGGACCCATATTCCATTGCTGTATTACCTTAGATACCATACTGGACCCCAAACCCATATAGTGGACCTTACCACTGTTGTATTATTTTCTGAGATGCCATCCTGGACCCCCAAAGTGAACCTTACCACTAGTGTATTTCCTGATTCTTGTGGACCCCATTTCCATTGCACTGTTTCCTACTAGTGAAATCCTCTTTTCATCCTTCCCTCTCGAGCTGTCAGGGGTCTTTTTATATAGCGCCTTTCATGATGAAGATCTTTTTGTTTGGTCTGTTGGTGCCTTAAGAGGGTGCTGCTTGTATGAGGCGCTATATAATAAAGTATGGCATTGCTGATGCAGGGGGCCTTTTCTCTCTGCCCATTGTTCCTGACTTTTGCCCTCACAGGCTAACTGGGGTGAGCCCACTGGTCCCAGTCCTGTACTGGGTTTTCTGTTTATGTGCTACCAACGGTTCACACATTTTTATGTTCTTTCAGGATATGGAAGCTGAGCTTGTGGCAATGGGTGACCTCATTGCAGAACTCCTCACACTTGAGTGCCCAGAAGTGGCCGAGTCTTCCAACAAAGCCTGCCTGCTGAGTGATCAGCTCAAAACACTGAGCCGCAACATCAGTGCCCGGGCTGAGCACATCAAGACCTACGTGACCTTCTTGAAGTCGGCCGAGGAGGTGAGGAGAGGTGCCCGTCTGGTGCGGTGCTGTTCATTCCAATTAACTTTTCCTTGGCTCCTCGCTGTGCCCACCATTTATGACAAGTGAAGGTCCCACCTGAGTAGCACTTGGCTCTAGCTGGCACAAATATGTAGCTACCAGAGCTGCCCTTCCCAGTCTGTGTGTCTGGGTTGGCACATGGGGCATATCAGCTGATCTGAGTTGGCACTGTCCCACTCTCCTATGTTTCTGCCCCCAGATCGATGAACAGATGGACACCCTGGAAGAATTTTACCGGAGCAAACCACTTGAGGATGACAAGGACGAGGACAAGGGGGCTCTGGAACAGGCCGACAGCAGATGGCACTCGCTGCTTGAGATGTTCCTCACGGTGCAGGACCAGGGCCACAGCTTCATTAACTCTTCTAAAATGGTAATGTGACAGGATCCTGGGGGTCTAAACTGAAATGAACCATATTTGAGTGAGGGTATCACGTGGCAGAGGGGTGTTACTCAGGGTTCTTTGCTGTGGAAGGGGTAGGGAATTGTCAGACACAATCAGTACAATGGCACCCCTTTTAAGATTTGTCTACTCTGGGTGTCACTCTGGTAGGGTCATTTAGAATGCCCTCAAGGCACTGACCCACCATTAACACCCGTTCCCATCTTTGGGACACAGAGCCCCTTTTTTTAATTTGGAATGCTTGTCATCTTGTGCCGTTTTTGTTGGGGAAGCTGGCCACAAGTTCAAGGCTTGCTGATTTTTTTTTTCCCACTTGTGATTGGCAGGTTAGTGCCAGCTTGAATGTGAATGTGGAGAAGGGTGTGACGGTGGTGGAAAACATGATGGCCAGTCTAGCCAAGAAGAAGGCAGCGCTGGCAGACCTGTGGACCACCTGGCAGCTGCATGCCAACCAAATGAAATCTGTGAAGAAGCAATGGAAGAAGTTCAAGGAGCAGCTGAAGAAGGTCAGAAGTAGCAGGGCAGCAGTGCCACACTTGTGTCACCCGTGGGCCTGGGGGGGATTGTCATTACCTTGATTCCTTAGACTGTTCTCTGTATGCTACTCTGCCTTTTCCTAAGAAGTATAAAAATGGCGTCCTCTGTGTGGGCTGCAGTGGGCACTGGTGAGGCGCCATCAAGGAAATGGTGTGCCATATGAGGCGGTACTTGGGTACAATTCAGGAGTCCTGTCCTTGGCATATGTGCCCATGGCCCATCTTTTGAAGCATGAAGCAGCTCAAGGACACCTGCACTGGTAATAGCTGCCAGTAGGGGGTGCCACTCAGACATGACATTAATTGGACTGTCACAACTATAAGTGACCTTAGAGTGTCATTTGGTGGGCAGTTCACCCCCTAGTGGCTAAGACTGCAGCTGTAAAGCACATCCTGTAGAAATTAATGGAACTTGGGTTGCTGCTGTCTGTGGAAAGGCGCTATATATGATAAAAGGCGCTATATAGTGTAATAAAAAAAACAGCCTCCCCTCATTGTCACATAGTATGATACAGCTGCCTCTCCTCTCTAGAGTGCCCCGGGTTCAAACTCTATCTGGAGGTCTTCCCAAAGACGTGCCCATTAAGTTACTTGTAGGGTGACCAGATTCTGCCCGCCCTAATATGGGCAAATGAAAATGTTGAAAAATTTGCCATGGCACCTAAGTTGAGGTGAATAAGCAGGAATGTCCTGAACAAATGAGACTTTGGGTCACCTTAGTGAGAAGTGTGTGAGTGTGTCCTGCTATAAACTGGCATCCAGTCCTGTGTGGTTCCGGCTTTCGAATCGGTCAGGGTTGGCACTGGCACTCAAACCAAGTAACGCGAAGTAAAGTGATGTGACATTTCAGAAGTCTCTGGGGGCCTGGGGTCTGTCTGTTCAGCACAAAGATTGGCACTAGAGGGGGTGCCAGTCCATCACAGTGCCCACGTGTACTGAATCCCACCTACTTGTCTTTGAGGGGGCGAATATTGAAGGTAAAGACACAGGATGAACATGTGATGCCAGGCTTTGTGTTGTAGTCCATTAACTTGGAGACCGGTGGGCATCCGTAAAGATGCCAAATGCCCAGTGTGCTAACACTGCTGTGCCTTACCTTTGCTTGCTCCCTCAGACGCTGCAGGATTTGAAGGTGGTGGAGGATGGGCTCATGCCAACAACCAAAGTGGACCTAGGGAGCGACCTGGGGGCCGTCACTCGGCTTAAGGAGCATTTCGAGCACATCAAGCCCCAGTTCCAGGTGGGCAGCCAACATTCCAGACTGCTAATCTGCATGAGCTTTAGAGTAATGGGGCAAAAGTCAGCTGTGCCCAGCAAGATCGGCCAGGGTTCAGGGTCTCCATTAACATATGGCAACAAGGTGGCATGCCAGTCAGACTGAAGCCTCCCTGCATGTCGTCCCTACTCACTTTCGGATCCTCTAAGCAGGGCTGTCTTAACAGCATTATAGACCCCCCTGGGCCAAGCAGTGCACTGGGGTGCCCACCTACACTCAACAAGTCACAACATACATAGATTAGCGGGGGCCCCCAGGCAACTGCCCAGTGTGCCAATGGGTTAAGACGGCTCTGCCTCTAAGGACCACTATAGCTTTAATGCGAAACTGGGGGTTCAGACAAGCGGGTTTGACATGTACATGGCTGAAGCCCAGCCTGGCGCTGCCTCAAAGCCATGTGGCACGATGTGTTGAAGTACCGAATTTCTGCGACTCATACATCCTTCTCTGAACATCCTATAGGGGGCACTGGCTTTAATTTAAAGCCGAGGCTTCTGACACGGACGCCCGATTTAATCCCCACCTGGCACAGCTTCAGAGCCATGGACAGGTGTCATAGTGAGGTGGGAGAGTCGCACCATATAGTTGGTCTGTCGTAGTCCTGACTGGAGAAAAACACAAAAATGAAGGGGGCTGCCAACACCTCCCTACTTCACTCAATGGTTTAGACTTCCCAACATTATTTTTTAAAAGCGAAATTCTCCGTTTGTCTCCAATCCCGAGTTTTGCACGGCTTGGCACTCTTCCTTAGAGCTTGGTGGTGGTGTTACAAATCTCGAGATCCCCCAACACAAAGTCCCAAAAACTTCCAAAACGCTCACTAGAGGGGGCAACCATCAAAGCCAGCTAGTAAGAAGGGCAAGCTCAGGATCCTTACAAAATAAAAGTGCTATATTTCCTAAAATGTCCTGGGGCAGAAAGAAGCTCCGTGAAGCACGAAAGGCAAAGGAGTTGTGTAAACAATCCATGAATCCGATGGCAAACAAAGTCCCGAAATGCAATCCACAATCCTCCAATAAATCACAGAAACACCAGAGAACGCGCCTCACCGCGACTGCAAGGGATTGTGGGTGGCCCCACCTTTAGTGCTTCGGGCAAGTCCCTTGTGGTGATGGGCAGGTGGTCCCGCCTCCCAGGGACCCGCCCACAAATCACACAGACCTAAGGAATAAAGCAAATAATGAACATAAACAACTCAGAAATATGAGTAAGGATTTGGAGCCCTGGCTGAAATACGAAGCAGACGACTTCATGCCGACTCACATCGAGTCTACGACGTTTAAATAGCCGGCTGTTGTGGCCATTCATTGTCTCTGAAATGACGTATTTGTTTGTTAAGGTTTGGTATTTAGCACCACCACAGCGCCATTTTGTTTCATTTATGGACACCACCATCTTTGGAATCCCATCATCAGAATGCGTCTCTTGGTTGTCTGTGGGTACGTTTTTGGAGGTCTTAGCATTTGATGGCATTGATGGCACACTTTAAATACCAACATGCATGATGGGGCTGCCATTACCTAAAATACGAATAAACGCTAAGAGCCTTTGTGTCTGTACGGTGTGACATTTCCGCTTTCTGTCTCTTGAATAAAATTCTTATTTAGCAGTTTGCCGGTGTTTGTCTTTGATTACGCGCTCATCTCCCAGTCCATTTACCACCTCTTCACAGCACAGTGGTATTTTGGATGTGCCAATGTGTTGCCCTCTCTGTTAATTTGTATTATGCTCTCTGCCATAGGAGACCTCACTCAACATTTTGCAGAATGTCTTCACTATTTGAAAGGGAAGCTGCCACTCGGGCATCCAGCCCGCCCAGCCTGCCACCACTTAGGCATCCAGCCCTGCCCCACCCAGTCTGCCACCACTCAGGCAACCAGCCCCACTTCGCCCAGCCTGCCACCACTCGGGCATCCAGCCCCACCCAGCCTGCCGCCACTCGGGCATCCAGTCGTGCCCAGCCTGCTGCCAGACAAACTTCTATTCCTGCTCAGCCTCCTGTCACTAAACCATTTTGCTCCACCTATTCTGCTGTCACTCAACTACCCAGACCTCTCAGCTTGCTGCCACTCAACCATACAGCTCCGCCCAGCCTGCTGCCCCTCCAGTGCCTAGCTCCGCCTACCCAGCTACCACTGAAATATTCACTTCTGCCATCTGCCATGCCTCCTGACGCTCCACCCACACTGCTGTCACTCAACTATCTGGCCCCACCCAGCCTGTAACACACACACACACACACACACACACACACACAGATGACTCCTGTGGTGATTCATCTGCTGACAGCTCCAATATTTCAGTATAAACTCAGTTATGGGCACTGAGTGATTTATAACACCCTAACTTTTTTAAAGGTTTATTTTAAGGACATTTACCCAACCATTTTAATTTTCAGGAAAGCATTAATTAGGCCAGGGTCCCAGACCACCCCCACTCAGACCCACCTGTATTTCTGCTGTGCCTTAACTGCTCTCCTAATTTATTACAGCAAATCAATGCAGAAGTCGAGTATCTGGTGAAGATCTCGGAATTGCTGGCCTTGAAAGGAATTCCAAACAAGGAGAAGAATGAGAAGGTGGATGAGCTCCTCCACGTCCACAAGCAAGTGAAGGAGAAAATCAAAGAGTACGAGGGGGTCCTGAACATGGCGCTCAGGTTCCACCAGCTCGGTGCTGAGGTGAGCCCACTTTCCTCTTCCTCCTCCTCTTCCTCCCTCTGTTATTCTCTCTCTCTCTCTCGCAGCCCAATGCACTCCTAATCCTCCTTCATTTTTATTATCAAAGCTGGAGAGTCTGTTGGGGTCTCAGTCTGTGCCTGCGATTCCCAATATGAGCCAAGCCAAGATTCAGCTGAGCCAGCACCAAGAGAAGCAGGTCCACATCAGGAGCGTCTACCAGCTGGCCGTCACCCTCGGGACAGACATCAGCAGGGCAGTGCAGCAGTCGGTGAGTCTTGGGCACCAGGCTGGTCACGAGGAGGGGGAGAAGAATTGATGGATTGATTGATTGATGTTAATAAACCAACTCATTGATTCGTGATTAGTTTAACATTTTTAAATTTAATTAGACGATTCGGTGAGATGAATCGGGAATTTTTTAGCCGTCAGTGCTGCATTTATCTTAAGGCGGAACTGGGAAGTTGGGAGGTGCCCGTTGGGAGGTGCCCGTGCATTCGAGCCACCCAAGTGGGAAAGTAAACATGGATGCCCCCATGAAAGCTGGTGTTCCAGCAACATGTGCTACTGGTTTTATAGCTTGTCCTACGCGATGTGATTTTTCTCCTCTTCAGTGTTTTACTTTTGGATTTCTGGCGCGACGTCTCAGTCCGTCCTTCCTTACTCAAATACACAGCCTTGGGTGACGGAGGACCAAACTGGTACGTTGTGATGTTTTCCACCATAGTCAGAGCTTGGAAATCGGGATGTGTACCTGAAGCAGTCATAATTGTGTTGTGTGGCATACAGTGTGTGATGGACGGCAAAGGACTGAGGGGATCAGATGTATACGGGGCACCGCCTCCCCCGGAGCACTAGATGGGGTTGCAGCAGTGCCTTGTATCCCTGCACGGCCCCATGAGTTGGAGTCTGCCTTGTTGGGTTCTGTGGCAGCCACCAGGGGGAGCTGCAGAGCCCTACTTTGGGCTTTGACCACACCTTGGGGGGTGGGGGGGATTTCAGAACCCCCCCGCCAAACGAGACACTTGGAGCCACCTGCCTTCAGAGTCGGCAGGAAGAAGGATGAAGAGGAAGAAGAAGAGGAGTGGTGGTGGAAGGACTGTAAATGAAAACCCGTGTTGTGCTTTGAACTTGGGCGGCTGATGTCTGCTTGGGTCGGGTTAGGGCGGCTGGTGCGCCCCCTGGAGGGCACAAATGAAAACACAAGAGAACTGTAAAGAGGGTCGGCGACCCAAAATGTACCCGCTGTAGGGCACTGGTTTACTAGTCAGAGCACAGTGTGAACGCCAATGTGTAATGAAGTTAGAAAATGCGATCAAGGACTTCATTAACTGATTGGATAGATAGATAGATATGAAAGACACTATATAATAGATAGATAGATATGAAAGGCACTATATAATAGAAAGATAGATATAAAAGGCACTATATGATAGATAGATAGATAGATATGAAAGGCTCTATATGATAGATAGATAGATATGAAAGGCACTATATAATAGGTAGATAGATAGATAGATAGATATGAAAGGCACTATATGATAGATAGATACTTTATTAATCCCAAGGGGTAATTCACATACTCCAGCAGCAGTATACTGATAACAAACAATATTAAATTAAAGAGTGATAACAATGCAGGTATAACAGACAATAACTTTGTATAATGTTAACGTTTACCCCCCGAGTCACATAGTGTGGGGTCCCCTCAGTCTGTCAGTGGAGCAGGATGGTGACAGCAGTTTGTCGCTAAAGCTGCTCCTCTGTCTGGAGATGATCCTGTTCAGTTGATTCTCCGTGATTGACAGGAGTCTGCTCAGCGCCCGTCGCTCTGCCACGGATGTCAAACTGTCCAGCTCCGTGCCTACAACAGAGCCTGCCTTCCTCACCAGTTTGTCCCTCTTCTTTATGCTGCCTCTCCAGCACACCACCGCGTAGAAGATGGCGCTCGCCACAACTGTCTGGTAGAACATCTGCTGCATCTTATTGCAGATGTTGAAGGACGCCAGCCTTCTAATGAAGTATAGTCGGCTCTGTCCTCTCTTACACAGACCATCAGTATTGGCAGTCCAGTCCAGTTCAATTGATCATCCAGCTGCACTCCCAGGTATTTTTAGGTCTGCACCCTCTGCACAGTCACCTCTGATGATCACGGAGCATTTTAGTTGGAGCATTTTACAGTTTTCTAGTTACCTTGTCAAAGAATTGGTTCTCCTATTATTATTTCTTAAATTTATATGCAGTATATGTAAGTCAAATTAAAAGATACAATGCAATGACATGCGTCAGTAGAACACTTTTTAGGAGCCCTTAACGGTGTCACTTACATGAAAACGGAGCCCAGACAGGCGTGTGGGACACGTCAGCTCATCCCTGATCCACAGGTTGGCCATTCAGGTGGTGATGGCGGCAGACAACTGGCTTTCTACAGCCCTGCTACATCTGCTCTAGCAAATGAATGTGTTTACATTTAATAATCCTTTATTCGCCATTTCTAGTGTCTTTTTCTCGTATACCCCACCTTACTCACCAGAGAGTTTTGGGGTCAGCTATTCGGACAGCGAGCTCACCCTTGGCGCAGTTGCAGGTAAAGGGGTCTTGCTCAAGGGAGTGGCATTCCTTCTGTCACTGCCAGGATTCGAACCGCCAGTCTTTGAGTTGCCAGCCCAGACCCTTTTAGCCAGAGAGACACCACCATCGTGGTCACGGCCACTTTGTCCTCACTGCCTCTTTGTATTTTACAGAAAGCTCTCAGGTTTTCAACGGAGCAACTGAAACAAAAGGTGGACTCCCTGAAGTCGGAGAGCGTCAGCTGGACCACCGAGGCCAACAAATGCGAGGAGAGCCTCCTGAGCAACGTCAACTACTGTGCTGTGAAGGAGGAGACCACGGAGGTAAGAGACCACTCGGTTTGGGGGTGATGACGATGGTTCAGGTGGATGAAGGTGACAAAGACCAGGATGTGGTGGAAACTTAAGGGCTGCTTGGTGGCTGTAGGCTCAAGGTCTGTCTGTCTGTCTGTCTGTGTACAGCTGATATTGTTATAAACTGAGGTGAAATGTCCACATTTTAGATGTTTACTTTGGTTTGTGTCTTTTTTTATTATCCATTACCTATTCTCTGTTTTTGGGGTTCGTTTGATCTTTTCGATTTACATTGACAAAACTTTTGTTTTCTTCCCATCCGTTCGTTCCTTTGTTTGCATGACAAGGTAAGATGTGACATGTGACCACCATTATCACATCACTCATGTCACAGCCTTCTGAATCTCCAGAGCTCCCGAGGACAAAAGTCCCCGAAATCTCCTAAAATGCCCACCAGATTGAGAAATTGTCAAGCCCGGCTAGTAACAAGGGCAAGTTCGAGGACTTCTTAAAATGATTTTTTTTCAAAAAACACCCCGGAGCACAAAAGATAAAGGAGTTGCCCAAACAATAAGACAATCCAATAGCAGGTAAAGCTTTATTCAACGCAGAGTCCAATGGGCGACGTGAAGAACAGAGTACGGGATCAAAAAAAAAAAATCACAGAAAGAACCGCAAGGACTTGTGGGTAGCCTTCACCTTTATAAGGCTGAGGGCGGTACCTTGTGGTGACGGGCAGGTGGCCCCGCCTCTTGGGGAACTAGCCCCTAAAACATATGGAACATAACAGACACATAAGGGATATAAAAGAAATGACAAAAGTAATTTTAACATAAATCAGTAACTCAAAAATGATCCAAAAAGGACAAGAAAGAAGGATTTGAACCCCAGCCTGAAACAGAACAGAAAAACATCACACAAGGTGTTCGCTCCCCACCTTGTCTGCCCTTCTAGACCCGAGTCTTCATACTTGGTCATCCTGGCCTGAAGACGGACTTTATTGTTTGAACTTATCGTTGTTTGTGGGAATTTTTCGGGGTATCTGAAAGGAGATGGGGGTAATGTAATGTGTCTGTTTTTCATATTTTATGTTATTTCTGTCAATTTTGTTTATTATTAGTTGATTATGTTCTGTGTTTCTTTTAAGTTTACTTATGTTTCATGTGGGTGGAGCCCCAGGAGGCGGGGCCACCCTGACATCACCACGCCCGAGTTCTCCCTCGGGCATTTAAATGAGTTGAGAAGGCTCAGGAGCAGGAGATCATCTGTAATGCTGTGGAGTTCTGAGAGTGTTGTGTTTTCTGTGTCGGATTTTCTTGATTTATTGTGCTCTGCCTGAAGGGCTCTGAATTTTAAATTGCATTTTGTGAATTGTTTGCTTAGGGTGGCTTTTTATCTTTGAGCTTTTCAATGTACTCTTCTATTCTTTGCAAACTAAATCCTTGACCTATAAAAAAAAACAAAAACTGCCCTTTAATAAAAGCTGAGGGTTTATCGTTATCCCTCCTCTTTAGGATTTTTGTTATATTTCTGTGATTATTTTTTAGCATTAGGTTGGCAAAAAGCCCCACTCTCAACTAGTAACACTCACAGGTCTGAAACTGTCAGCTTAAAGTGGACCAGGATAAAACTGAGGACTTCATTTTAACAGCTTTCTGTCCAGACATGATCATCTTGTCAGAAGTTACCAATTCGTATGTATTTATTATATACCATTTGGTATGGGATTTGTAAAAGTAGTGTTGATGCTTGTGATGTGCCATCTGTTGGAAAGACAGAGAGACAGCAACCCGGTGAATACACATATACATAAATGCACAGATGCTTTATTGTTGGTAATGAAATGCACTCCATTAAATCATGAAATATTTATATTAGCCCTATACACACCGATACATTTATTTCAAATTTTTTCTAAGGCACTTTCTGCCTTGTGATTTACTGTCTTAACCACTAGGTGGCCTCATTTCCCACATTATCAGCTCCACGACTCACTGAATGCTTTTTATGTCACACCACTTGCTGTCTGTCACGAAGTGCTCTCCTCCGGCTATTTCTTTATGGCACCTTTCCACTGTGATTACCACGTCAAGACACTTTTTATCCCTAATGACATTTTTGCCGTCGTACTGGCAGATGAACGCTTGCGCAGATAGGAGGCTGCCCATGGCTGGGGGTGCGCTGTCGTCATCCTCTCCATTTGCGTCCCTGCAGATTGTCACACACCACGGCGCACGTCACAGGCTTGTCTTACAGAAACAGCAGAGACAGAAGTGTAAGCTTGCCATGGCGTATCCGTCCTAATCGTTTTGTAATGTCAGACATTCCCATGATCAATATGGAGGCTGCCTGCCCGCCTTCCTTCGCCTTGCGTTTCTCTTCACCTGTCAGTGGGCTCAGGTTTCAGCAGATGTTTGAGTCTTGGTCTTGGAGGAGAGTCCTGATCATCCCATTTCTGACAGGCGTCTTCAAGGTCGATAAGCTGCTCACTTTTTAGGTTTCCCATGATGCAGTTTGGTTTTTGCAGGCCTCACCATTTTGTGAAGCAGTTATTGCTCTGTTGCTAGGGTAACGATCTGGTAGTGAACAGCTGTCACATCACAGGGTGTAAAGGTCATGATGCACACTTTCCTACTCGTCCGAGTTTGCGGATAACTAACAAAGATTATCGTGTCTGTTTAGTTTGTGTAAGCGACTCCTGCTCTTTGTATTTCCGACAGTGATTTAGGGTTTTGGTTTTGGCTTGACGATGATGTTTAATCGACGGTCTCTTCTTATGGTCCTTAATTTCCACCTTCTTGATGTCACAATTAGCTTACGTTTAAGATTGTTAGCCTTATGTGTTTGTTTCACTGTCACTCCATTTTGTTTATGCTTTGGTGCAGCTGTTTTGAGAAGCTGTTGCTAGGATACAGGTCCTCTTTGCTAGGCCACGCCCCTGGGGGGACATCTTGTCATGTGGCATCATCAGGGTGATGTTTTAAAAATTGTGCGCTCATTGATGCGGCAGGTTGCTGTTTGTCAGTGTGTCTGATTCTTCTAAGTGAATTATGGGGGAGACTACGAGTTTACTTGGCGTTACTTAGCGTACTTAAGTTTATTCTGACTCGAAAAAGAGCCTTTAAAAGAAAGATGAAAAATGAGCAGCAGATTACTATTATGATATTAGGAAATTGTAACTAATCAGACTTCTACTTAATTATTAATTGAAGGTCTGTTTTGCTGCATCATTTGTTTACATTTTATTTTGATAGACACCACCATTTTAGGCTATTGTTACAGCCGTCTCCATGGAAATCCTTCCCAGAATACCCTGGAGTGCACTGGCTTGTGACATCATCCAGAAAAGGGTTAAAGGTCATCCTCGGCAGTTCCGGGGTCTCTGAGCTGGACGGATTTCTCCACTGAAATAAACTTGACTTTCTGGCTAACGTATCTTTTTCTCTTGTTATTTGACGTTGAATTTTTGATCGTGTTATTGAGTTTGATGGAAGATCGATTTTGACTTTGGTCCATTCTTTGACTGCTCATCTCCCGGTCATTTCTCATTATTTAGCGAGTCAGTATAACATGTAGGACAATAAAAACCAAAGGTCCAGTCAAGCAGACGTCAGAGCCACACGGGGGGGGATGCAGGAATCAAAGTCAAGAGTTGGAGCCAAACTTGGCAATCAGGGAAGCAAAATTTAAGTTTGGAAATTCGCTAAGTGCAGAGTTTTACCCAGAAACCCGGGCATCCCAGAACCATCCGGGACAACCTTTATGACGTCACCACACCGAGGAATTCTAGGAAATCGTCATAGAAACGACTGATAACAAATCTCCAGCATGGCGGCTCCCAGTGAAAACCAAAATGAAGTCACGGTGAGATATGAAAATATTTTCAAGGGTGGCACGGTGGTGCAGTGGGCAGCGCTGCTGCCTCGCAGTAAGAAGACCCGAGTCTACTTCCCGGGTCCTCCCTGCGTGGAGTGTGCATGTTCTCCCCGTGTCTGCGTGGGTTTCCTCCCACAGTCCAAAGACATGCAGGTTAGGTGCATTGGCGATTCTAAATTGCCCCTAGTGTGTGTGTGTGCCCTGCAGTGGACTGGCACCCTGCCCGGGGTTTGTTTCCTGCCTTGCACCCTGTGCTGGCTGGGATTGGCTCCAGCAGACCCCCGTGACCCTGTAGTTAGGATATAGCAGGTTGGATAATGGATGGATGGATGGATAAATACTCCAAATTTGATTTGAGATTTGAAGCCCCTGACTATCGAGCTCTCCAAGAATGACAAAAAATTGATGTCATCCGCTCAGGGACCAATGCAATAAAAACTTAAAGTCTCGGATCAGATCCACAGTTTGGTTTTGGTGTCTGAATTTCTTGATCCTCTGGTTTTGACTTTTGTTCGGTTTAAAATTGCAGTCCGTCTCCTTGCCTTCGTCCCCGTGTGTACAGAGCTTTATCGTGTCCTCTTTGCGCTGTTCTCATAATCATTTGTTGGTTTTTGTTGGTATTATTAGTATTTTTTATTATTTGTCTAGTCGTTTATTTTAGGGCATTTGTTTTTGGTTTATTTAGTTTCTATGTGTGAGAACCCAGTCACTGGGGGGGGCACAAACCAGTGTGTTTCTTTATGCTGGTTTCAAACCTGGTTAAATGGTGGTGGAGGTATGTTAGGAAGGGCATCCGGTGTCAAATTTTGCCAAATCAATACGCAGAGAACAATACAAAATTCCATACCGGATCGGCCACCACCAGTACTGTTAGTCAACAGGGTGCTGGCGAAAATTGGGCTGCTGTTGGCCAAAGAAGGAGAAGATGAGGCGAGAGACGTGTCCGGAGGCAGGAGGAGATGAGGAAGGTAAGGAAAGTGGAACTGAGGGTAGGGACTTTGAATGTTGGCAGTATGACTGGTAAGGGGGAGAGAGTTGGCAGATATGATGGAGAAAAGGACGGTTGATATATTGTGTGTGAAGAGACTAAATGGAAGGGGAGTACGGCCTTGAGGGTCGGAGGAGGATTCAAATTGTTCTATCATGGTGTGGATGGGAGGAGAAATGGAGTAGGAGTTATTCTGAAGGAACAGCACGTCAAGAGTGTTTGGAGGTGAAAAGAGTGTCAGGCAGAGTGATGATGATGAAGCTGGAAATTGGAGGTGTGATGATGAATGTTGTTAGTGCATATGCACCACAAGTTGGGTGTGCAATGGAGGAGAAAGAAGATTTCTAGAGTGAGTTGGATGAAATGAACAGAAAGTGAGGATTGGAGCGGATTTCAGTGGGCATGTTGGTGAAGGGAACAGTGGAGATGAGGAGGTGATGGGTAGGTATGGTGTCAAGGAGAGGAACGAAGAAGGTCAGAGGATAGTGGATTGTGCTTAAAGGATAGACATGGCTGTGGTGAATATGTATTTTAAGAAGAGGGAAGAACACAGGGTGACGTACAAGAGTGGAGGAAGATGCACACAGGTAGATGACATCCTGTGCAGAAGAGTCAATCTGAAGGAGACTGAAGACTGCAAAGTGGTGGCAGGGGAAAGTGTAGTGAAGCAGCATAGGATGGTGGTCTGTAGGATGACGTTGGAGATCAAGAAGAGAAAGAGAGCGAGGGTAGAGCCGAGGATCAAATGGTAGAAGTTGAAAAAGGAAGACTGCAAGGTTGTGTTTAGGGAGGAGGTGAGACGGGCACTGGGTGGCAGTGAAGAGTCACCAGACAGCTGGGCAACTACAGCAGATGAGGTAAGGGTGACAACAAGAAGGGTGCTTGGCATGACATCTGGACAGAGGAAGGAGGAAAAGGAAACCTGGTGGTGGAATAAGGAAGTACAGGAGAGTATACAGAGGAAGAGGATGGTGAAGAAGAAGTGGGATAGTCAGAGAGATGCAGAAAGTAGATAAGAGTACAAGGAGATAAGGCACAAGGTGAAGAGAGAGGTGACGAAGGCTAAAGAAAAGGCGTATGATGAGGAGGGAGAAAAGGACCGGTGGGCTACAGAGAGGGGCCGGACTGGGAAATATGAGCAGCAAGTTAGGGTGATAAAGGATAAAGATGGAAACAAACTCACAAGTGAGGAGAATGTGATGAGCAGATGGAAAGAGGACTTTGAGAGGCTGATGAATGAAGAGAACGAGAGAGAGAAGAGGATGGATGATGTGAATCAGGAAGTGCAACGGATTAGCAAGGAGGAGGTGATTAGGAGAGACGGCAGTGGAGTTTCTAACCAGATTGTTTAATGGAATCTTGGAAAGTGAGAGGATGATGAGGAGTGGAGAAGAAGTGTACTGGTGGGCCGATATTTAAGAATAAGGGGGATGTGCAGGACTGCAGTAACTACAGGGGGATAAAACTGATGAGCCACAGCATGAAGTTATGGGAAAGAGTAGTGGAAGTTCAGTTAAGAAGTGAGGTGATGTTTAGTGAGCAGCAGTGTGGTGTCATGACAGGAAAGAGCACCACAGATGAGATGTTTGCTCTGACGATGTTTATGGAGAAGTAGAGAGAAGACCTGAAGGAGTTGCATTGCGTCTTTGTGGACCTGGAGAAAGCAAATGACAGGGTGAGGAGAGAGGAGCTGTGGTATTGAATGAGGAAGTCGGGAGTGGCAGAGAAGTACGTAAGAGTGGCACAGGATATGTACGAGGGAAGTGTGACTGTGGTGAGGTCTACGGTGGGAGTGATGCCAGCCTCTCCAACTGGACACCCCCCTTGATTTCCTGTCCATGAAGACCCCAAACAGAAGGGCTGAGGAGAGCACAGCCTTGATGGAGTTGGTCACCCATAGTGAATGAATTCGACTTAGCGGCAAGCATTTGAATACGACTCTCAACTGCATCCACGTGGGGTACGAATAGCACTGAAGTGGGCCCTGGTACCCCCACATTCTTGCATCATCTGCCACAACACGGGCCAAGGGACACACTCAGGCGCTTCTCCCAAATCTACAAAAGCCACGTGGACTGGGCGGTCAAACACCAATACACCCTGCAGCAACTGCACCAGAGAGAAGAGCTGGCCTGCCGCCCCAAACCACATTAACAGAAATGACAACCAAAGGACAAGAAATGAAGAAAAAGGACACAAAAAACAATTGACACCTAAGCAAGGGGCACAACAGAACAGACTACTGGATTTGAAAGTTCGTCATGTGGATTTTTAGGGTCTCCAGAACTGATGACATAGAGGTGTGTGCCCCCTTCTGAGTATCCAATACATTCAACTTCACAATATAGCGTCTTTCTTCATTTATGTTTCTTACACATGGACGTCTTTCTGTTCTCCTGTGTGTTTTCCTGATGTCAGAGGCCTGGAAGCAGCTGGCACTTGCTGACACTTGAGCCACCAGGAGTCAACCTGATATCCAAAAAGTGGAGCTTTGGTGCCGCGCACAAATAAAGATGCAGGCTGTAAATCTGACCAGGCTGTCCACAGCGAGTCAATGTGTCACCTGAGAGAAGCTGCAAGGGACACTTAATGACACTGGAAGGGTGTGGCTCAGTTCAGGTGTAACGCCATTGGCTGATGGGGGCTCCACTCCTAAAACCCGGCCTGTCATCAGGTGTGAAAAGTCGTCACTTTGCAGCATTGTCCACTGCGCTCCGGCTCTTCTCTTAGCTCTTGTTCATTTTATATAGCGCCTTTCACTAATCGGGGAATTATCTCCACACCAGGGGGTTTTTTTGGGGGGGGACTTCTGGGGGTTTAGCCCCTGCTCTTAGGAATTCGGCCCACCTCACCCAACCTGCCCAGGTCACTTAGCCTTCTAGCCCCTGATGTTTGGAAGCCCAGTTCTTGTTCCTCCCACTTTGGCTTCCTCAAAATTCTCATCAACAGGGCGAAAATACCAAGAGGTGGCCCTAAATTTTCATCTGTTTCATTAGGGAGGGGGGCTTATCCCTTGATAAGTGTTAAAGCTAGTGACACCCCTGATCCAACCCCTATTGGTTTCCTTTGCATTTAAAGAAATATTTTATGGACTTTTTGGACCCCTGACTTGTCACTGGGCTGCCTTCACTGTCACCGTCTCTGTCAATGTGGCTTTAATTTATAATCAAGTTGTGCCAATTAGGACCCTCAGTAAATCAGTCAGCACAGAGCGGCGCTCAGGTGTTCATCATTCTCTAGAAAATTGAAAACACCAGAAATGGGCAAAAATCACAGAAGACGGCATTAAGTGCGGCAAACACAATGAGCTCATCCTGCCAGCAATGGGGGCAGTTCTACATCCTGGGTTACGGGGGGGCGCCGGTCACACACACACATGTGCACACACCAGGCCAGCTGACCCGACATCCACGTCACTGGACTATGGAGGTGTGAACAGGAGAGCAGAAACACTGAAATTAAAAATGTGAGTTGAAAACGCAGTACTGGTGAATGGAAGCTGTGGCTTCACCGATGTCCTGTCATGTCACCTCTCTTTCAGCTCAGAGAGTCCTTTAAGGACCTCAAGAAGAAATTCAACAATCTAAAATTCAACTACATGAAGAAGAACGACAAGGCCCGGAACATGAAAGCGGTCAAATATCAACTCCAGCAGGTCGAGATGTACGCGGAGAAAATTCAGGTGAGAGAAACCGAATGAGGGGCCACGGCCTGGTCATGGCGGCACAGCGGCACGGCGGGTGGGCCATCCACATTCATTCATTCATTTATTTAGCTAATGTTTCAGCCCAAAGGGACTTGACATTTATTTTTGTTGTTCTTAAATGAATGACAGATTTCATGAGTCGGTCAGGGTCACATTTGCAGTTAGTGGTGGGATGTGAGCCAGGAACAGATCGACCATCAGGGTATTCTGGACGTGTGTCCTGGGGCTCTTAATGACTTTTCATCAGGCGCAACTCCCGGTCCCCTCTAGATGAAACAATTGAGTGTCTTTGTGATGAAATCACTTAAGGGGACCACCCCAATTTAATGAAAGTTTTGAGCGTCCGCACGACAAAATCATCAAATCGCATCGTTCATTGAAACAATTAAGTGTTGGCACAATGAGCTCACTAATAGGGGACAACCCACCAATAGTGTGTCCACGCAGAAAGACCAAAAAAAGTGAATTACCATCATTTATAAAACAAGCAGGTATCCGCATGTTAAAAGTAACATCTGCTCGGGGTCCTGTGGGGGTCTTAATCAGGTTTGGTTGGGAGTGTACACAGTGCTGAGGCAGTTTGCAGACGCATTACAGTTACTTCATATTCAAGAACTGAGAGGTCCCATGATCTGCTCGGGGTCCTGTAGGTGGTCAGTGTTGGGACGTGAACGCCTGACTCGATGAATTCAATAGAAAGTCATTTAAGGGACATTAAAGTTAGGACACCATAGCAGATTTGATAAGAACTGGCCATTCGGCCCAGCAAGCCTGCCAGTCGTAATCACTTCACTTCTCCAAAATCATGTCAAGTCGAGTTCTGAGGGTCCCTAAAGTCCTCCTGTCCGCCTCACTACTTGGGCACTTACTCCACATATTCTCTGTGTAAAGAAAAACTTCTTAATGTTTGTAACAAGTTTCCAACTGTGTCCCCGTGTTCTTGATGAACTCATTTTAAAATACAAGTCTCGATCCCCTGGACTAATTCCCTTCATCATTTTAAACACTTCAGTCAGGTCTCCTCTTAGTCTTCTTTTGATTTAACTGTAAAGGCTCAGCTCTTTTAATCTTTCCTCATCACTCATCCCCTGTAGTCCTCAAATGAGCCGAGTTGCTCTTCTCTGGACCTTCTCTTGTGCTGTTATGTCTTTATGGAGACCCAAACTGCACCCAGGACTCCAGATGAGTCCTCACCAGTGTGTTATAAAGACTTGAGCAGAACCTCCTGTGACTTGTACTCCACACATCAAGGCGCTATATAAGCTGACATTGTGTTAGCCTTCTTAATGGCTTGTGAACACTGGCTGGAAGTCGACAGCTTAAAATCCACTACGACTCCTAAATCCTTCTCATAAGGTGGACTCTCAATTTTCCGACCGCCCATTGTGTATTCAAACCTCACATTTTTACTTCCTATGTGTAATTCTTTACATTTACTGACATTAAATTTCATTGTCCACAAATCTACCCAAGCCTGTTTGCTGTCCAAGTCCTTCTGTGATGATAGAACGGATTCCAAATTATCTGCTAATCCACCTATCTTGGTATCATCTGCAAACTTAACCAGCTTGTTCCTTATATTCCTAACTAAATATTTTATATATATATTAAAGCACTGCCCCCTGATGGTCACCACTCTTAACATCAGCCAGTTCTGATGAGGTTCCTCACACCATCATCCTCTGCCTCCTGTGTCTGAGCCAATTCTGCGCTCATCTAAAAACATCACCCTGACCTGCCACTTCTTTTAGTTTGATGCCCACCCTCTCATGTGGCACCTCATCAAATGCTTTCTGCCAGTCCACATCAATAATCTCATCTCCTCCTCTCTCCTCGTATTCTTTTGTTGCCTCCTCATAGAATTCCAGGCTGTTAATAAAACACGACCTCCCTCTTCTGACCCCACGCTGACTGTCCTGTCCTTGCCAGGTGTTGCTCCATCTTCTCCTTAATAATTCCTTCCATTAATTTTCCTGTGATGCCCGTTAAGCTTACTGGCCTGTAGTTGCTCTGATCTGCCCTGTCACCCTTTTTATATAATGGGATGATATTTGACATTTTCCAGTCCTTCAGAATCTCTCCAGTGTGCAGTGACTTCCTAAAAATACGTGTCAAGGGTTTCTATCTGCACTCGCTGGCCTCCTTAAGAACTCGAGGGTAAATATGATCTGGTTCTGGTGATTTTTTGTTGGGTGAGGTTTATTACATTTTTAATTGCAATTATAGATATGTACATAAATACTGGGGTGAAATGTGGTGGGAGGTGAAAATTACCAGCGACGAAATGTGGGGGGCAACTTATCCGGATGCCGCTTTCAGTCACCACTAAGACCTGCCCCCCACCCCATCGTCCCGAGGGTCTCCCACAGTGTTTGGCCTTCACTGTCCCCGTCACTGTCGGTGTAGCTTTTTTATTTTTAATCAAATTATGCAAATTACGACCCTCAGTAAATCAGACAGCACAGAGCGGCGCTCAGGTGTTCATCACACGCTGGGGAAAATTCACTAAAAACACCACAAACGGCCAAAAATCACAGAAGACAACATTAAGTGAGGCAAACACAAGGAGCTCACACAAGGTGGTGCAGTTCTACATCCTGGGTTACAGGGGGCGCCAGTCACACACACACACACATCTGCACATACTGGGCCAGTGGACCCCACAGCCACATCACTGGACTATGAAGGTGTGAACAAAAGAGCAGAAATACTGAAATTAAAAATGTGTGTTATACCTTCAAGATGAGTTTTTAAGAGATTTTAATTCAATAAACCAATGGCACCCAAAGTGTTTTGGAGCAGGGACCTCACAGCTAAAGCCATGTCTAACAGCGGACCCCTTGAGTCTCCATGTAATGCTGCGTTACATTTTAAAATGTTATTTTATGAAAGGCACATCACAGCTGGTGGCTCATCATAACCCTTAGCTTGATGAGCAGCATGCCAGCTGTCACCTCTGATGCATGCCGATGCCTAGGTGTGCCCTGACCAGACGTGGGTGCTCTAAGCTGACATTGAAGTGACTTTAGAGGAGAGGCCCATGCAGACCAGAACCTATGGTGAAAGGCGCTATAAAATACTTAACTGCATGACTGAGTCAGGACCGGGGTTTTGTGGACTCCCCATTAGGCCATAAACCAGTGCAGTTAAACGATCTTTGCCAGTCCTTGGCCTGGTGATTGTAGGGACCTGTGGAGGTAACAGCACCTTTACCCTCAAATAGCTGGCATGGCTTAATTGCAGTGCCAAGGATGGCTGTTCACTTCAAGAACAGCAGGATACTAAATTGGAGATGAAGGTGAAGGTGAAAGGTGTTGCCATGTTAAAGTGGGTAGGCAGCGTGATTGCTGGTTATGTGATTGACAGGACGGGTGAGACATAGACACCACACACACACACACACACAACTGAGGGTCCCGACTTGAACACAAATGCAGCCATCTAAGACCCTGATTCACATTTGCAGGTCCTGCAGAAGAAACTGGGCAGCTTCACCGCCAAAGTGAGCGCCGCCGCTGAACGGCAGGCCTTGGGAGAGAATCCTGGGGAAGTCGAGGAGGTGCTGGGCGAGCTGCAGAAGCAGGTGGCCGACTTCGACAAGACGGTGGTGGAGTACAAGCAGCACCTGGACATGTCTGTGCGGCTGCAGCAGGCCATGGAAGAGGTAGGTGGGCGGGGGTCCTGGAGCCTTCATGTTGTGTTCATTTTCATGCTTCTTGTTCATTTACAGTATGTTATGATGGTGACATTATACCGCTGTTGTCACTGACATTTGGTGACACTTTTTCACAAGTACTGTAGGTCAACAGCCAAAAATAGATAAAAGGGTAAGCAGGACCCCAAGCAAAGCCTGAACTGGGCTCGTACTTCTCAAGCCTCTCAGAACTGCAGTGAAAGTCTGACTGGGAGGAGAATTTGTCCGACCTCAGAGCGGGACATGAGAAGAAGTTAGCAAGCGTCATACGCGCAATTCCAGCAAGGAGTAGAAGGTCACGTCTGGGAATGAGTGACGTCACAATTCTATGGTGCCCTAAGCTCCGAAGTGGTACTCATGAAGGAAATGTTTGTAGTTTTCTGATAAAAGCGCTAAGACTTCACCAGAAAGATGATCATCATCATCATCATCATCTACTCTATAATAAAACACTAAGGACTTTGTGCCCAGTCCCTCAGAGCGAGACTGATTGGTCAGTTTGGCTTTAGTCTGATTGGTCAGTTTGGCTTTAGTCTGATTGGTCAGTTTGGCTTTGCTGTGATTGGTCAGTTTGGCTTTGCTGTGATTGGTCAGTTTGGCTTTGGTGTGATTGGTCAGTTTAGCTTTGGCGATGCAACAAAAAAGGAAGTGCGAGTGTGAGACGCACGTGGAGAAGTAAAGGCGTGTGAGGGACGCAGAGAGAGTCGCCTTCAAGGATGACAAGTATAACAATGGACGTTGGGCCAGAAAGGCGTCTCGAAAATGATGGCAGAGTCTGAGAAGTGGGCTTTACAAGGGACACACTGGAAGAGGGAGCGCCGACGGAAATACTGAGGAAAAGAGCAGGAGAAACACGAAGGCCAAGAGACAGCAAGTATTTTTAATTATTCTATCCGCTGTCTTCAGCGGGTGCCATGGCTACTAATAATAACGGAAAGTCTGAATTTGCGTAATCCGTCCTGATTCGGGGTGTTCATAAGAAATGTCACGATTTACTTCATGAGGTAGAAGTACATAATGAACAACAATAATTGGGTCAGATATTTGAAATATTAAAATGTGTGCTTCAACTGAAATGTTTTATTGGCTAACTAAAAAGATTACAATATGCAAGCTTTCGAGGCAGCTCGGGTCTTACC
This sequence comes from Polypterus senegalus, assembly GCF_016835505.1. Classification (NCBI taxonomy): domain Eukaryota; kingdom Metazoa; phylum Chordata; class Cladistia; order Polypteriformes; family Polypteridae; genus Polypterus; species Polypterus senegalus. The sequence continues at coordinate 191,009,887 of NC_053159.1, forward strand.
TGAAGAAGGGGCCTGAGTTCCCTTCAAAGCTTGAATATTGTAATCATTTTTAGTTCGCCATTTTGCTTGACTTCTCACTACATCCATAATGGCTAACATGGAACAACAACAACATTTATTTCTGTTGCACATTTTCATACAAACAATGGAGGCTCAAAGTGTTTTACAAGATGAAGAAAGAAAAAAAAGACAAAATATAGAAAATAGGCACTATTAATAAATAAAGAATAAAGTAATGGCCGCCAGGGAGGACAGAGAAAAACAAACAAAACTCCAGAAGGATGGAGAAAAAAATAAAATCTGCAGGGGGTCCAAGGCTACGAGACCACCCAGCTCCCTCTAGGCATTCTACCTAACATCAATGACCTCAATCAGTCCTAATAGCATTCAGGGTTCTCATGGAAGGACTTGATGATGACAGTCACGTGGACTTCTGGCCTTTAATCCATCAATGGAGGGACATCACGGTACTTTGATCAGGTGATGGTGGCACAGATCACAGAAAACCCAGAAAAAGAACAGAAGAGAGACTAGGGGTTAGTACGGATTGTGGAGCCACCGTGAATAGTAATGATAATTAATTGAATGCACAGAATATCAAGGTTACACTAAAATAAAGTTCTGAGAAAGCCATGTTGAAGTAATGAGTTTTTAACAGTTTATTAAAGTGCTCCACCGTATCAGCCTGGCGTCTTCTTATCGGTAATCTTATATTCCAGATTTGAGGTGCATAACAGTAGAAGGCCAACCACTTCTTTTAAGTTTAGCTCTTGGAATTCTAAGCAGACCCTCATTTGAAGATCTAAGTTTACGATTTGGAGTGTAAGGTGAGAGACATTCTGAGATATAGGATGGAGTGAGATGATTGAAGGCTTTGTAAACCATCAGCCGTATTTTAAATTCAATTCTAAATGACACAGGTAACCAGTGTAACGACGCTCAGACTGGTGTGATGACCTCAGATTTTTGTTTCTGAGTTAAGATTCTAGGAGCTGCATTCTGCACTCGTTATCACTGATTGATGTCTTTTTTGGGTGGTCCTGAGAGGAGTGCGTTACAGTAATCTAGTCGACTAAAAACCAAAGCGTCAACTCATTTCTCAGCATCTTTCAATGATATAAGAGGTCTAACTTTTGTTATATTTCTTAAGTGAAAAAAATGCTGTCCTAGTGGTCTGATTAATATGGGATTTAAAATTCAGGTCAGAGTCAATAGTTACCCCTAAATTCTTTACCTCCGTCCTGATTTTTAATCATAATGCATCAAGTTTATTTCTAATAACCTTTTCAATATCCATTATTGCCAATCACTAAAAATTTCTGTTTTCTCCTTATTTAGTTTGAGAAAATGACTTCTCATCCATTCAGAAACACAAGTAAGACATTGGGGGTCAGGGAATCAAGAGAGTGGTGGTCATCAGGTGCTGTGTGTCCTCAGCATAGCTGTGGTTCAGCATAGCTGTGGTAGCTCACGTTGTGCCCAGAGATTATCTGACCTAACGGAAGCATGTAAATCGAAAAGAGCAGTGGACCCAGGATAGAGCCTTGTGGACCCCCATATAGAATATCATGCATCTTTGAAGTATATTTACCACAACTAACAAAGAATTTTCTGCCTGCCAGGTAGGACTCAAACCAATTTAAGACCCTGCCAGAGAGGCCCACCCGTTGACTAAGGTGATTTCTAAGAATATTGTGATCACTAGTACTACAGACTTATTTGTTTAAAGTCTAAATATTCTTTGCTATAATAGAAATTTGTCATTTGTCACTTTTGATGGAGGTCCATAGAAGGGTAGACCCCTAGTAAAGCATCAAAAATCCAAAATAACCTCATATTCAAAATCACTGACCTTAAAATAGTCTAAAACGATACCCCACACGCCTATGTTTGAAGTCTGTCATGTTAAACCTTCTTGGAGTGGCCTTTAGGGGGCTAGGACCACCGGTAAAGAGTCAAATATCACAAATATAATGATATTCATGATCAGCAACCTCAGAATAGCATAAAATGACACTCCACATGCTTGTATTACCAATCCCTGTTTTTTTGTATATTTGACCCCTCGTATGCCATTAGTGGGTAAACCCTTGGGGTCCTTTTAGGTGGTCTGCACAACTTCAAGTCCTTCTGATCATTGTTGCTGGAACACCTTTACTCTATAATAAGGGTGTTATTTCTTGCACAAAATGGGGGCCATAAATGGACTAAAACAAATGAGGATTTTATTGGGTGTAGTGAGACCAAAATAGGGAGGGACCCCAAAAAGGTAGACATCTTACCAAACGGTGTGTCCTATGTGGGGGTTTTCTTACGCCTGAGAGTCTGGAGGTGCTGGACAAACAGAAACTGAGGTGATTTCTAAACGTTCAGAAGGAATTCTCACATCAGGTACTCCAGAGCCATGAAACGAAGCGGACCATTCTCAACAGCATCAAGAGTAATGCAGGATTGACCCCCCCACCCGAGACGGACAGTCCAAGACACACAAACACGGTGAATGTTTAGCCCGGTGACGGGCACGTTTATGATAAGTGATCTGCCGCCGCACTTTCAGATGATACCGCCATTATGGCCACAGGAAACGTCTCGTAAATTAACCGTTACTGATGGCCACGGCCGTTCTTGTGCGGTTTCTGAAGTTGCCTTCACTCTTCTAATGTTCCTGATTGTCTCCCAGAGTCGTGTGCCATTTCCCTCTCCAGGACCCTCCTTATCTTCTGCGAGGCTTTCGGGATGGCACTGCACTTAGTGGGGCACTGGAGTGTGTCAAGTCAAAGGGGTTTCAGTTTTATACCTTTGCTCTTCATGTCCAGGCAGAACGTTTGATATTTCAGTCTGTCATCTGTTCCTCACTGGAGGGCTGACTAACTCCTTTGTTAAGCAGATGGTTGCCACCCTTAAGGGGCACAATGCCTCTTAACCACTTAGAGAGCCCCAGAAGTGGGAGCAGCTGAAGAATATCAGTGGAGAAGTCCTCTCGGTGGTCCTCCTTATCTTCTTTGAGGCTCGATTTATCCAACACCCTGGGAGGCTCCACTTGTCTTCTTGAATCTTCCCAGACTTGTAAAGCGAATGTTCCAAGAGATTTGTGGAACGGCAAGTACAGTGGACACGCGTGACAATTCACTGTCAATCACCCACCTAATCCCGCCTCTCCTCAGGGTCCTATCTTGAACACTGTCCTATCTTGAACACTGTAATGTTTGCACCCAAGACCACCTCTGTATTGAAACTCTTGCAATAGAGAGAGAGGGAGAGAGACCACCCACAAGGACTGGCGGGGGAATTGATCAGGTAAGGGGGCTATAAAATGAGGGGTCTACTGAAGTGGGTTGATATTGTGATGCAGAGAAGTGTAAATCAACTAGAATATGGGGGTCTGATTAAATATGAGTGGGCACTTGCTTTAGAATACAACAGGCAGGTGCTGGCATCAGTCTGAGCACAAAATGCTAAGAATGCTGACGTTGGTCCAGGTGTCATGGGGACACACCATACAGTCAAAGTGAGCCCCCCGTTCTGATGCCCCACCTGGACATTCTTCACTATTGCAGTGCTCCCTAGTGACATGCGCCAGGCTGCTGAGAACCAGCTGATGCCCCGTTGGGGTCCATGATTGCTGCTGACAGGAGATTCCTTTCAAATGGATCTGCGTGTTGAGTGATGTGAAGCCCCTCAGCTGTGTGCTGCTCCTCCTCTTCCTCCAGTTTATATTTAGCTGTTGCTTTTTATGTTGGACTGTCTTCTTTCTCACTGTCACAGCTGCCATGACGGTGCAGTTTATATCTCAGGATGGCACTGCACATAGTGGGGCACTGGAGTGTGTCAAGGAGAAGGGGCTCAATGCCGACACAGTCCCAGCTCCCAATGTCCAGGCAGGAGACATTTCCCGTCTCAGTTTGTCACCTGTTCCTCTCTGGAACAGACAAAAGGAAAATGAAGAAGCTGGACAATCATGGAAAGCTAACATGGCAGAGTTAGAACATTTGTACAGTCATCAAAAAGCAGGGCGAGGGCTGAGCAGGTCTGTGGGTGACGAAAAAATCAGCTGAACTTTGACAACTGGAACAAATCAAATTAAAATGATGTGAATGAACGAGAGATGACATACATGGGCATCTATTTGTGTTTATAGAGAGAAAGGAAAGGCACCATATGACAGACTGCGAATGCCCTCGGACCCCTTCATGACCTGCATGCTTTATTGTGTTGTATGTTGAATTTCAAATGGGTGGATTGGCCATTTGTGTCTGTCAGTCAACACTTAATAACCCAAAATGACAAAATGGATTATCGATTGGACCCAAAATGGCCAATTTATCAATTTAAAGTAATAATCTTCAACACAAGGCAGAAAGTGAAGGGGTCTCAATACTTTGTGAATCCAATGTGATATATAGATGGTGATGATGATGATAGTCATAATAATAATAATAGATTTTATTTATATAGCACCTTTTCCAAGGCCTTATATACAGAGTGGAAGGTGCTATATAATAAAATGAAAGGCACTATAATAATGACATATATATATATATATATATATATAAAGGAGCTATATAATAAAAGAGAGAGAGAGAGAGATGTAAAGGTGTTATATATTGAATAAAAGGCACTATATAATTGACAGATTTAAAGGTGCTATATAATAAAATGAAAGGCACTATATACTGTAATAGATGTAAATAGATAGACAAATTTAAAGGCGCTATATAATGGATATATATAGATAGATATGGATATATATAGATAGATTTAAAGGTGCTATATAATAAAAAAAGGCACTATATAATAGATATATATAGATAGACAGATTTCTTTATTTTTTTGAAATTTTATTTATTTTATTGCAATCATTCCATACAAATCAATCAATTTTTACAAAAAGTAGGATTAAGAACTTTTCGACCCTCACCCCTGAGAGAGAGAGAGAGCAAGGCCAACGGAGTAAAACTTAAGGCTTGTAAACATACCAGATAGACAGATTAAAAGGTGCTATATAATAAAATAAAAGGCACTGTATAATAGATATATAGTGACAGGTGCTATATGACAGAGTGAAATTCAATATATAATAGATAGCTATATAGACAGAGTAAAAGGTGCTATATAATAGATAGATATGTAGATAAAAAAGGTATGAAAGGCACTATATACAGTAATAGATGAATTGATATGAAAGATGGATAAGTCTGCAGAAGTGAAAGTTTGATCTGAAAAGGCGCCCCTGTGTGTCAAAGAGAGCACGTCACATCACCATCTACAGGGGGCACTGTGTTCACATGTTGGTGGATCTCGGTTTTGAGTGTCTGCAGTCTTCCTAGGGGGTATATCAGCCGTGTTAAGGGGGTTAACCTCATGATGTCAAGCTAATTGATTTCTCTTTTGATCTCCATCCCTCTTCCAGTATCAGTTCTGGTGTGAAGAAGCCAGTGCCACGGTGGTGCGAGTCGGGAGGTACTCCTCTGAATGCCAAACCAAGGAGGCAGTGGGCATCCTGTACAAGCAGTTTGAGAAGTTCGTCTGGCCCACCGTGCCCCAGCAGGAGGAGAGGATTAACCAGATCACAGAGCTGGCTGTGCGGCTGCATGGTGAGGAGGACCGCTGGCATGTTTGTGACTTGTTGATTGGGGTAGTTTTAATGTTATACATAGTAAAGGATGAGCTCTGACTTGGGGGGCAGAAACCTCACAAAATGATCGGGTGCAGTCAGCAGGATGCTGTGTTTGAGAATTCACACATTGTGGCCTCATCATTTTTGTTGTAATGTCAATAACACTGTAGCATTTTCTAAGCCCACTTCATCCTGTGCAGGGTCATGGGAAGCTGGAGCCTATCGCAGCAACCATGGGGCACAAGGCAGGAATAACCCCTGGACAGTCCATCGCAGGGCTGAACACACACCACGCACTCACAGGGCAGCTTAGTGATGCCAGTCCACCTAACCTGCAATATCTGTGGACTCGGGGAGAACATGCAAACTCCATGCAGGGGTGGACAGGGGGGGGTGTGAACCTTAGTCTCTTTAGTGCGAGGCAGCAGTCCTACCACTGCGCCACCATGCCACTCATGATGATGATACATTTTATTTATAATATAGCGCCTTTCTCATACATACATATTAAGTGTGACCAGCTAATACCTCCCACCCCAGACAGACAAAGCCATCTGACCCCAGCACTTTCACATGATGGACCCCTTACCTGGGGGGGTCAGCTGTTATCCCGATAGCCCTCTGTGCCACCAACTTTCTTCTCTCATCTCTTTACAAAACAAAACAATGCAAAGCAACACATGCCAGATAATTTGTCCCCTGAGCCGGACCCCCCTAGAGGCGGTCTGCAGGTAAAGTTTCTGACACCTGCCTGAAATCTTGTGGTTCCCCCCTTCTACCAAGCAGCCCTTCGGTTAAACTCGGGCTTAGGGTGATGCCCTCTGGTGGGTGCCCCCCATTCTGTGTGTGGCTTTCATAGCTGATGACACCGAGGTGTCCACTTCATTATCAGGATGTTGCGATGTGGAGCTTTCATGCAAGTTGACTCTCACGAGTGGGCTTTGTTTCAACTGTTAAGCAGATTTTTATGTCTGGCTGAGGGTCACACAGCGAGTCAGAGGTGGGGTCTGAGCCACCGCCTGCCATCAAAAGCCTTCTGATACCCCAAAGACAAGAGGCTCTCGGGTCTGCCGTGGGCTCCTAAACACAAAACTGCATGAAATGGCGACCCCAAAGCCCACCTGACATTCGCTTCTCTTACATGTGCAGGAGCCGAGGAGGGAAAGAAATTTGTGGAGAAGACGGTCAGCAAGCACACCGAGATCCTGGAGTCCATAAAGGAATTGTGCAACGGCTTACGAGACCTGGAGGAGAAACTGCAGGTGAGCGGGAGCAGCCCACCACTAGGGGGCACTAGGCAGCTGGCCACTAATTCTGAAGGGCCACCTGTGAGCGACTCTGACTGCACGGTTATGGCCGCTCTCGGTGTCCTTCTCTACATTTCTTGATTCCTGTTTATAATTGGACTTAGGATCTTCATTTTGATTCATTTTATTATTTACGGGGCCTTTAAAAATGATTTGCATATACAGTCCGGCGGGAGTGCCATTCCTGAAAACCTTGTGGAAGTGGAAACCGCGGATACTGAGGCCTTCATCCTGTGGGAAGAGTTGGTGAGGCTCTTTAGTAGTTTTATGGACATCTGATTAAACCAGAAAAGGAGCGGCGGGCGCAACTGGGACTGGTGCTGTGGTCTGCGGGGAAGACGGAAGAAGTCGCCAGTGATGGCATTCGATGTGTGTGGCGGTCACATCTCATCGGAGACATCGTCTCAAACTTTGTGGTGTGGTGACACAGCTTTTCACAGGCCAGTGTGTTCACGATCCCGCTCATCTGAGTGGGGTGGTCCCCCCTTAGGGAATCGTCAAAGTGTGGGGAGGGGACTGTCACAGGTCACCTACGGGAGCCAGCGGAGTCGAAACAAAAGAATCACTGCAGGAAGAAAAAGTAAAACAGCTGTTTATTATATCAATCCTTTAGAAAGTAAAGTTCTGGGGCAGAAATATATACAGTCATATGAAAAAGTCTGGGACCCCCTCTCACCCTTCATAATAATCGACTCTCTTTTCAACAGTAAAGATAACAGTGGTGTGTCTTTCATTTCCTAGGAACACTGGAGCACTGGGGTGTTTTCTGAACACAGATTTTTAGTGGCGCAGTATTTAGTTTATGAAATTAAATCAAATGTGAAAAACTGGCTGTGCACAAATGTGTGTCCCCTTGTCATTGTGCTGATTTGAATGGCTGTCACTGCTCAATGCTGATGACTTGATTGATGAGCAAGTTAAGCCTTGACCTTCACAGACAGGAGTGTCCATCATGAGTGGTCAAAGGTATTCTATGTGGTCAATTGCAAGTTGTGCTTCCTTCCCTTTGATTCTCCTCTGAAGAGTGACAGACAGCATGGGATCCTCAAAGCAACTATCAGAAGATCTGAAAACAAAGATTGTTGAGTCTCCTGATTTAGGGGAAGGCTACAAAAAGCCATCTCATAGTTTTAAACTGTCAGTTTCAACTGTAAGGAATGGAATCAGGAACTGGAAGGCCACAGGCACAGTTGCTGTTAAACCAACACAGCAGGTCTGGCAGGCCAAGAAAAATACAGGAGTGGCAATGAAGAGGCAGGATTGTGAGAATGGTGACAGACAACCACAGATCACCTCCAAAGACCTGCAAGAACATCTCGCTGCAGATGGTGTATCTGGACATCGTTCTACAATTCAGCACATCTGTATGGCAGGGTGATGAGAGAGAAGCCCTTTCTGCACTCACGCCACAAACAGAGTCGCTTGTTGTATCAAATGCTCATTTAGACAAGTCAGAGTCATTTGGGAACAAAGTGCTTTGGACTGATGAGATGAAAATGGAGATATCTGGTCAGAACAGAAAGCGCTTTGCATGGCGGAAGAAGAACACCGCATTCCAAGAAAAACACCTGCCACCTCCTGTCAAATTTAGTGGAGGGTCCATCATGCTGTGGGGCTGTGTGGCCAGTTCAGGGTCGAGGGTCGGATGAATTCAACGCAATATCAACAAATTCTTCAGGATAATGTTCAGAAGGGGCCTGAGTTGCCTCGAAAGCTTGCATATTGTAATCTTTTTAGTTAGCCAATAAAAGGTGTTAATTTGTTTGGCTTTTCTCTACAAGCGTCAGTCACAAAGTTGAAGTTACTTAAGCAGGGGTTGGATATTCCAACAAGACAATGACCCAAAACACAAAGGCATTTATGCAGAGGGAGAAGTCCAATGTTCTGGAATGGCCGTCACAGTCCCCTGACTTGAATATCATCGACAATCTATGGGATGATTTGAAGCAGGCTGTCCATCAAACTGAAGTGAACTGGAGAGATTTGGTATGAAGAATGGAGTCAGAAATACCTCCATCAGAGTCCAGACACTCATCACAGGCTACAGGAGGACAGCATCCGGAGGCTCAAAGGAGCAAAAGGAGGCTCAGCTAAGTATTGATGTCATATCTCTGTTGGGTGCCCACATTTATGCCCCTGTCTAATTTTGTTATGATGCCTATTTCATATTTTCTGTTAATCCAATAAACTTAACGTCACTGCTGAAATCCTACTGTGTCCATAAGGCATGTCAGCTATTAACAGGAAGTTGCTACTTTGAAAGCTCAGCCAATGAGAAACAAGAATTCAAAGAATTACGAGGGCTTCCCAAGCTTCTTCATACGACTGTAGATGTTTTATACGCTAGCTGAAGAGCTTGCCATTTACTCACACAGGCCTTACATGCAGTTTGTTTCATCTTCTGTCAGTAAGAAGCTCGGCTGCTGCATTTTTCATTCCAAAGTTTGCCTGCTTGCTTCCTCCGAGAGCGCATGATGACCTCGTCCCACAGCTCGACCCACAGAAACTCAAAACACAGCAAGTGAGAAGGACAGGCAGGCAAGAGGCCTCTCTACCAAAATAAATGGCGTCCTTTTAAAGTTGTTTCAGGCCTTGACTTTTCATAGCTCAGAGCACAAAAACTAATAATGCAGCGCATTGATCCTTCATCAAAATTCTCAACAATGGCGTCCAGGCAGAGATCCTCTTGTGTGATTAATCTTTTTTTTTTTTTTGCACAGGCGGAGGCTGATAAGGAAACGGACAAAAAGATGGAGGAGAACAACTCACGGCGGCAGGACACCAAGATGGAGAGCGGGAGTCGTGTAAGTGTGGACGTGATCCCTCTGTGCTCTCCACCACCCTGAGGCTCTTCACTTAAGCACGTTGTGTAGTCCTTGTGGTCAAGCAGGGCCAGAGGTCACATGGGCCAGGGTGAAAGGTCAACCAAATGTGGTTTAAGATGGGGAAAACAGTTAAAGAGCAACTTGGCAAGGACTTGCAGACAGCTGGATGAGGGTGGGCTTTGAGATGTCAAGCAAACCTGGGCGGTTCACTAGAGAGGGGTCTGTGCTGTGTAATGTGTAATGTCCTTCTGGAGGACATCCTGAGTATGTTGGGACTCTGTAGCTCAAAACACACAATACAATACAATGTATTGTTGTATAGCCCAAAATAACACAAAAAGTGCCACAATGGGCTTTAACAGACCCTGCCTCTTGACAGCCCCCCAGCCTTGATTCTCTGAGAAGACAAGGAAAAACTCCCAAAAAAACCCTTGTAGGGAAAAAATGGAAGAAACCTCGAGAAAGGCAGTTCAAAGAGAGACCCCTTTACAGGTAGGTTGGGCGTGCAGTGGGTGTCAAAAAGAAAAGGGGGGTCAATACAACACAATACACAGAACAGAACAAATCCTCAATACAGTATTAGAAATAAAAATTTTAGAAGTACGGAGCAGAATTTAACAGTAGATGATATCCCATAATATGATTTGGATTTGTTTAGAGTCCTGGAGACCTCAGCCATCAAGCTGCCTTCCCCTATTGGCCATTCCACAGCTGAAATAGCGCTAATCTAATTAAAGGACCCCTCTTTCTCACGATTCCTGCGATCCTCCATCAGGGATGACTTTACCTTAGGCAGGCAAAACAACTTGGCAGGTGGGCCATGGCACCAAGTGGCACATTTGAGTACCGAGTAGAGAAACAGAACAGGGGAGGGTTAGTAACAAATTTTAACTCTCATGTTACTTCTGTTTTAGTGCTGATGACTTACAACAGAGACGCAGTCTGCACAGTTGATCAGCAGCTCTAGTCAGGGTGTGCGAAACTGAAGTCGTGAGTCTTCAGCTGGGATTTAAAAACTGAGACTGAAGGGGCATCTCTTATAGTAGCAGGCGGACCACCACACAGTTTAGGGGGTCCTGTAACTAAAAGCTCGACCTCCTACTGTTATTTTATTAATTCTTGGAATCCTAAGCAGACCGGCATCTTGAGATCTTAATGTGCACTCAGGTTTGTAAGTCATGATAAGTTCAGACAAGTAAGCCTGACCATTTAATGCTTTATATGTTAAAAGGAGGATTTTGAAATCTGCCCTGAACTTAACTGGGCACCAGTGTGAGGATTTAAGAACTGGAGTTATGTGTTTGTATTTTCTTGTTCTTGTAATAATTCTTGCAGCCGCGTTTTGGATTAACTGGAGGCTGAATAAAGAACAGTTTGAACATCCAGTGAACACCGCATTGCAGTCGTCAATCCTACTAGAGATAAATGCAGGAATGAATTTCTCACAATCCTGTTTATTTAGAAAGCGCCTTCATTTCCCAACATTTTTAAGAAGGAAGAAACCTGATTTGGACAACTTTGTAATGTGTACTTTAAATGACCTGCTAGAGTCAAAGAGAACTCTGAGATTGCGTTCTGATTCAGTGAAATTAATGGGGATTCCAAGTGAGTTAAATGATGACAGAATATTGCTGTGATCAGCGTCACTCCCTCCAACAATTAACATCTCTGTCTTATCGGTGTATAAAGACAAGTAGTTCTCATCCATCCACTCCTTTAATTCACCAACACAACTAATTAAAGACAACATCGGAGAAACTTCATTCTACAGTTGTTAATGAGGTGAATGACGTGGCACGGGCTCTGCATCGGTCTGTCGTGGTGAAAAAGGAGCTGAGCCGTAAGGCAAAGCTCTCAATTTACCAGTCGATCTACGCTCCTACCCTCACCTCCGGTCATGAGCTATGGGTAGTGATTGAAAGAACGAGATCGCGAATACAAGCGGCTGAAATGAGTTTCCTCCGCAGGGTGTCTGGGCTTTCCCTTATCCAGGAGGGGCTCAGAGTAGAGCCGCTGCTCCTCCGCATCGAGAGGAGTCAGATGAGGTGGCTCGGGGGTCTGATCAGGATGCCTCCTGGGCGCCCTACTGGTGAGGTGTTCTGGGCACGTCCAACCGGGAGGAGGCCCCGGGGAAGACCTAGGACATGCTGGAGGGACTATGTCTCCCGGCTGGCCTGGGCATGCCTCGGAATTCTCTCGGAAGAGCTAGAAGTGGTGGCCAGGGAGAGGGAAGTCTGGGCATCTCTGCTCAAGCTACTGCCCCCGCGACCCGACCTCGGATAAGCGGAAGAGGATGGATGGATGGATGGATGGATAATGTGGTGTGAACATATGATTTGTCATCATCTCTTTCCCAGAAGTGCAACACGTGCTGTACGGGCCTAATAAACCACTCCGTTCCCCTCAGCCTTTTAGCCACCATAATAGGCCTGTGAGGTTTTCTCACTGCTCTTGTCTTTATGTTAATCCTGCTGCTGTTCTCGTCACAGGTGGATCTAAAGAGCGAACCGGATGCCAAGAGGGGCCTTAGGGCCAAAAACCACAGCCAGAGTGAAGAGCGAGAATTGAAGAGCCCACCACAGGAGGAGCGAGATGGCAGCTCCGAGCAGACCAAGTGTTTCTTGTCGACTGCGCGACCTCTGCAGCTCTCTGCCTCCCCACTGGTGCCAAAGAGGAAGCTGACGGTCCTTCCACAGGCTGGACAGCGGGCACCAGACACTCTGCCCACCGCTCACGAGGTGCCTGCGGGGTTTTCGGAGTCGCCGGTTGTTGACGTGGATGGCGGTGGTCTTTCTCAGGTCAGTCTCGATGAGAGGACTCCATTATGGTTTGGCCAGGGCTCTGTCTTCTTGTTTTCTTATTTCTGCACTTTTCGTCGCCTTGCTTGTGCCTTGTTATGCTTTTGTTCTTTATGCTGAATTGGGGAGGCGGGGACAGCGGACACTGCGGGCCCCGCCCCCAGTGCTATTTAAGCCCCTGTATTGGCTGCTTTGGCGCTGCGCTCCTCTCCTGTTCTTCGGTTTTTTGATGTTTGCCATCACTCAAGTGGATTTCATGGCTTTTTGCCTTTTGGTTGTTGGGTTTCTTATTTTATGATCACTGATTACGCCTCTCTTGTTATTCCTGGTCCTTTACTTGTGATTTTGCCCTTTGCGGACCCCCATCAGAGGGTGAAAAATGAGAAATTTCAATTATAACTGAGAATGTTTCGACTGTAAACCTTCACTTGAAGCACTCATGTCAATATTTCAGGGATCTGGCGTAGCTCTTCTGGTTTATTCTGCAAATCCTCACACTACGTATGATCTCCCCAAGTCTGGGAGGCTTTTGCTAATTCAGACTTTTTCCCTTTTGTTTTGTCAATTAAAGCTGATAATATTTAAGGAGTTTGCTTTTCAGTCGTATTCTTTTTAAAATTGTTGCATTATTCTTTCTCTATAGAAGAGTAATTGCTCAGATTTTCAATGTAAATGCTGCTTTTGTTATGGCCAATCAGAGGCTTTTGACAATTCCTGCCTTCTTTTCTGGATAAGTTGAATTTAATGGCTGTTTGTTGGGTCTGTGTGTTCCGTATTATCGCGTGTTTAGGTGTTTAATTGTTGTTTTTGCTGTCTTTGTATTATTATTTTATGTCATTCACCTCGACTTTTCTTTATTATTGGTTAACTGTGCGCTGTCTTTGTGGGTGGAGCCCCAGGAGGCGGGGCCACTCTGACATCACCACTGCTGGGCCCTCCCTCTGACTATTATTTAAGTTGACTGAGAAGGTCCCAAAGCTGGTGGTTGTTTTGTCGTGAAGGACGGTCTTACTAAAGAGAAAATGGCACCTTGACTGCTCACCTTAGGCTCAGCCAGGACCCCAACACTCCCTTGCTGGCTTCAGCCTGAGCAGGCATCAGAACTGGCGAGCTGGTAAAACAACACTTCTAACAGAAACCCCACGAGAGGGAGGATAACCGTCAACCCCTGGCTTGTTAGCAGAACTGGGCACCAAGGGATCTTTATTTTAAAAAAAGGATGGAAGAGACCAACTCTCGGCAGGAGGATACCAAGATGGAGAACAGGAGCACAAGCACTCGTGTAAGTGCGGACCTTGAGGCTCTTCACATAAGCACGTTGTGTAATCTTTGCGGTCAATATCATCAGCAGGACCAGAGGTCACATTGGCCAGGGTGAAAGGTCATCTAAAAGTGATTTTAACAAACAAGTAGGGGAAAGCAGTGATGGAGGAATCCAGGGGTCTTAAAGAGCAACTCAGCAAAGACTTGCAGACATCTGGATGAGGGTGGGCTTGGAGATGTCAAGTAGACCTGGGCGGCTCAAGAGAGAGAGGGGTCTGTGCAGGAGAGAGCAATGTAGAGACCAGAAGACACGGGACAAATGTCACAACTAGGACATTTGGCGTGAAAACCAAACGTCAGAGTTGAAGAAACCGACGTCAGGGTCTTTAACCAAAAAACCCAAAGCTGTAGGCACCTCAGTGAGGAGAGTTTTAAGGGTTGTGTATCCGCAGCCTCGGATTGCGACTGGACTCCAGCCTTGTGATTTCTATTTCTCTTCAGTTTTCTTTGTACCTTTTCCGAGGCGTTTCCTAAAATGTTCACATTTAGTTTGCGGTTTGTAGCATTTTCTTCCAGAAAGGGTTAAGGCTCATTTATACTTCACGCTCAGAACACGGACGCGCACGCATCATGGCTGCTACAGTTGATGCCTTCTCTGAGCAGGTCCTCAAAAATTAATGAGACGTGTGCGCGAGTTGCAGTCCCAGCAAAAAGTCGGGGGACGCAGTGTGATAAAAGTTGGAATGTGACGTCAGAGTCTCTGGTTACTATCTACATGTGACAGAGAGCCGCTTTGAGGATCGATGTGCGTGCTTCTATGTTTAATGAATGGTTCGATGTGGTGAAGCAAAATGCCGACATACAAAGGCATTCGGGGTGCTTTTATATTCAAGCGTCGCATGTTCCCGATCGTAATGACACATGTGACAAGGATGAGACTTCAGACATTATTAAAGTTTGAGGCAGCCACCCGTATATTATATCCTGGCTGCAAAAGTTTGAAAAACGTTTCAACAGAGATGTTCACATGACTGAGTCCAAAATAGAACTGATGAGGTGGAGGTAAGATAGTGGCTTCAAAGGCCCAGAGAGGAAGTGATGTCATCAAAAGGGCCGGAAGTCATGTCATCAATGGCACCGGAACATGGTGGGGTTTCCTGGGAACGGTCTGCAAGGAGCTGAGAAAGACAGTCAGCACACCCTGCCACCCCGGTCTGATATGGGATTACCAATACTTAAGCCCTTTAGCTGCCACACGACACATTTTAAAAGTCTCACATTACATCTTTTGTGTCGTCTTTTTTTCTGGGGTTTCCTCCTGACCTGACAGCAAGCAGCGATAGATCAGAACACAGGACATGTCTGATATTCCAACTCTCTGCACATTTAGAATCCTTGGATTTATACTTGATATCACTTTCATGATGAAATACATTAAAGTACTGTATGTATGTTACATTTTACAGATAAGTCATTAATTTAATTTAAATACCGAATTTACTCGTGTACCATGCGCCCTCGTGCAAGATGCGCACCCTGATTTTTACAAAGAAAATCATGAAAAAAGTTTTGCCTTGTGTACGACGTGCGTTGTGATTGTATAGAAGGCGTTTAGAGAGAGAGTGCTGTCGAGCGCGAGTGGGCGAGCAAGCGAGCGAGAGAGAGAGTGCAAGTGGGCGAGCAAGCGAGTGAGGGTGCGAGTAAGCGAGTGCGAGTAAGTGAGTGGGCGAGTGAGCGCGAGTGAGAGTGAGAGAGAGTGCAAGAGTGAGCTAGAGAGAGCGAGTGGGCGAGCAAGCAAGCGAGAGAGAGAGTGCGAGTAAGCGAGTGGGCGAGCAAGCGAGCGAGAGAGAGAGTGCAAGTGGGCGAGCGAGCAAGCGAGAGAGAGAGTGCGAGTAAGCGAGTGGGCGAGCAAGCGAGCGAGAGAGTGCGAGTAAGTGAGTGGGCAAGCGAGCGAGTGAGCGAGAGAGAGAGAGAGAGAGAGAGTGCGAGTGGGCGAGCAAACAAAAAAAGCGCGAGTGGGCGAGCGAGCGAGAGAGAGTGCAAGTGGGCGAGTGATCCCAAGCAGAAGAAGTAAACATTACAGAATTACATTTCCTCGTGTTTGACGCACTCCTGATTTTCTTATGCTAATTTTCAGGAAACGATGTGCGTGTGGTGCATGCGTGAATATGGTAATGAATACTGTTTAAAACCCCTTATCATTCGGGGTCATTTTTGCTAAATCGCTTGTAATTCGACCTCCAAATTCGAATCATTGCTGTTATTGAACTATCTGGAGTATCAACACATGTGTGGTCTCTTTGTAAAGGTCACATTCTCTAGTTTCACCCTTAGTAGTCAGAATCACTGTAGGTGTGACTGATCAAAAGTTATGCACATTAGAACTCACAAAAAAAATGAATTTCTTTGTTCTCGCCTAAGTTTTTTTATGAAAATAAAGGAAAATAAAGCTGCAGTAGGTAGGTGGGGACAGAAACACACGATGTACCAACAGAATAACTTGTTGACTACTCACATTTCAAATTTGAAAAGAATACCAGTACAAATGACATTTTTACACCAGTTTTTATGTGGGCATGCCCAGGGGCTTTTTAGAGGGACCATTATCCACATTTTGGACCGTATGTTAAAAGTGTGATAACTTTTGAATGCTTCAACCCACAGATATCAATGAGGGCTCTACTGACAGCTTACACCTAAAGAAATCTATATCTACACACAGTGTCACTCTATTAGTTATGGAAATTCATGTTCCATAATAAAAACAATAAAAAATACACATTTCTATGTAAAAATAGTCAATACAAGTTATGGGCCAAAAATATATTTATATTTTTTATTTTTTACTTTTTTTTTTATAAAATGCACACAAACTATATACATTTCTTTTACAAACTGTTACAACACAGCTCAGCGTTTTTCCATGTGCCACTTGATGGCAGCAATCACTAGCAAGCAGAAAGCACAAGGAAGTGACACGTCGCTCTCTCCCATTACACGTCCCCTGTGCCGGTTGAATACTTTTGCAATGCGTACATGCATCTATTATTTAATCGAGCGTTTATTTACGTTTAAACTTCTACTTTTATTTATATTTAAACTGCGAAAAAACTTGGCGAAATCACAATAAACAACCATGCACCAACTCTGCAGACTGGCACCTTCATGCAGCTCCGATCGTTTTGTTTACAAGTTAGTATGGCAAGTTACATATCAAAATGCTCGGCTGCTCATTGGCTGTAAGTTTTGAGTGTCAGTCACAGTGTCCAATCAAACTGGTAGATTCTACCAGAGTTTGAAGCAGACGTCATCAGCTAAGCTTTCTGTGACACTGGTTGGCTATACGAGGTGCCAGTCAACCCCAGACCCGTCGTAATTGGCCAACTTAGGTGTCTTTCGAAAGCTAACACTTCCGTGTTTCATGCGGTAGCATGGTTATCGCCGACAGAAACAAATTACGTCTAATATGAGCAATATAAATGAAAAAAAATTACGTAGGTGGTCTCAAGTTATGAAACATTTTCTGGAGTTTTTGTCCCTTTGAGAATATATCGTGTGTTTTGGACCTAAATCGTTTTACTGGATTATATTCGCTGGAGCCTTACGGACACAATGGGATCAATACTGCTCGGAAATATTGATGTTTGACTTGCAGGGGGTCTTCAAAGGTAGGGACAGTCAACTCTTAAAAGTATGTACTTCTCTGTAAAAAAGGCTTTAGTGTCAGTGCTGTGGTTGTTGTGTGTCAAAATGGTTTATATCATCGGTAAGACGAGACTTTGAAGTTTCATTTGATGGGTAGGGTGTCGAGATGCATGGCAGATGGGCATGCACACATTACTGTAACGTTTTTAAAACGCTGTTATGTCCCGGGACCGGCACGTGTGCGCGTTAAGAGGTTGTGGTGGAGCGGTAGCACTGCATTCTCGCAGGGGAGTCACGTCGTTGGTATTCCCTGCCTGGAGCTGACCTGTTTTCCTGCTGGGGTTCCACACTGGGCTCCGGTTTCCTTCCAAAGACATGCAGGTTTGGTGACATTAAAATGACGCCAATGTGTGTGTGTGAGTGTCTGCTTGTATTCACCCTTCAATGAGCTGATGCCCCGTCCAGGGATTGTTTCTACCTCGTGCCCAATGCTTGCTGGAATGGGCACATCCCTGGATTGATGGATTTAATCATTAAACATCCTTTTCAGAGATATTGCGGTAAGGTGTCATCGGAACTTAATGGCTGTTCCAGGCAATTCACAGCACAGCGAAGGCGCACCTGCTGTCACCGTGATGATATCGCGCACTGCCACCTGATGGAATCTTCTAGATTTACGTAAAGTGCGTGCGCAAGTATAAACAGTAAAACGCTTGTGTAGCAGGAGCGTCCGCTGAAGCAGGCGTCGCGTCGCGTGAAGTATAAACCTAAAGCCTTAGGCGCCTTACTGTAAAGTTGTGTGTGTTTTAGCATCTCTCTGCGACTCCATTTTGTTTATTAAAGATTTATCTTTATATAAAAAAAAAAAGATTTAACAAAATAGAAAATGAAGCAAAAATAATCCATTGAGCAAAATTAAACATTAAAAAGGAATTGCTTAAAAAGGCAATCAACAGCAAACCAGTCCCAAGTACACAATCTGTAGGCCAAAAAACAGGCAAGAGAATCACAGATACCAGTAAATCTCAACTGGAACAGCACGACTCCCAGAACTCCTCAATCAACGAAAGGACCTCCTCCTCTGGAGTCTGGAGTGGTGATGTCAGGGTGGCCCCGCCTCCTGGGGCTCCACCCACACAGTGTAAACTTAGAGAGACCATACACAGTTAAACAGCCATAATCAAAATGGACAGAAGTAACATTAAAGAAATGAAAACACTGACGACAGCAGCAAACAGCACAGCACTAAGCGCGTCAACATTTTTTCAGTCCCGAGGCTATTCACATGGAATTCTCAACAGACATCAGGGTCAAGTGCAGAAATCCACAAACGACCGAGCTTCAATGTGCCTCTTCTTCAGTAATGCAGTCTCGCGGGGTGAGCGTTCACCGGGGCCGTGCCAGTGGAGTGCGCCCCCTGTTGTTCCCTCTGTAACAGTCCAAGTCTTTCTGGTGTTCATTTTGGGTGGTCCTCAGCTCTCAGGCTGCTCTTCTGACTATTCTTCTAGATTGTTCCCTGGTCAGAAATCCTGCGAGGAGCTCCTGTGTGTGGCAGGTTGATGGCGGCGTGATGTTCCTCCTACTTGAGGATGGTGGCCCCAGTGGTGCTTACTGGAAGATTCAGGAGTTTTGGAATACGTCTGTTGCCAGTTCCATTGATGTGGTTGTGAAGGTCCTGAGAGGGCCCATCGTGAGATGTTTCTTGTGTGACACCTTGGTAGCAACACACCATTTTATAGCCCCTCAGTCTGCACAAACCCTGCTGATATCAAAGTTGAATTGTTACTCGCCTTGGTGTGTACTGCTTGTCCTCTGTGTGAATTTCTCTGCGTCATTTCCACCTTTATTTATGGCCTTGTGACGGTGCGGGTCGACTCCTTGCTCTCTCGGTCGATAACGTAACCGGATGAGCTAAGCTGATGAGGACAAAAACAGACATAAAGCAAGGGGAATGTGCAAAGTGCTCAGTGCTTTGATTCGATAGATAGATAGATAGATAGATAGAAAGTTTATAAATTCCCATACTCCAGCAGCAGCATACTGATAAAGAACAATATTAAATTAAAGAACAATAAAAACGCAATGCAAGTTAAAAATGCAGGTATAACAGGCAATAAATAACTTTGTATACTGTTAGCGTTTACCCCACCAGGTGGAATTGAAGAGTCGCATAGTGTGGGGTCTCCTCAGTCTGTCAGTGGAGCAGGATGGTGACTGCAGTCTGTCACTGAAGCTGCTCCTCTGTCTGGAGATGATCCTGTTCAGTGGATTCTCCATGATTGACAGGAGTCTGCTCAGCGGCCGTCGCTCTGCCACAGATGTCAAACTGTCCAGCTCCGTGCCTACAATAGAGCCTGCCTTCCTCACCAGTTTGTCCTTCTTCTTCTTATGCTGCCTCCCCAGCACACCAGCGCGTAGAAGAGGGCACTCGCCACAACCATATGGTAGAACATCTTCAGCATCTTATTGCAGATGTTGAAGGACGCCAGCCTTCTAATGAAGTATAGTCGGCTCTGTCCTCTCTTACACAGATCATCAGTATTGGCAGTCCAGTCCAGTTTATCATCCAGCTGCACTCCCAGGTATTTATAGGTCTGCACCCTCTGCACAGTCACCTCTGATGATCACGGGGTCCATGAGGGGCCTGGTCCTCCTAAAATCCACCACCAGCTCTTTAGTTTTGCTGGTGTTCAGGTGTAGGTGGTTTGAGTTGCACCATTTAACAAAGTCCTTGATTAGGTTCCTATACTCCTCCTCCTGCCCACTCCTGATGCTGCCCACCATAGCAGTGTCGTCAGTGAACTTTTACACGTTGCAGGACTCCGAGTCGTATTGGAAGTCCGATGTATGTTGGCTGAACAGGACCGGAGAAAGTCCAGTCCCCTGCGGCGCTCCTGTGCTGCTGACCACAATGTCAGACCTGCAGTGCCCGAGACGCACATACTGAGGTCTGACTGTAAGATAGTCCACGATCCATGGCACCAGGTGTGAGTCTACTGCCATCTCATTAAAACCCAAACTGAACCAGAATGTTCTAACGGTGCAGCGCTCAATAATCCAATTCAAAAGAAAAGTGAAGTGGAGGTTAAAATCAAAATGAACGCCTCCATTAAAACGAGGTGCAAGCCACCTGTCAGGAAAGTTTCCTTTTTAAAACCCGCTGCCTTTGATCTCTTAACTGACGGCTCCTCTGCTTCTCCCGTGGCGGCCTCTCGCCCTAACAGCAGACGCAGCTTCTTCAGGTCTGGGGGTTCCTGTCGTCCCTTGGCTACGTTAAAGGCTCCCTCTCTGGATCTCGGCTTGGGTCCCTGACAGCCAGAGCACTTACTCTGGGGCTCTCGACCCCCCGCTGCCTTCCGTGGTCCAAACTCCCAGTCACTCGTGACCCATTTCAGCCACCGCTCCTCTTCGGGGCTCACTTCCCAGGCGCCTGCGAACCTTCCTCTTCCTCGAGCTGCACTCTTCAGCTCAATTACTCTCACATCGGCTCCGTCCGCCTCCTGCCTTCTTCTCTCGCTCCCTCCATCTTTTCTTCTTGTTTGCCTTTCTTGCTTTCTCTTCTTGCATTTCCTTTTAAACTGGCGACGTGGCTCAGCTCGTGCCGTCAATGAGGGTCACGGATGATCCTACACCTGTTGTGGAAATATCAGCCTTG
This sequence comes from Polypterus senegalus, assembly GCF_016835505.1. Classification (NCBI taxonomy): domain Eukaryota; kingdom Metazoa; phylum Chordata; class Cladistia; order Polypteriformes; family Polypteridae; genus Polypterus; species Polypterus senegalus. The sequence continues at coordinate 191,030,997 of NC_053159.1, forward strand.
ACACAGACAGACACCGACTCACAATGGCCTTGACTCTTTCATTTTCTGCTTCTTTTGTACACACGGGGCACCACCACAGTTCTTTTTTTCTTTTCTTTTTCTTCTGTCACCCTCACTCCTCTCCCACAAGCTCTGTCCTCTGCCTCCCGACTCCGGCTCCCCGAATGGAGTGTGGCGGCCCCCATTTTTATGGCACACCTGGATGCACTCCAGGTGTGGCCGGTTCCTCCTCTTGGCAACACTTCCTGGTGTGGGCTCTGGGATTGTCCAGGCGCCCTTTGGCAGTGACCACGGACCCCAATAGGCCTGAGCTTCCAAGCTCCAAATCTGTGGCCCTGATGTAATCCAGGGGGGCTGCCCTGTTGCATCCCGAGGAAGATATTACCCCTCTCCCAGTCCTTCTCTTCTCCAGGCGTCCCGGTGAGGAAGGTTCCTAGTCATCTGCCACACTGCACACTAAGTGCAGGACCGTCCGCACCCGCATCGCAAACGGGAACCTCTCGCCATGTTGAAACACAAAGACACGACTGTGGCGATTGTTTGTTCAACTCTTTTAGGGCGGATGTTGACTTTTGACGACACGAGAGGTCGAGGGCTCATGTTGACAAAAGTCGACATCCAGAGGTAGAGGGTGATAATCAGCTGTAAAAAACGACAAAACTCGTTGTTACCTTAAAGGCAGGCCCTCTTTGCTTGGAGAAATGTTAGACTCGTTGACTCGGCATCTGATTCCTGCTTTATGAAACATAAACAAAGGCAAGATGGCATCGACATCTCACGAGGGAGCGAAGCGAGTGCAGAAAGCAAAATACTCAGCAGACGATGCTTTGCACTTTATCGCTGAGTCGGACTCTTAACTTTTCAGACTCAGATTTTGTTGAAAGTGATCAGGAGATCGAGCAAGAGAGTGAGGAACTGGCATCAGCCAATCGGACCCCAGCCAATGCTGTCCCAGGTGATCTCGTGCCAGCTGAGCGTCTTTGCACATCTGACGCACCTGTGTGCTGCCCTGGCATGCGTGAGGTTGCACTGAAAAATGGCTATTTAATGTTCAAGCAGGCAAACGGTGACAGCACTATGACTGCGGCAGATTTCTGAACGAAGCTGGTGGATGGCTTGCTGGCAGAGTATGTTTCAGTGCCTTTGGCAAAGCGAGGAAGGCCGTCACAAAGACTGAGCGCCAGCTTCCTGCAACATACGTGGACAAACAGTACAAGCCTGACTGTGTTGTGTGCAGCAACAGACCATTGAATAGGAGGCACCAGTGCAACATGGCAATGCGTGCGATTGGCTGCTTTGAACGTTATCATACTTTGCAGGATTTTGATGTGTAACACGTATGTGAAATCACACTGTATGCAGGCTGTGGCAGATGCCCGGGTCCCATGCCAAGCCGGGACGCCCCTTTGATGTGTATTCAGGGGGAGCAGCCCTGGACGGTGCAGTACCTTCCCCAGGATGCTGGATGGCCGCCCTCTTGGGATGGAGCGGTGCCTCAGTCTCTTGCAGGGCTTCATGGGAGATGGAGTTCTCCCACAGCCCTGTTGGGATTCTGGGGTGGCTTCCAGGGGGCTTAGCACAGGTCCCTGAGCCCAGCTGGACGAATCTTCAGCTCCACCCGGGAGTGCAACCGGAAACAGGTGATCAAGCACCTGGGCCATAAAAGGAGCCAGCAGCCAGCACTCGGCGGCCAGAGTCGGGTGGAGGAGGAGGACAAGGAGGTAGAAGTGGTGGTAGAAGCGAGGACTGGTTGGACTGGGACTGTGTTGTGGCTGGGGGGATTACGGGGAAGATGTGTCCTCCACCTGAAGAAAAATAAAACTTTCTTGGTTTTCATATGTGCAGCCGTGTCCAGTCTCTGTCGGGTCTGGCGCCATATAGCGCCTATTGTTACGAGGCTCATACAACAAACGAGATAGTGACATTTGTCAAAAATAAATGTTTTTTGTTGATCGATGTGTTAAACCATTGCTTTGTGTTCTTTTTAGAAAAAATATTCAGCCCTAAAAGAGTTTAAAATGCCAAACAGCTGCAGACTTCACTCTACCACAGGCCGTTAATGTTGTGAGTTCTTCATATCTGTGCATTTCCTGAGTTAATCCCAATGTCTGGTGAGAACTTCACGTGAACAGCCTCATTGGAAGTCCATTTACTGAAAAACAAAGAGACGCACGGCAGCCCCGTGCAGGCCGAAAGCCTGCTTCTAGAGTTTGGGGTGAGGCTGCCCAGGCCAGTAGGCCAAGTTGAGTTCTCCTCAGTGGTCTCTTCTGACTTTGCTGAGCGTTTTTGTGAACCAAACACTCGGGGGCTTCAGTATCTGGTTGACGATTAGGACGTCTGATTTGTTGGCTTTGACTATGCTAGGTTCATGCAAATGTTTCTCCTCCGAGTCCCTTGTGGCCCACCATCTATAATCACCTTGGCACAACCCTGAGAAAGGCGCTATATGAAAAGGGACTGCACTGTCCTGAGTTGGGTTTCCCAAGATTGGTGGGCTATATTTGAGGTGACATCTCTTGAGGTGACATCTCCTGACCCTGAGCAGGTCTACCCACCATAATAATAATAATAATAAAAAATAATAATACATTTTATTTATATAGCACCTTTCCCATGCTCAAGGCACTTAAAGAATATAAGAAAGAATGGCAGGGTATACAGTATATAGGATAGTGTAGCGCTGCCACATAAAGATAATGTGTTCTGCTGTCGATCGGTTGTTGGGGGGAATTGCTTCTGACAGAGATTACAGCGGTACCCGAGAGGTGGAACTTCCGGTTGGTTCGGGATTCATTAGCATAAAGCGCCGCCTTTGAAAAGGAGAAAGAAGGAAAAAGAGAGTGAACGAAGAACAACGGATAACAGATAAAGGCAGATCAGCTTTTGCTCTGGCCATGAGATAAGCCTAGGAGCTCCTATTAGTCCTATATGAAGGTGGATGGTCTTCGCCTGGGAATCGATCGTTCCGCTATTACCTACGGACGCGGGTGAGCTACCAAAACGGACTTACTATACTTTAATCATGGCGCAAGTCTGACTGTATGTCTTTTATGACGAAGAGGAGATTGGTAATATAGTCCCCTATTTTCAGGACTCCTCATCAACTCGCTGGCCGCTGGGAATATTACGGTGGACTATCTGCGGACTTATTTTGTTATCTCTGGAACGGGAATTGGGGGAATGAAAAACTGTTGATGTATAATAACTTGTATATGTGTGGTGCTGCAAATTAAGGGTTATTTAGTTTCGGGCAGGGGCGATCCATGTGTAAGGGATTATTTTTCTAGTTGTTGTTTATTTGATGAACTGCAAGTATAAATATGGTCTATGGTGGGCAGTGACCTATAAATGTATCGATATTAAGGGATTGCTTTATTAGAATAAAGGCGATACGGGAAATGTATTAAGGTGTGATATTAGCCTATCCTTTTATCATCTGCCTTTAGCTAGGTCAGAATAGTGGTAGCATTTCTCTCAGGCTAGTGCTCGAGACGAATTGTTACAATAGTACAAACCAAATAAATAGATAAAGAAGATTAAGACAGTGAATTCAGAGAAAGCCTAACAGACAACATAATTGATGGTCTGCACACACACACACACACACACACAGGTTACATGAGCATCTTGATAGAGAGGTAAACTGAGAGACGGGGAATGAAGTCAAGTAGAGCTAAAAGCTTTCCTGAACAGACGAGTTTGGAGTTTTTTTTAAAAAGAATTAATGGAGTCAGCTGACCTGATTCATTCATTCGGTAGGTCATTCCAGAGTCTGGGCGCTATACAGCTGAAGGCCTGCTGTCACCCATGGAGTGTAGATTAGTGTGGGGCACAACAAGATTACCAGAATCAGAGGACCTTAGTGGACGGGCAGGCACATAGTGATGGAGAAGGTCACTGATGTAGTTTGGCTGTAGGTTATTAGTAGGATTTTATATTCGATTCTGTAAGACATGGGGAGCCAGTGAAGACGGAGCAGGATGGGTGTGATGTGCTCGCTGCTGCTGGTTCGAGTGACGACTCTTAAAGCCGAGTTTTGAATAAGCTGGAGCTGTGATATAAGATTAGAAGGGGCACCTGCCAGCAGCGAGTTACAATAATCATGTGGGATGTGATAAAAGCATGGACAAGTTTCTCAGCATTAGAAAAGGAGAGGAAGGAGCGAACACGGGATATGTTACGGAGGTGAAAGTAAGAAAGTTTCTTAATGTGATTTATGTGGGCAGAATAAGAGAGGGAGGAATCAAAATGACACCAAGATTCTTTGCAGTAGAGGCAGGTCTGATGAGATCACCGCCAAGATGGACTGGGAAGGAGCTCATTTTATTAAGTTGCATTTTAGTCCCAATTTGCAGGAGTTCAGTTTTGTTGCAATTTAATTTTAAAGAGTTCTGCTCCATCCAGGTTTTAATTTCACTAAGGCAGGTTGTGAGCTGAGAAAGCTCTGATGAAGTTCCACTTTTAACATTGAAGTAGAGTTGAGTATCATCTGCATAAAAATGATAACCCAGTCCATAGCTATGACTAATATGGCCAAGGGGAAGCATATAAATACAGAAGAGCAGAGGGCCGAGGACAGAGCCCTGAGGAACTCCTTGTGTGACTGGCGCTGAGCTGGATCTGCTGTTGCCAAGACTAACAAACTCTTGCCTATCAGTCAGATAGGACTTGAACCACTGGAGGGCAGTGCCAGAGATACCCAGCATGTTCTCCATTCTGGACAGTAGAATGTCATGTCTGACAGTGTCAAATGCTGCACTGAGGTCTAACAGAATTAATATGCTGGTTTGTCCAGAGTCTGCTGCCATAAGCAAATCATTGGTTACCCGTAGCAGAGCAGTTTCACAGCTGTGCTGCCCTGAAACCAGACTGAAAGGGTTCCATCAAATTATTAGACGTTAAGTAATTGGTGAGCTGGGAAGCTACAACACGCTCAAGAGCTTTTGACAGGAAAGGTAAGTGGGAAATAGGCCGGAAATTGTGAAGATTGTCAGCATCAAGACCAGACTTTTTAACATTGGGGTTACAGAAGCGATTTTAAAAGTGAGCAGCACAGAGCCAGTGTCAAGGGATGAGTTTATTATTGTAGTAACAGTCGGGATTATGGCATGAAGGCTGGATTTAAGAAGTAGGGTGGGAATGGGGTCCAGTATACAAGTAGACAGCCTCATCTTACAAAGCAGGTGCCACTGGTGAGAACTTAGAGAAGGAGCTGGATGGAGTGGGAAGACAGGGAGAGATATAAACAGATGATGTACTTATGTTAGTTGAACTATTTAGATTTTGAATTTTGTTACGGAAAAAGTGGAGGAAATCCTCACAGACTTCAGTAGAAGAGGTAGTTGGGCCAGATGTGGGTTGAGTAGATTATTAACTACAGAGAACAAAACCCTTGGGTTATGGTGGCCACTTTCTATTATTCTGCCATAGTGGGTGTTCTTAGCAGCAGTTAGTGCTTCTCTGTAAGCTCTTTGGTGGTCAGAGAAAGCCTGGATGTGCCCGGTGAGTCCAGACTTACGTGACATTCTCTCAAGATGTCGGCCAGCTGCTTTCACAGATCACAATTCTGAGTTATACCAAGGAGCTGAACGTTTAAAGAAAACCTGCTTATGTTTTAAAGGAGCTGTTTTATCTAATGCTGAGTTATGGTGGTCAGCAAGGCTGTTTAGTGGTGACAGGATAGGTGAAGACAGTAAAAGATCAGAAATGGATCCAGAAAGGATAGAGGGACAGACATTTTTAAGGTTTCTGTAAGAGATTTGTCTTTTACAGGTAAGAGGAGGTAAAGGCAGTGAGTCAGAGAGTCCCAAATCAGTGCTGTAAATGTTGGCAACAGATAGTCCAGAAGTGCAGATCAGGTCCAGTATAAGACCACCAGAGTGGGGGGGAAATCAACAAGTTGTGTCGGGTCAAAACAGTCCAGTAAGGATAGGAATTCATTTCTCAGTTTAGATGTAGTAATGTCAATATGGATGTTGAAATCACCGAGAAGGATAATTCTCTGAGAGTAAGAGCTTAGGTGGGTTAAAAGTTCAATCAGATCAGATAAGAAGGATGCATTGTATTTTGGGGGACGATAAAGAACAATGAGTGAGACAGGACCTGATTCTGTTATTAGTTTAAGAGCCAGGCACTCAAAAGACAGTGGACAGTCAATTGGGATTCATTTTATATTTAAGTCTGCTCTGATAATTACCATCACCTCCTCCTCCTTTAAACAGCAGGGGGTCCTGTGGGGGGCTGGCTGGCTGTCTTAAGTTTCAGGCTTTGGACAGCTGCAGAGCCCCCTGTGGTCAGAGCATGTGGCCTGTCAGTCATGTGACACCCATGTGAGGAGCGTTTGGGCAACATGGCGAGGGGTCTTTGCCAAACACCAACACATCCATTGACTGCCAAGACATCATTTATGTTGCTAAAGGCTCGACCCACTGGTAGGCACCCTGATGCTTGTACCACTGAGAAAAGAGCTGGAGGACCCTCAGCTGGTGCCAGCCTAAGGAGGGGCGCTTTACATGAAAAAAGGATCTCATTCATATTTGGCTTGACTGTTAAACTGGTTGACACATCAGCTTATTTCATATATGGGACCCTCTCATGTATTCCTGCTGTGTTGGGGGGCAAAAAAAGGCTAGAAAAGGCGCTATATAAAAACAAAAAAAAGCGTTTTGATTTGGAAAAATGCGTGTTTTTAAATGACGGCCATTGTGAAGTGTGAAGGGTCAGGTCAGTTTATTATTAACTTACTGTCAGGCCAACAGGGGGAGGGGGTCACCAACAAACTGGTGCAAGGCGCTATAAAACACCAAGTCAGAAAACACAGGCATGGCACAACACCCAAGTACAATCGGGGACTTTGGCAATGGCTTTCAGTTCTGGGGCATTTTGAATTGTTGCTTATTGATTTAATCAATGAGACAGATGTCTGATTTTTGTTTATTAAATATTTCTATAACCTCGAGTCCTTTTCCAAATCCACCGCCAGAACAGACAGCAGCAGGGCGTCTTAGTTATTCTTGAATGTGAGTTACAGTCGTTCACTTGGTTAACTGTGCTCTGTCTTTACGGTTCTTTGTGGGTGAAGCCCCAGGAGGCGGGGCCACTCTGACATCACCACTGCTGGGCCCTCCCTCTGACTGAGAAGGTCCCAAAGATGGTGGTTGTTTTGTCATGAAGGACGGTCTTACTAAAGAGAAAATGGCACCTTGACTGCTCACCTTAAACTCAGCCAGGACCCCAACACTCCTTTGCTGGCTTCAGCCTGAGCAGGCATCAGAACTGGCGAGCTGGTAAAACAACACTTCTAACAGAAACCCCACGAGAGGGAGGATAACCGTCAACCCCTGGCTTGTTAGCAGAACTGGGCACCAAGGGATCTTTATATAAAAAAAAAAGGATGGAAGAGACCAACTCTCAGCAGGAGAACACCAAGATGGAGAGCAGGAGCACAAACACTCATGTAAGTGCGGACCTTGAGGCTCTTCACATAAGCATGTCGTGTGATCTTTGCGGTCAATATCATCAGCAGGACCAGAGGTCACATGGGCCAGGGTGAAAGGTCATCTAAAAGTGGTTTTAACAAACAAGTAGGGGAAAGCAGTGATGGAGGGCAGCTCAGCAAAGACTTGCAGACATCTGGATGAGGGTTTGGGCTTGGAGATGTCAAGTAGACCTGGGCAGTTCAAGAGAGAGAGGGGTCTGTGCAGGAGAGAGTAATGTGACATGAGAGCAATGTAGAGACCAGAAGACAAGGGACAAATGTCACAACTAGGAAAGACAAGACACTGGCGTGAAAACCAAACGTCAGAGTTGAAGAAACCGACGTCAGGGTCTTTAACCAAACAATTGAAAGCTGTAGACACCTCAGTGAGGAGAGTTTTTAGGGTTGTGTGTCCGCAGCCTCGGATTGCAAACGGGACTCCAAGCTTGTGATTTCTATTTCTCTTCAGTGTTCTTTGTACCTTTTCTGAGGTGTTTCCTAAAATTTAGCTTGAAGTTTGTAGCCCAGGGATTCCAGATCTGATCTTCATTTCCTTCCAGAAAGGGTTACTGTAAAGTTAAATGTGTTTTTTAGCATCTTTCTGTGACACCATTTTCTTTGTTAAAGGTTTATCTATGTTTAAAAAAAAAGAAGTTTTAACAAAATAGAAAATTAAGCAAAATTGATTTATTTCATATCATCAATGAGACTGATGTCTGCTTTTTGCTTATTAAATATTTCTGTAACCTCGAGTCCTTTTCCAAATCCACAGCCAGAACAGACAGTAGCAGCGCATCTTAGTTGTTCTTGAAAGTGAGTCACAGTCATTCATTAATGGACACCTAATGGTGGCTTCTGTTCACATCGATCAGGATTCACTTTGTCTTCTGTGCGCTTTTATAAAGCTGCGTCTTTCTACGTATGAAGTCTGCACAGTCGTGACTCGATCAGCAGTGTCCCGAATAACGACGCCGTGCTTTTATCGATGGAGCCTCCATAAAGACGCGATAAACGAAATTGAATCGTGTTAAAACAAGCAGCCGTAAAGCAGCGTCAATATTGTTATCGATGTATTACACTGGTCAACAAGCATGTTGCTACTGGGATTCGTTCACCTGTTCTTTAACAAATTTCACTTGCTGACTCCAAATCTGAAGACCGTTTTCGTCCTGCAGCACGTCCTGTTTTTTAGTTCTGATGTTCCAGGTCTTGGACAACTCGGGTGACTGGACAGTAAAGGCGGATATCCATCTATATATAATTCACTAAGGCAAGACACCCATGGAAAGCACGCCGGAAGGGGCGTGAATTTGCTAAGCCGCCGACCAGTAAGACACCTATGGCGCACGCAGGATGGAGCCACGCCCACCAACTCCAAGACCATTGGATACGACAACAACTCACAGAGCCACGCCCACCAACTCGGACACGACGACACAGAAAAACCAGCGTCATTTATGTTTGTCTGTCGTAGAGGCCTCATGTACCTCCGAGCCACCTTGACTGCTCATAGAGGCGTGTTTCTCGCGGAGGTGAGTCGCCATATGCAGCGTGTAAAACGGTTGGTGAGGGGTATCTCATGGGATCCTTAAAACAATCCTTTACAACTGAGGTTAAAACACAATGAAGTGAGCAGTGTTCAGTTACGACGCACGACCGCCTGCACCATAGCAAACTGTTTTACATGCCACATACAGCAATTTGCATCCGCGACAAACATGCGTCTTCTTCACTCACAGACAATTATATGTTGTTCTCTCCAGAGTTCCATCTTTTCATTCACTTTCTGTTGTATCCTCAAACCCTCCCGTATTAGACAACCGTGTCTTTCCAGAAGTGTTTAGCGTTCAATAAATAATTATGCATGAGATTGAGCGTGTGTCTACCCGACGCAGAGAGGCGTGGGTAAGCCGTTGAACCCCATTCGGACTGCAAACCGTGAAATTCCCACAAAGTGCGACTCATGCACTCCCACTGGTTACGTCCCAACCCTTTGTGCCTACCTCGCTACTACCGTGGTCGGGTGTCTTGGTGGATTATATATAGAAAAGCAGCCAAAACCACACAGAGCAATGAAACGTCTACGTGAGTCACAGGTACATGTGGACTGTGCAAAGACGACAACGACTCGAGTGACAAGATGGAGGTGGGCACAAGAGCGGGCAGCGCATATTGAGAGGGAGCAGAATAGACGTCCTTCTCCTCTCCTCCCGTTCCACCTTCCACGCCTGAGCGCCGTCCACCCCCATCCCTCCGTCTGGGAGGAGAAGGCGCGATGGCGGTCCGCCAGTTTTCAGTCATGGACGATTGTGTGTTGGTTTGTTCCGTGCATTGTTACAATGTTGCTTTTCTTGCTGATTTATTACATTACTGATTTTTCAAATGTTAACTTTCTCCCTGTGCTTAAAAATCAACCGCCTGATTATGCGATGTATGGTACGCTGCGGGTTGGCAAATTTTTTATAAATACCAGTAATTCTACTAGAGATGTCACATGTTACTAACAGCTGTGAGTTGTTTACCTTTTTATTATTAATTTAATCTATACTAATAAAAGGCAAAGCCCTCATTGACCGACTCACTCACTCACTTATCACTAATTCTCCAACTTCCCGTGTAGATAGAAGGCTGAAATTTGGCAGGCGTATTCCTTATAGCATACTTGCAAAAGTTAAGCAGGTTTCATTTCGAAATTCTACACGTAACGGTCATAATGGTCGACAACGTCCTCCATGTTGAACTTTCTTATTTATGGCCCCATCTTCACGAAATTTGGTAGGTGGCTTCACTGCGCTAACCGAAACCAATGTACGTACTTATTTCAATGGTATGCCACCACTGTCGGCCGCCATATTGAACTTTCCAATGTCACTAATTCTCCAACTTTCCGTGTACGTAGAAGGCTGAAATTTGGTACTTATTTCGGTGGTATGATGCCACTGTCGGTTGCCATATTGAACTTTTCAACAGTCTTTGTTACTTATGGGCCCATCTTCAAGAAATTTGGTACACGGGTTCCCAACGCTAACTGAATCCTACTTACGTACATATATACGTCCATAGCCTGCAGTTCGGTCACGTGTGAGGCGGCGCGGTCCCCCATCCCCACACCTCCCACGCTGTTGGCTGCCTGCCTATATAAGGCCATCCGTCGCTCCAGTCTCTACATTCCCTTCCTTGCTTCGCCACGGGATTCACGTCTCCCTGCTGATAACTACAGCCTTTTTATTTAATCCACGGCTTCTCCGCTGTTTTATTGTTCATTTATTACGATTATAGTTATTGTGTAGGTATTTTAGACTTACTTTACATTGTCCAGGTACCCATTTCCTTTATCATTCCAACCGTATCCCCCATTAACATGTCTATCGAGGTGATCACCATCGATCAAAGAACTGTCACTTACTGAGTGGTTTCCATGCCCGGAGATGGCACCTGCCTTTTCCATTCTCTTTGTTACATATTGCACGGCCATATCAGGCTCACTCTTGATATCCATTGTGTCTAATGTATTGAATGACTGGCACAGGTTCAAGGTGTGGACTGATGACGGTACAGGAGATAATTAGACTACACAGGAGCACCAGAAGAGTGAAATGCTTAAGCCCTCCACCTATGGATCTGCATGTGAGTTGATGGCTGCCGCTGAATTGTTCGGTTGTCGCTTTCAAGTGCACCGAAATGGCCAAATATTTTACACCTTTCGACAACCGCCAATGCCTCTTAAACATCTTAGATTGACAGGTGACGATTTCAGTAGTGGACACTTTGATGTTTATGAATGTTTAAACTCTCAAAAGCTGGATGTGAAGTTATCGATGAAACTGGTTGTGTGCTTATAACGCTTGACAGATGTCGAATGTCACTTCAACACAACAAGTCCTACAAATACTGTCGTAATTGAAACAAACCATGAAACTCAAACCGATTACGACAGCAGCAATCCAAGCTGTGAGATTTGAGACAAGATTACTGTTCACATGGCCGACTGTACGTTACATGCTCAAGAGTAAGATCAGCACAGCTTGGTCAGATTACAACCGGAGGGCCGAACTCACAATGTGGTATACAAAGAGATCCTTAACAAATAATTAGTGGTAGATTTTCCCTCAGTTTAAAAAGGTTTAATTTTCTTCTTAATAAAAGTTTTAAGGCAGTACTTCACCGCTATGAAGCGCGGGTATTTTGCTAGTCTATATAAATATAAAAGTATTTGTTACTGATTGCCAAGTCTTATATGACTCTTAAGCATAACGACACAACTCAGACTTGATGCTGCACCAGGGAGTTGGTTCTGCTGTTTCCTTAACCCAGCGGTTCTCAAACTTTCGTATTTCATGCCCCCCCTTTTCTACCTGTTATAATATAGTGCCCCCTGTATAATATAAGATAGATGAGAATAACCCAATGCTATAACTAACACAGGTATGATACTCGTGCGGTGTCGTGTGTCGCGGTATCCTGTCATTTTTACTTCCATAAGATTTGCATGTGTTCGGCTAACTTCAATGAAATATTTGCAATTTATTTTTTTTAAAGTGCCTTAATAACTGTTCAAATGCCTTGTGTGGTCTTTGGTAGTAATTCTAATCCCAAAAACAAAGAATAAATTCTAAGGAGATTTGAGGATCTGAGGTTACGATTTGGAATATAACGTGTCAGACATTCCGTTATATAAGATAGAGCAGATTATTGAAGGCTTTATAAACCATAAGCAGAATTTTCAAGTCAATTCTGAAAGACTCAGCTAACCAGTGTAGTGACATGAAATGAAATGAAATCTGCGCTTTACATGGGGATTTGTCACATTTGTCACATTGCATTGGATTTGACTGGATTGCATTGTGTTGTGTTGCGTGTGTTGAACTGGATTTGATTTGATTGGATTGGATTGGGTTGTATTTTTTTTAAATTGTTTTAGCTGTGGGACATCCTGAGGGTGCACGGGATCCCCTCGAGGTTGCTGGATATCCTGGCCGGCCTGTCCACTGGTACTGTGAGGTGCTGTGCTGAGTGGAGGCAGGACCTCTGTGTTTTTCCCAGTTGATTCTGAGGTTCGTCGGTGGTGTGATCTGCTCCTACTCTGTGCAATGCTTGTATGGACTGGGTGTTGTTGGGGGTGGTCGTGGGGTCCAGCAGCTGGGGGGCATCTGCTGGTGAAGAAAGATTCACTGATCTCGACTTTGCTGATGATGCTGTGATCTTCACAGAGTCAATGGAGGCTCTGATCGGGGGTCTCAAGAGACTGAGTGAGGGGTCTGAGTGTCTGGGCTTGCGAGGGTCCTGATAAAAACCAACATCCAGGCCTTTAATGACCTCTTGGGCATGGCCATCAGCAGTGTGTCTGTCTGTGGAGTGAGTGTCGACCTCGTCATCGAGAGGTTTACTGACCTCAGTGGTGACATTCATGTGACTCTGGTGACTCTTCCTATGAAGTCAGTAGATGGATTGGGAGAGCACTGGGGGTCATGAGGTCACCATAAAGGGGTGTGTGGCGCTCCTGATATCTACGCAAAAGGACGAAGGTCCAAGTCTTTAGAGTCCTGGTGCTTCCTGTTTGAGAGACATGGCCGCTATCCAGTGACCTGAGACGAAGACTGGACTCCTGTGTCTCTCCAGAAAATCCTTGGGTACCGCCTGTCTGACTTGGTGTTGCTCATGGAGTTCTGAGTGAGGCACGTGATCTGCATTGTGAGGGAGCCATGTGGCGCCATTACCTGAGGGTAAGCACCTGGGTAGATGGACCAGGCCAAGGGGTCGCCCACGTAACCCCTGGCTGTGGCAGATAGAGGGTCATTTCCAGAGGGTGGGACTGCACCGCGTGTCTGCCTGGGGGGCTGCCAACCGGGGTCCTGAGTTGTTTCGTCGTGTGTTGGTTGCGGTGACGTGCCGTACCAGTGCAGGCTCCCCGACTTGACTTGATTTGTATTGTGTTTTATTTTATTGGATTTTATTGTATTGCATTTTGTTATATTTACATTTTTTTATTGGATTAGACTAAGTTTGATTAGGTTGGATTGTATTTTATTTTACTTGACTTTCTTGGATTCGATTGCATTGGTTGGATTGCATAACCTCGGGCTCTCAACAATGGAGTCCAAATAGTCTCCCTGTGCCTCGGGCAGCTCAAGTGAGGTCTAAATTGTATTTTTTGAATTGTCTAATTGCTGGTTGTGGATGCTGTAATGGAAGGCAGGGATGTGTTGGCACTGCCACCAGGATGGAGGTGTTCCCTACCCGCCTGGGTGGCTGAACAGTGGGAGGCCAAGTGGCTGGCTGAGCTCCCAATTGGACACCCACTGGGCTCCATAGGAGTGATAGGCCTGATGGGCAGCCCTGTTGGGGTCCTTGGGTGCTGGCAGGCTGGGCCGGCATGTTTAGTGATGGCACCGAGGAGCAGTTTAACGCTAGATGAAGATGACATACTTAGGTCACATGCATTCTGTGACACTGACTTCATAATGGAGTGCATCCCCAGAACAAGCACTGCATTTGAACATAAGAGTATCATTTCTGAGCAAGTGACAAAGATTAGCCTTTGAATAATACAAACTAATTTAAACTGGGCATCAAAAACAATGAACGTGTAGAATGAGTTTGGACACATTTCCACGTCTACACTCTCCTGTGGTGGAGTTTTGTTTTCTTGGATTTCCTCGAAAGTAGAAAATCTTCTTCCCTTTAGTCTCAGATTAAATTTTGGGAACAAAACGAAGTCACATGGAGTGAGATCTGCCGAAAACAGGGGTCTGAAACAACACCCACATTATGTAGTCTTTGTCTGACAATGCGGTGTGGAACTGCCTGGCAGTTGATAGCATAGAGTTGTTGTTGTTGTTGTTGTTCTTCTTCTTCTTCTTCTTCTTGCTCCTGTTAATCAAGTAATAAGTCACCTCTTCAAGTAATTTAATAATATTTTGATAACTCTTTCATTTACATCAATTCACGAATACCAATTATGCTGAAAAGCAAGCGTGAGTTCACAACAAGTTCTCGAAAGGGCAGAACAGACTCCACGAAGGGGCTGATGTGCCCAAGATTCGATTTCAGTAGCACGCTATGTCACCATTTCTATTCATGTTGATCCCGGAACCACAGATTTACTTAGAAGAATAGCTTCAGTAGAAAAATCTAAAAGAATGTAGATAAATGCTATAATTAGATTAACATTATTATTATTTTACCAGAAGTGAGTTTACCACGTGTATCGTTTTTTACTGGTTTACGACAGTTAAGCTCTCCAAATAAGAATAGAAGGAATGAAGTCTGTTAATTTAAGAGGCTTGACGCGTTCAAAATATTTAATCGTTTAATAATTTGCCAGGGACTGTGATTGTGGTCATCATATCCTAATTAGAGTGATAAACTGCTACTAAGTAAAACGCCATAAGACGGTGTAAAGGCGTGTTAAGGCATCACAGGGAGAGGCGTCCTTTTTTTGACCCCAGTGTCCTCTTTTCCGGAGTAAGAGACTTGGCAGCCTTACCCACGTTGAGTAGCTCGCCCGTTCTTCGCACTTGATGTTTGTTCCTTTCCTTAATAATTTCCTCGACCATTTTTACTTGTGATGCACGTCACGCTTACTGGCCTGTGGTTACTTGTGTCTGCCTGATCGACCCTCTCTTTTTATTGTAATGGGGGTAACGTTAGTGGATTCCAGAATGAAAGCAATGTCCCAGCATCCAGTAATTTTCAAAAAGCTCTTGTTGGTGGTGCTGATGGAGCTCAAAGTGCTTTACAGGATGAAGAAAGAAAAAATATAAAAATAAAATTAGGAAACACTAATTAACATAGGATGAAAGTAAGGTCTGATGGCCAGGGAGGACATCCAGACATCCATTATCCAACCTGCTATATCCTAGCTACAGGGTTATGGGGGTCTGCTGGAACCAATCCCAGCCAACACAGGGCACAAGGCAGGAAACAAACCCCGGGCAGGGCGCCAGCCCACCACAGCCAGGGAGGACAAACAAACAAACAAAAAAAAAAACTCCAGATGGCTGGAGAAAAAACAAACAAACAAAATCTGCAGGGGTCCTGAGGCCACGAGACCACCTGGCCCCCTCTAGGCATTCTACCTAACACAAATGACCTCAATCTATCCTCGTGGTGTTCAGGGTTCACATGGAAGAACTTGATGATGAAGGTCATGTGTGTAGGGGCATCACGGTGCTTTGATCAGGTGGTGGTGGCGCAGATCAAAGAGAAAGTAGGAGTAAGTAGGGATTACAGAGCCGCCATGAATGACAATGATACTCTGTATATGCAGTGAAATATCAGAGTTACACTAAAATGGAGCTCTGAGAAGGCCATGTTAAAGTAATGAGTTCCTAGCAGTTCTTAAAGTGCTCCACCGTATCAGCCTGGTGAATTTCTATCAGTCAGCTATTGCAGATATTTAAGTTTTGCTCTTGGAATTCTAAGCAGGCCCTCATTTAAAGATCTAAGGTTGCGATTTGGAGTGTAAGGTGACAGACATTCTAGATAGATAGATAGATACTTTATTAATCCCAAGGGGAAATTCACATAATCCAGCAGCAGTATACTGATACAAAGAAACAATATTAAATTAAATAGTAATAAAATGAAAAAATTAAAATAAAATTAATGTTAGCATTTACTCCCGGTGGAATTGAAGAGTCGCATAGTGTGGGGGATGAACGATCTCCTCAGTCTGTCAGTGGAGCAGGACAGTGACAAAAGTCTGTCACTGAAGCTACTCCTCTGCCTGGAGATGACACTGTTAAGTGGATGCAGTGGATTCTTCATGATTGACAGGAGTTTGCTTAGTGCCCGTCGCTCTGCCACAGATGTTAAACTGTCCAACTTTACTCCTACAATAGAGCCTGCCTTCTTAACAAGTTTGTCCAGGCGTGAGGCGTCTTTCATCTTTATGCTGCCACCCCAGCACACCACTGCGTAAAAGAGGGCACTCACCACAACCGTCTGGTAGAACATCTGCAGCATCTTACTGCAGATGTTGAAGGATGCCAACCTTCTCAGAAAGTATAGTCTGCTCTGAGCTTTCTTACATAGAGCATCAGTATTGGCAGTCCAGTCCAATTTGTCATCCAGCTGCACTCCCAGATATTTAAGGTCTGCACCCTCTGCACACAGTCACCTCTGATGATCACAGGGTCCATGAGGGGCCTGGGCCTCCTAAAATCCACCACCAGCTCCTTGGTCTTGCTGGTGTTAAGGTGTAAGTGGTTTGAGTCGCACCATTTAACAAAGTCTTTGATTAACTTTCTGTACTCCTCCTCCTGCCCACTCCTGATGCAGCCCACAATAGCAGTGTCATCAGCGAACTTTTGCACGTGGCAGGACTCGAGTCATATTGGAAGTCTGATGTATATAGATTGAACAGGACCGAGAAAGTACAGTCCCCTGCGCCCCTGTATTGCTGCACACAATGTCAGACCTGCAGTTCCCAAGACGCACATATTGAGGTCTGTCTGTAAGATAGTCCACAATCCATGCCACAGGTGTGAATCTACTCCCATCTCAGTCAGCTTATCCCTAAGGAGCAGAGGTTGGATGGTGTTGAAGGCGCTAGAGAAGTCCAAAACATAATTCTTACAGCACCACTGCCTCTGTCCAGGTGGGAGAGGGATCGATGAAGCATATAGATGATGGCATCCTCCCTCCCACCTTCTCCTGGTATGCGAACTGCAGAGGGTCGAGGGCGGACCTGTGCCCTCAGGTGGTGAAGCAGCAGCCGCTCCATGGTCTTCATCAGATGTGACGTCAGAGCAACAGGCCGGAAGTCATTCAGCTCACTAGGACGTGATACCTTTGGGACAGGAGTGATACAAGATGTTTTCCAAAGCCTTGGGACTCTCCCTGTTCCAGGCTCAGGTTGAAGATGCGCTGTAGAGGACTCCCCAGTTCCAACGCACAGGCCTTCAGCAATCGTGGCGATACACCATCTGGACCCGCTGCTTTGCTGGCACAAAGTCTTTTCAGCTCTCTGCTCACCTGGGCTGCTGTAATTGTGGGTGGGGATGTCTCACCTATGCTGGTATCAGCAGAAGGATGGTTGGAGGATGCAGTACTCGAGGTGAGAGTGGGTTACTGTGATCAAACCTATTAAAGAAGTTGTTCATTTGGTTTGCTCTCTCCACGCCTGTCTCGATGGCGGCACCCGCTTCGAGCTGCAGCCAGTGATAATCTTCATCCCATCCCACACTTCCTTCATGCTGTTGTTCTGCAACTTCTGCTCCAGCTTTCTCCTGTACTGCTCTTTCGCCCTGAGCTGGACTCGAGTTCCTTCTGCACGCACTTGAGCTCATGCTGATCACCACCTTTAAAAGCCCTTTTCTTCTGGTTCAAAAGGCCCTTGATGTCACTTGTAATCCATGGCTTGTTGTTAGCATAGCAGTACTGTTCTTACTGGAACTACAATGTCCATACAGAAGTTGATGTAATCAGTTGTGCATTCAACAGCCTCTTCAATGTTCTCACTATGTGACCCAGCATATATCCCAGTCTGTAGTTCCAAAGCAGTCTCTCAGAGCCTGCTCTGCCTCAGGGACCACTTCCTGAATGAGCGTGTGGTTGTAGGTAGCGCCTTCACTCTTGGTTTGTATTGAGGCTGAAGCAGAACCAGGTTATGATCTGCTTTCCCAAGCGCAGGCAGTGGGGTGGCGCTGTATGCGTCTTTAACGCTTGCATATAGTAGGTCAATAGTCCTGTTTCCCCGAGTGTTACAATCCACATACTGGGAGAAGGCAGGTAATGTTTTGTCCAGCGTTACATGGTTAAAGTCTCCAGCGATTAGCACAAGTGCCTCAGGGTGCTGCGTTTGTAACTTAGCAACTGCGGAATGGATGATGTCACTCGCCATCTCGCGTTCGCTTGAGGGGATGTAAACAATAACAGCAATCACGTGTCCAAACTCTCTGGGCAAGTAATAGGGGCAGACTTACGGCCAACAGTTCGATGTCCCTGCAGCAAGTGGAGATTTTAACGCTTACATGTCCTGAGTTGCACCACTTTGTATTGACATAGAGAGCGAGTCCTCCTCCTTTCTTCTTTCCACAGGTACTTGCGTCTCTGTCCGCTCTAACTGTGCTAAACCCGGTAGCTCCACGTTAGCATCTGGGATGATAGACGTTAGCCACGTTTCACTAAAACACAGCAAGCTGCATTCTCTGTAGGTTCTGACATTTTTCACCAGCACAGCCAGTTCGTCGATCTTATTTTGTAGTGAGTTTACATTTCCCAGGATCACAGAAGGCACCGACGGTTTATAACGCCATTTTCTCGATTTAATCTTATTTTTATCTTTGCGCTCGGCTGCCCCGATATCGTCTTCTTACCTCGTCAGGAAAATAAGGAACCACACCGGCATAAGCATTTCTTCTCAGTGCTTTAAGCTGACTACTTGAATAGGCGATTCTCGGAGTGTAAAATCCATGTCAAATAGTAAAATAGTAAAATGTGTAAAAGTGTCCAGGGAGCAATTCCACATAAAAGAAAGTGGTAGAAGTGATCAGTGAAATAGAGAAAAATAGAAAAAAAAGGTAAAAAGATAAAGTCGTATACGGAGCTGCTGGAAAGGCTGCCACTCGGATGCGGCGCCGGAAATGAGTTATAAGATGGAGTGAGATGATTGAAGGCTTTGTAAACCATCAGCAGGATTTTAAAGTCAATTCTAAATGACACCGGTAACCAGTGTAGTGACGCTCAGACTGGCGTGATCTGCTCGGATTTTCTTTTCCTATTCAGATTCTGGCAGCTCCATTCTGCACTCGTTATCACTGATTGATGTCCATCTTGGGTGGTCCTGAGAGGAGTGCGTTCCAGTAATCTACTGCGTCAACTCATTTTTCAGCATCTTGCAAAGTTGTAAGGGGTCTAAATTTTGTTAGATTTCTTAACCCTTAAACCGCCACATACTTGGGGGTTTATGCACCCCCCGGATCACCAAATACTTTTTTTTGCTGCACTTTTTAAGTAAACGTCACAATTCACCAAGAAATTTTTTTTTCATGCAAAGAGCATCACAATTTCTACAACACTTCTCATTTTACACACTGCCAATGGACTATTATTAATAGAAACTATTAAAAAAACTACTGTGACAATCTCTTATGATTTGTCCAAAGTGCCACTGACACCGTTGATGACATTCAGTAAATCACCGAGCCAACTAACTACACTTGAACTGGCTGCACGCAGGCACACAGAGGCCAACGCTGATGATGGCAGGCCAGTCTAGTGCAGCGGCTCAATCCCAGAGACAGTGAGGCTGCAGGGGGCGCCAGTAGTCATCAGCTGGCCACTCAACGAACGTACGGCACGGACTGATCAGCTGCGCCGTGCTGGCAAATTGCATTGGGAACCGACTATAGCCAGTTCCGTCGATTTAAGGGTTAAGTGAAGAAAGTGCTGTCCTGGTAATCTGATTAATATGTGATTTCAAATTGAAGTCCGAGTCAATAATGACCCCTAAATTCTTTACCTCTGCCTTGACTTTTAATCCTAATGGATCAAGTTTGTTTCTAATACCCTCATTATAGGGTGGTCCAGATCTGATTATGCAATTTTCATTATCCTATAAGTTATTAAGTTGATTACATAGAAAATCACAAAAAATTCTTTTTGTTGCCGATAGATGGCAGCACCTGCGCTGCATTCCAAAATGGCAGGGAGGCGGTTGTCAGTCGAACAGCGGGTGCGATGTGTTTGCCTTTTCATAATTGCATAGTTAGATCTGGACCACCCTGTATATCCATTTTTGCCAATCACTAATTTATTTAGTTAAGCTCTCCATGATAAATGTCACCTGGTCCCAGCGATCTTCTTGCTAACTGACATGGCCTGCTGACTCCTGACATCTTTGTGTTTTCTTCACAGAGGAAACAAGAGGAGCCCCAGCATTCAGAGGACCTCGACTTCTCAGAAGGTTGCATGCCGGCCGAAGTGGACCTTCACAATGAGTTCTTCATGGAGGAGACCATGTCAAATGATGAATATGATTGCGCTTCACCAGATGACATCTCCCTGCCTCCCCTCTCTGAGACCCCTGAGTCCAACATTCTGCATTCGGAGACTGACCTGGATGAGGGCGCTCAGAGTCCACATGGTAACCAGTTCAGCCAGCAGGGAGCGTCACACTTTGCAAACAGAATGACTGGCAGTTTTGACGTCCTCACGCCTGGCGCTGCTGCCGAGGTGACAAGCAGGAGGCGTGAGTGGACCCTGAGTGCCCCCGAGGGCTGCCCATCGCCCGGAGGGAGTCAGTATCCTAAATTCAGGTCAGAATCATCATCCTTTGTCCGCAGTCCACTGACTGTCCCAGCACCAACCATCATCTCCAGCACCCTGTCCAGCATCCTGAAAAGCAAAGCCAGTGGCAGCACCCAGAGCAGCGGCACCCTGCGCCAACGCCAGGAGACCCACTACGCCATTCACGAGAGTTTCTCAGAGATGCAGGAGAAAGTGGTTGACTCCCAAAATCTTCATCCCTCTGTCATCTTAGGGGCGCCATCCACCCAGGCATCTCTTAGTGGCGAGTCTGAATTGGACATCTGCAAGCCCACCACCATTCGGGAAGAAATCAGGCTGTCGCCGGGCAGCCGAGGCAGCACCAGCGTGACGGGCCAAGGCCCGGGCTTCTCCAAACTCTTAGCTAATGCCTCTGTCAAAGAGGGCTCCCCCGTCACCCTGGAGGTGGAAGTGACTGGATATCCAGAACCCGCTCTCACCTGGTGGGTAGCCTATCACAAGTGCGAATGAAGCGCTTCTCTTTTGTGTTCCTCTTTCCTTGTCTATGGCGACGCTATGCCACCAGGGCTTTATTTTTTTTTCTTTTGGACATGTTATGCCCTTTATTATTTTATTTTTTTTTTTTATATCCGCTCTCTGAGCTCATCATTCCAAATGACAGGCCACACCAAAGGCAGCGGTGAGATACATGACGGGTGTGCCGTCTGCGTGCGGTTGGTGCTTTCTGGGAGGGTGACACAAGGTTGGTGGGGTGGGGTGGGGAGGGTTTGGGAGTGTTGGGTCCATTATAATGAATTTATTAAAGAACGTTGAGAAGAGTGACATTCACTAGACACTGCTGTCTCTTTTTTCCCCTCCCTCTGTCCCACTGCATCTCTGGATGTCCTACAGGGATTCTGGGAGTTCAAAGCAAGAATTAAAAATGTGAGGCTTTCCCTCCCGCTTTACGCAGTCAACATCCATAGGTGTACACCAGAGTTTTGCTGGGTAGCTAGGTAGGTAGGTAGGTAAGTACATCCAACTCCCTCCATACCGATCAAGACGAGAGTTTTACTTGAGCGGTAGATACCATATATACTAGCAGATAAGTTCTCCCGTGAATAAGTCGGGAGTTGATCTTAACGTATAATTTCCAGTATTTTATAATGTCGGTCGTATAAGTTGAATACGGGAAAACTCCCGCTATTGGTCCAAGAGATTACAATATGCTAACGGACACCTGAGAGAGTCACCACGGAGCACACGGCCTTGGTTTTCTATGTATTGTGCCCACGTGACCACACGGTAATACCCAAACTATTCGAAGTGACGTTTGCACTGTTTTGTGTTTTTTGTATTTCACACCCTCATACACTTTTATCGTAAGAGCATCCCTTATCTACGATGGAGCGTTCGATAAGAAGAAAATATAAAGTTGGTTTTAGGTTAAACATCGTTGAAGTGGCGAAAGAAATTGGTAACTGTGCTGCTGCAACAAAATCCAATGTGTCTGAGAAACTGACGTAAGCTGCATCGTGAAGAACGCACATTGAGCAGTACTCAGCTGGCACGCAGAACGTGTCATATCTGGACTAACCGTATATATTCACATATAAGTAAAAATCGATCATAAAATCAGACCCCGACTTATACACCCGTTCAAAAATCTGACTCTTAATTTTTTTCTTTTTTACATTTTATATACGGTTAGTCCAGATACGACACACGTTCTGCGTGCCAGCTGAGTGCTGCTCAATGTGCGTTCTTCACGATGCAGCTTACTTCAGGCCTCGATGTAGGGATTCACGTAGAGCGAACTCGGTGTGAGCAAACGTATTAGACGTGAACGTGTGGGCGCGAAAAAAAAAGTCACACGCAAAAACTCCACTTGGCTGCTACCGACACTGAGTGGTACTGAGTAGTTGGTAGTCATCACATCACAATAGGACGTTCTAGAAAAAGAGAGAGTTTCTCCCAAATAACACATCCACTCCTGAAATAAGCGTTTCATTGGGTGCGATTGATTACATCATTTTACGTCATTGTGTTGAGCAGATGGAAAGAGTACTATGAGAGGCTGATGAATGAAGAGAACAAGCGAGAGAAGAGGTGGGATGATGTGGAGATAGTGAATCAGGAAGTGCAACAGATTAGCAAGGAGGAAGGACGGACAGCGATGAAGAGGATGAAAAATGGAAAAGCCATTGGTCCAGATGACATACCTGTGGAAGCATGGAGGTGTTTAGGAGAGACGGCAGTGGAGTTTCTAAACTAGATTGTTTAATGGAATCTTGGAAAGTGAGAGTATGATGAGGAGTGGAGAAGAAGTGTACTGGTGGGCCGATATTTAAGAATAAGGTGGACGTGCAGGACTGCAGTAACTACAGGGGGATAAAACTGATGAGCCACAGCGTGAAGTTATGGGAAAGAATAGTGGAAGTTCAGTTAAGAAGGGAGGTGATGATTAGTGAGCAGCAGTGTGGTTTCATGCCAAGAAAGAGCACCACAGATGAGATGTTTGCTCTGAGGATGTTGATAGAGATGTTTAGTGAAGACCAGAAGGAGTTGCATTGTGTCTTTGTGGACCTGGAGAAAGAAAATGACAGGGTGAGGAGAGAGGAGCTGTGGTATTGAATAAGGAAGTCGGGAGTGGCAGAGAAGTACATAACAGTAGTACAGGATAGGAAGTGTGACTATGGTGAGGTCTGTGGTGGGAGTGACGGAGGTGGGATTACATCAGGGATCGGCTCTGAGCCCTTTCTTATTTGTAATGGTGATGGACAGATTGACAGATGAGATTAGACAAGAGTCCCCATGGACTGTGATGTTTGCTGATGACATTGTGATCTGTAGTGAGAGTAGGGAGCAGGTTGAGGAGACCCTGGAGAGGTGGAGAGGAATGAAGGTCAGTAGGACCACCAAGACAGAATACATGTGTGTGAATGAGAGGGAGGTCAGTTGCATGGCGAGGATGAGGGGAGTAGAGTTGATGAAGGTGGATGAGTTTAAATACTTGGGATCAGCAATACAGAGTAATGGGGATTGTGGAAGAGAAGTGAAGAAGAGAGTGCAGGCAGGGTGGAGAAGAGTGTCAGGAGTGATTTGTGACAGATGGGTATCAGTAAGAGTGACAGGGAAGGTCTACAGGATGGTAGTGAGACCAGCTGTGTTATGTGGACTGGAGATGGTGGCACTGACCAGAAAGCAGGAGACAGAGCTGGAGGTGGCAGAGTTAAAGATGTTAAGATTGGCATTGGGTTTGATGAGGATGGACAGGATTAGAAATGAGGACATTAGGGGGTCAGCTCAAGTTGGACAGTTTGGGAGACAAAGTCAGAGAGGCAAGATTGTGTTGGTTTGGGGAGAAGGATGCTAATGATAGAGATACCATGTAAGAGGAGAAGAGGGAGGCCTAAGAGGAGGTTTATGGATGTGGTGAGAGAGGACATGCAGGTGATGGATATGACAGAACAAGATGACGAGGACAGAAAGAAATGGAAGAAGATGATCCGCTGTGGCAACCCCTAATGGGAGCAGACGAAAGAAGAAGAAGATTACGTCATTTTGCAATTCCATTTCGTTTTCTCCTTTCATTCATTGAAGGCGATGCATACAGTCGTTATCAGGGCCACAATTTCCTTTTCTGTACTGTTGAGGTCGTCCTTTGTGCGGTTGTTCTCGTTGTTGGCAGATTTGCCTAAAAGGTCCCACAACTTTTGTTCACTCAGATGCAGTTGCAAGGTTAATGAGTGGAAAAGAAAAGAAGGACATTGTGAGGACAAAACCGGGACAGAACTTGTTTATCGGGACGTATCTCTCTAATCCTGAAACTTAAAACCTGCGGTGGTTTTGATAAATATTCTGCTAGCACCTTTAAAAGAGGATTCTGTTCTTATGATTTATGGCATTTATAAATGAATTTCATTTTTGTTTTTCTAAGATTGTTTTCTAAAATATGCGTATTTAGCTTGGGTTTTATAACCCAACGATTTTGGACTTCTTGATATGAAGAGTCGGGGGACCCCAGAGCAAACTACCGAGCCAACGAGCTGAAGCTTTAAGGAGGATCTGTAAGGGGCAGCTTAGCTACTTGCTGAACAAACGAGCCACAAACGAACTGAATGCTGAGGGGTCTCCTCTCGTTTGTCAGATTTCTCACGTTCTTATCTGGTCATCTTGGTAAATGACGCTTGCTCTGCGCTTTTTGATAGCAATTTAGGTTTTTCGCTTTTGGCTTGATGGCTGTGTTTGTTTAATTGGCCTCCCAGCTACATATCCTTGCTGGTCTTTTGACTCGAGTCACTTCTTCTGGTCCTTTATTTTAAAATATTTTGGTCACCTTCTCAGTGTCAGAATATCCGCGCCCTGTCTGTCCGGCAGTGTAGCCCCCTAGTGGATGAGGTGTTGAACTGTAAAGTTGAAGGCCTCAGGCTGGTGCTCACAGTGTCCCTTCATGTCACTTTCCCTACACGTATCTTGATGAGGGTCGCACTGCCGATCTGGGTGACTAGGCTGCTCAGTCCTCGGCTGTGAAATTCCCAGGGCCTGCTGAAGGGGTTGTGACAGATAGGGGGCGCTGTCGTCCCCTTGAACCCTCAGATCAGATGCCCGACACCAGATAAAAGTGCAATATTGTATTCTATTACAATAATAAAGTGCACAAAGCACCCTCCACTCCACTATACTCATACAATAACCATTACACAATAATCAATCCTCCTACTCCCAGACGCGTTGCCCCCCTTCCTTCCGACTCCGCTCGTCCGTCTGGGATTTCCCAGAGTCCATTATAGTCCTTGACTTAGAAGTGCTTCTGAACCCTCAGTCCATGTGACTTCCTAGCACTTCCGGGTCAGATCAAAAACTCTTCTTTTTCATCCCGGAAGTACGTCATTTCCTCTGTCGTCTGTGACTAAGACGTACTTCCAGGTTATAGGGGAAATAGAAGTCCTTGATCCTTCCTGCAGCGTCCCCTGAAGGCCCCCATGGTATCCAGCAGGGCTGTGATGTAAAACTCCACTATCCATGATGCCCTGCTGGAACTCGGGGCACCTCTATGTTGCAAGAAGGGCTCCACCTGGCAGCCTGGGGGTACTGGCTGGGATGAATGGCCGGCCATATCCCACAGGGTGTAATCCCAGTGAGATGTACCTGGTATACCCCCAGAAGGAAGCATCCTATCTCCATGCACATCCCACCTCAATGGGTCTTCACTGAGCTCTTAACCACATCACAGTTTTGAGACCCTCTGGGATTCATTGCCAGGACATGCACAAGACCATCTGAAAGGCCCAAAGCAAAATGCCTGCGGTGGGGTTTAAGAACAAATGTAAACTGGGTATACTGGTGGTTGAGATTCTTAGTTGTTACGTTAATATTCTTAAAAACCCAATTCCAGTTAAGAGCTGGTGAAGGACAGAAGGTCACCAAGCCCAAACCCTCCGACTGACATTAACCCAAGGGGGTGTCCCCTGCCCAGAGTCGCAGACCAGTGGAAAATGGTTTTGTTTTAGATGGCAGAGACTAAATAAAGGACAGGAGGAGAACCAAGAGGACAGGGTGACACAGTGAGACGTAAGGACAGACCTGAGCTGGAGAGAACGGAGGAGGACGGTGTAGAGAATTGTGACGGTGAGGACGCAGATGGGGACTGACCAGCAGTGTTGAGTAGCCATTAGTGTAACGCTGAATTTGCAGCAAGGCTTCGAGTTGTAAGACTACAGCATATCGTGACCAGCGTAATTCACGCCATTGACACAGGAAGAACGGTGTTTGGTCACATGCATTCGTTCACCACAATCTCCACATCTCCATCCTATCTAACAAGCAATTCTGGATATTCACCTGAGAATATCCCACCTACTACACCACCGGTGTCCTTGATGAGCAGAGCAGATGCATAGCGCAGTTTTCACTCGTCTGGGGTACACAAGGCTGTGACAGGCAAGCGGGTGGAAAGGAGAACCAGGAAGGTGACAACAAAGGTGCAGACTGACCAGTAGGGTTGGGCAGCCGTTTGAGTAAAACTGAATTGGCAGAGAACCACAGATTATAAGCGAACAGAGAAATGCATGCCATTGATGCAGGAAGATAACACACACAATGCCACCGGTATTCCCACCTCCATCCTTACCCCATCCTTATACCCCCTAAGAGTTGGCTGGGGATATCCCACCTACTATACCACCTGTGTCTGCCGGGCTGAGCACTTGTCACGATTCCTCGATTTCACCTCAGCAGTTAGTTAAAAAGCTTCCAAAAATATTTTTTACTGAGTTTTATTGCGACTTCTCCGCCACTGCTTTGTGGCATTTTCGGGGTCCGACTTCATGTTTTTTTTTTTTATTTTGTCTTTATGGCCGCGTCACTTTGGGGCGTCTTTTGCCACCATATCGTTGAGGGCTCGTTTCTCAGCAGCTGTGTTGTTGATGATGAGAACATCTGTTGCTTGAGTGTCGCGCGTGACATCGACAGCCCCCCAACTATAAAATGGCAGCTCACGCTTGTGGGACCCCCGCCCTCGAACAATTGTGAAATGACATGGAAAATGAAATTTAGTGACAATTTTGTGAAAATTTGGACAAGGATCTGCACTCCCCGTGCCTTCGGTAGGATTAGTATTTTAAGTTTTGTTACGAATGCCGTGATTGGAGCTGAAATGCAAATTTAAATGGGCTACTAGAGAATGTCGAGATATTAAATGGAGCGGATGAGAACGAAGTGAAGGGGCAGGCGGGAGGTTCATTGATTGGGAAGAACAAAGAAAACCGAAAGGCCCAAACAAAGCGATCAGGCGGAAATGAAATGCCGTCAAAACTCCTGCTAGGATTTCGTTTTCCTAACTACCATAATTTTGCAAAGATTTGTTCCGCACGGACTCGAGGGCAAGAGAATAATATTTTTAATGACCGTTTTTGTAAAAATGGGCCAAGATCATAAACCAGGAAATCCAAATTATCAAATCAAAACGCTAAACAGTTCTAAACAGTTAAAAGAAGCCCAAAATCTTTCACTTGTAAGGCTTTTTGGAGGAATCTTTGTCTTGGATAAGGAAGAATACGCACGGCACTGAAGCTTTATATCATCACACAACCGACATCACACACACTCTTGGAAACAAAGAGAACAAAACTAGTCTGAGGTACCGCAGGTTCATTTCAGGGATGAACAAAACAACGTGAAGCCATCGCAAAGTGCTGATGTTGTGTGGTGGCCTCCTGGAGACTGGAGATGACTTCCTAATCGAGGAGATCCGCTCCGCTCCGGTCAGCAGGCTGGTCCTGATTGATGTGGTTGTGTAGCACAGAAGGCAGAAAGGGGCGGAACTGGTGGAGTTCTGACAGGAAGTGATGTCAGCAGTCTTGCAGTGCGTTCCTCCACTCTGAATCAGACGGACGTTGCGTCGGTGGCAGTGTCGCATGGAAAACAGTATGTTTAGTTGAACCCCACCCAATTTTCACCTGTGTGACGCCCTGTAGCACCTTGGCAGCATGGCATGTGCCTATCCGGCAGATACAGAAAATCCAAAATGGCGCCACGGTCAGGGCTTGAAGTAGACTGCCACTGATTTTATTCGATTTCAGCAGTGGAGTACCAGTCCACACTGGCACTTTTTGCTCTGAACCCATTGGGCCACCCCACTCTTTGATATAATATATGAATATCAGAACTCTACTCTTCAATATTAAATACTAGCCGTCCCCCCGCGGCTCTGCCCGTGTAGTAGTGAAACAGGACAAACTTTAAAAATGAATCAACAAACGGGTATCGCTAGCTAAGTGGAGGCGAGGTGCGCTCCAACACATGGCGAGAGGTAGAGCGACTCGAACAGAGGCTGGCGTGTGAGTGCCCAGAGGAGGGCACTGCCCGGCTCTCCACTCCTGAGGAACTGCCTCCTGCGCTCCTCAGCCCGCTGTGTGTCTCTCAGATTAGCTCAAATAAATCGACACCGCAAACGAACTCTGATACTCAGTGTGATGAGAGAAGTCGCAAAATCAACCGGAATGTTCAAGCAAGTTACAGGAAAAAAACCGATCTAAATCCGTTAAGTAGTTCTCACGTACGCTAGCTACACGGATGTAAGATACGCCCCGAGGCTGGCACGTGAGTGAGAAGGGCCTCGCTGTGTGTCTCTCAGATTCGCGCTAATAAATCGGCACCGCAGGCGAACTCTGATACTCGGCGTGATGAGAGAAGTCGCACAATCAACCAGAATGTTCAAGAAAATTCTAGAAAAAAGCCCAATCTAAGTCCGTTAAGTAGTCCTCTCATTTGCTAGCTAAACGGATGCAAGGTACGCCCCGAGGGTCCTGGGGGCAGAGCCTGGCCATTTAAGTGCTATTGGTTCAAATTGTGTTGGGGTAGGGTGCCCCTCACTACCCCCTGTGCCGCCAGAATTGCATTTGTGCCTCATGGTGCAGACTGAGCCGCCTTGACTCCCTTTCTTCCTGCTTGAGAAGTTGTTGATTGGGCAGCTGGTGCCCCCTGCTGGCGATAGAACTGCCCTCTCATGTCTGTTTGTGTCAATGCCTTGTCAGTGTGTGACTTAGAAATTCTTTGCCGTAGGTACAGGAACGGCCAGAAAGTGAGCGGAGACGAACGCGTGACACTCTCACGCAAAGAAGGCAAGCACAGCATCTTCATTGCCAAGGCCATCGACAAAGACGCAGGCTTGTATGTCGCCCGGGCCAAAAACTCGAGTGGCACGTTGTCATCTAGCGCCATCCTGCAAGTCCAAGGTAACGTGCCGGCTGATGCCACCCTCGAGCCTCTGCAAGAATGGTTCCCTTACTTTGGCACGCTGTGCGCCCTCTTGTGGCTCGCCTACCTGCTTGCATCCTAAAGCCAGGCCTGAGGACACACACGCTTCACCGGGTGAGACACAGCCGTGTCACTTGCACGAGATAAGGTCCCCCCACTTTTAACAGCACCCCCCTCTCCCTGTGGGAATCAGCGTGTGTGTTTTTTTTTTTCGGATGTGTGTACTCACTGCTGTCACAAAACCGAACATGGAGCAGCACATGTGAACGGGACACTCGCTGATGGGCCAAAAAAACTGGACACTTAATCACTGCAACGTCTTACGCATCTTTCATCACCTGTCACCTTTAAGTTGCACCCCTCACTGCATCACAAAGTGCGACAGACTTACCTGAGCGCCTCGCCGAGACTCGGCCACCACCAGGCCGTCCTGTCAAGTACCTTGGGTTGTAATTCTCTTGTCTTTCTCTTTTGTTTTGTGTTCTCTTCTTTCCTGCTTTGTAAAGCGTCTTGGGGTGGTGCTTACCATGAAAGGCGCTATATGAAATAAAGCTTGGCTGATTGAAGTACAAGGGGCTCGATAGAATTAAAGAAGAATGTGGCAGAAATGCAGACAGCAGGGAGAGGGCGCTGTGCCTGCCTTTGGCTTCAGCTTACTTGCTTCGTCCACTGCTTTCACTTCTTCACCACTAGGGGCCGCTGGAGCCGTCCATTCATCCTCAGTTTTCAAATTCAGCCCTTCAGAGTTGCTCATCACGTCCACCAGCTGTCGCCGTCATTTTTGTCTTCGGTTTCTTATTAATAATTTCTGCACACTTATGCACAATTCTACACCGTATTTCTACCTATGAATTAGTCTCATTTTTATAATGGTGGCGCTGTGTAGTGCCTTTTAAGATTGTGTTATGAACTGGAGCTTCCTCACAGGGAGGAGGAGTGTGAGATCCTGAAAAACGAGGAAGGGAGTCGGCCGGAATCTGAACTGGTCTGTCCAGCCGAAGCTCACCTGACTTCAGCCAGAGAAGGACTCAAAATGGGGAGCTGGCAAGAAAACTCGAACATCACAGCAGATAATAAAACTTGTGTGGATTGGTGGCCAAGTTCTGGAGCTGCTGCCTCCCAACAAGGTGACCAGGGTGCGCGTTGACCCTGCGTTGGACTGACGTCCTGTCCAGATGTTACTCCTGCCTTGTGCTTGATGCTTACTGGGCACCAGCTGACACTGCTCAGGATTAAACAGGTTTAGAAAATGGAAGCATAGATGACAAAAGTCCCACAAGAGGAGGGATGACCATATGGGAAAATAACAAATATTTATGATTAAATGATTTATGAATAAAAAAAAATATAGGATCAAAAGAATAAAAATGGGGGCAAACGAGTTGTCTAAAAGGAAATCCCAGATGGACAAGTTCAAATCCACAACCCAGAAATTGGAATCTTACACACAGAACCATTGATTCCCAACTCCTGAGCCTTCACCACCAATCTGAATTGCCTGAGGGTGAGAGCTGATTTTGTGAGTAAACCGGGGGAAGCGGCAAAACAAAAGAAAATAAAAATAAACCGGAACGACCGGAGCTCAGACGAGAGGCAAAAATCAAAAACAAATAACAGCCATTAAGTCATAACCAGGGAAAACAAGAAAAGAAAGCAAAATGAAAGTAAGGAATTCTATCCTCAGCGTGGATAAGGTGCCTAGTGAAAGGCTGACCTTCAATGCCAGTTGTTAAACAAGTCAGGGTCATGACCTCGGAGACCCCGCCCCTAGAGACGTGACCCTGACAGCGGTATGCAAATGGCTTCTCTTCAAGAAACAGGCTACAAAGTTTACAGCCTAAATCGTGACAGGTGACATCAGGGTGGGCCCGCCTCCTAGGGCTCCACCCACAAAGAATAAGGAGCATATAGAAATTTAAAGAGACAGTGCACAACATTAAACAACCAAAATGTATGAAAAAACATGACAACTCAAAAACAACAGAAAGAGACATCAACATGTAGAATTCCATAAGAGTTCATGGGTGCTGCCATTTTGTGTTTGCGTTCCATGGTGCAGCCCAGGGCCTTCTTAACATATGGGCACAATGGGCACTGGCCGGGGCCCACACTGTTTCTGATGCCTATGTATGTTTCTGTTTTGGTATCAAAACGGGGGCCCCAGCAAACTACTTTGTCCGGGGGTCTATGATGCTGGTAAGACAAATGAAAGACAGCCCTGGTGCGGCCGTACTGCTCACCGTTGTGAGGCCTGTCACCATTCATGGCCCACATACATAAGCAGGCGTATAATTGGAGTTTCTTTGGATCACAGAATTCTTTTCTATTTTCTGTTGTTTTCAGAAAGTAATGAGAGTCCGCCATCTTGATTTTGCTGCCTGTCGCCATGTTAGGAGTGCTTGTTGACTGGGGGCGTGGCCTGAGAGGCCGTGACCCATGACCAACATTGATGTGATGGCTTAAAAAGTCACCTGTTCCTAATCCGAGTTTGCGGAAGAAAAATAAATCTCCATGTGCTGGTTGTTTGCGCTCCATCCATCCTTTGTCCAACCTGCTATATCCTAACTACAGGGTCACGGGGGTCTGCTGGAGCCAATCCCAGCCAACACAGGGGCGCAAGGCAGGAAACAAACCCCGGGCAGGGCACCAAACCACTGCAGTGTTTGTACCCTTTATTATTAAAGCTTTAGTCCCCTTTTGTTTTTGACTTCAACTCTGATTTTTGGTTGTTGGGGACAAAAGACAGGATGGCGGATGTCCCCTCAGTCTTTTTGTGAGTTTTGTTGTTGTTTTTTCTCCTGGTCACCACCAGTATTCTCAATTTGCTCCGTTTTGGCAAACTGTAACACCCTAATTTTCTAGAAATGTTCAGTTAATAAAATTTTACCCAATAATACAAGCGAGCGTACATGTGGACAGGTGACATTTGGACCGTGTGACATACAATACCATACAGTACCATTTATTTGTGTGTAGCCCAAAATCACACAAGGAGTGCCACAATGAGCTTTAACAGGCCCTGCCTCTTGACAGCCCCCCAGCCCTGACTCTCTGAGAAGACAAGGAAAAAAATTCCCAAAAAAACCCCAGTAGGGAAAAAAATGGAAGAAACCTCAGGACATGAGCACGGTGTCCTGGTGTTCAGCGTTGGTCCCCACTAAAGCTCATAGTGTGAGAAACTTTGTGATCTCCATGCCCCATAAAAATGTCTTCTCATCTGTTGCTCCAAAAAAACACACGGCAAGCTCCACAAAACTCAGACGGTGACTTTGGTTTTGATTTTGTTTGTAAGTCTTGGCCTTAGGATGAAGGTCTGTGGTGTTCTTCAGTGTTGGCCTTACACACCCCTGCAGTTACCACTTCAGTGCAGAAGGTGACACCTAACTGGCCTTGGAGGGTCTGTCGCTGAGTGTTCAGACAAGAGGGTCTGGGCCGAATCTGACCATCAGGCCAGCGGCCATCCGTGACAGTGGGGTTTATTTCTGTGAGATGACAAACAAGAACGGGGCTGAGATTTCAACAGCCGTGACCCTGCATGTACTGAACTCTGTAAGATCACTGGAATCATTCCAACAAATATCTATCTATATATAAAATTCACTAAGGCAAGACACCCATGGAAAGCACGCCAGAAGGGGTGTGGATTCACTAAGCTGCCGACAAGCAAGACACCTATGGTGCACGCGGGATGGAGCCACGCCCACCAACTCCAAGACCATTGAATACGATGACAACTCGCAGAGCCACGCCCACCAACTCGGACGCGACGACACAGAAAGAATGGCGTCATTTTTATTCGTCTGTCGTAGAGGCCACATGCACCTCCGAGCTACGCTGGCTGTTCATAGAGGCGTGTTTCTCGCGGAGGTGAGTCGCCATATGCAGCGTGTAACACGGTTTGCGAGGGGTATCCCATGGGATCTTTAAAACAATCCTTTACAACTGAGATTAAAACACAATGAAGTAAGCAGTCTTTAAAAAACCGAGTGTTCAGTTACGACGCACGACCGCCTGCACCATAGCAAACTGTTTTACACGCCACATACAGTCATTCGAATCCGCGACAAACATGCGTCTTCTTCACTCGCGGACAATTATATGTTGCTCTGTCCAGAGTTCCATCTTTTCATTCACTTTCTGTTGTATCCTCAAACCCTCCCTTTTTAGACAACCGTGTCTTTCCAGAAGTGTTTAGCATTCAATAAATAATTATGAATGAGATTGAGCGTGTGTCTACCCGGCGTAGAGAGGCCTGGGTAAGCCGTTGAACCCCATTAGAATTCCCACTAAGTGCGACTCGTGCGCTCCCACTGGTTACGTCCCAACCCTTTGTTCACACCTCGCTACTACCGTGGTCGGGTGTCTTGGTGGATTATTTATAGAAAAGCAGCCAAAACCACACAGAGCAATGAAACGTCTACGTGAGTCACAGGTACATCTCGACTGTGTAAAGACGACAACGACTGGAGTGACGGGTTGGAGGTGGGCACATGAGCGGGCAGCGCATACTGGACGAGAAATCAGCAGACTAGCATGACGGAGGGAGCGAGTGGACGTCCTTCTCCTCTCCTTACGTTCCTCCCTCCGCGCCTGATCCCTCCGTCTGACAGGAGAAGGTGCAATGGCGGTCCGCCAGTTTTCAGTCACGGACGATTGTATGTTACAATGTTGCTTTTCTTGCTGATTTATTACATTACCGATTTTTCAAATGTTAATTTTCTTAAAAATCATTACAAAACCGGCCTGATTATGGTACGCCGCAGGTTGGCTAGTTCATTTTAAATGACTAAAACCTGGTGAACTTCTGTACTGCTGGACTTGTACGCCGATGTGGCTATCACGTGAGTGCACTTGTGAAGGTCTTCACGGAGGGGGTCACGTAGATCTTTGTAGACATGGAGCACACACGCACTCCAAATGACGAGATGTTACTTACCCGCTGCAGCTCCAGGCACCTCGCACCACGACAGACAGGCTTGAGCTCTGAGGATCTTCTGGGCGACTTGAGCTGCGTCGCTGGGAGAGCAGGCTGCTTGGCAACAGGTCAGTCACATGACTGGGTGCAAAGGAACATCCCAGAGAGGACGCTGATCAGAATTTAAGGAGGGATTCTGGTGTTAACGCCTTTGCAGACATTGCTGGGTGTGCCTGCAACTGGGACTAGTGGCCGATATGATTAGAAAAGTAAAGAACCAGTAAACGAATGAAAATGGAGGGCATAGCTCAGAACAGGGGTGTCGAAACTTCGGGCCTGGAGGGCCGCAGTGGCTGCAGGTTTTCATTCTAACCCTTTCCACTGCTTTTCCCTTCCTTTTAATAGCCCTGTTTTGAAGGATGTAGTCTTCAGAATTTACTCTTTTCTTCATTAAATGACAGCCAGTAATGATTTCAAACTCCAACCAATCTCTTAATGGGAAGCCGATCCTTTCTGTTAATTAAGGCCGTTATTTAATTCCACGGCTTGTTGCTGCTCTCGTTATGCCGCAGCAGACATTTCTAAAAGGAGAGAGGAGGTCAGGAGCGCATTGCTGCGCCCACCACGTGACAAAGCAACTCAGGATCCCAGATTAGGACCCGAGTGCGCTATGCGACGGGTGACACCTCAGCACCACACTGGAACAGAACCAGTGGGAGGGTTTTTTATGGTGGCCGGAGTGCCAATTCTGCCACCGACCCCCAGGTTTATCCCTGCAGATGCAGATTAACGTCATACCCGGGACGAAACAATTGTAGGTTAAGGGTTTTGCTCAAGGGCCCAACGGAGTCGAGTCCCTTTTCGCGTTTATGGGATTCAAACTGGCACCCTTCCGATTGCCAGCGCAGATCCCCTAACCTCAGAGCCACCACTCCGCCTTTTTTCTAAGAACACCGTCAAAATATTTTGGTGACCTGAGAGGTGAGCCTTACCGAGACCCTCGCCTTTTTTTTATTTCCAGGTGAGCTGGTCATGTGGTGGCTCGTTTTGGGTCTCATTATTGTTTGGCTGCTAATCAGGGCCGGATTAAGGTGGGTGGCTGCTATTGATGCTGCAGCATTAGGCCCATTCCTGAAATAGAGAATTTTCCAGAAGCTGAACAGTTTTTCCTTTGCTAATATTAACCTCAAAATCATTCTTAGAATGAAATTTGGAGTCTGACTTTCAGACGCCTAGACACATCGTTACTTATTATACAGTTACTATTGTTCTTTGCGCTGTGACGTAACTATAACGTCGTCGTGTTTATTATTAACCGAAGATTTCAAGTTAATGCGATCAATTTTTACGTTGTGGAACGAGCCCCGGACACAGACAGGCAGACGTGTTAAATGCACCACCACACGTTTATTTACAATCCACTACTATTTACAACAGCGCACACAAACCCCCAGGACTCCCCCAAAGTCCAGGCCTCACACGGCCTCTTTCACTCTTCAGGCCGCCCCTTTGCCTCTCCTCCCGAGTTCTGTCCTTCTCCTCACCCGACTCCAGACAATGAATGGAGGGAGGTGGCCCCTTTTATCCACACCTAGATGAGCTCCAGGTGCCTTCCGATAATCTTCCGCCGGCACTCCCCAGTGTGACAGAAGTACCGGCCGCACACCCGGAAGCGCTCCGGGTGTCCCTGGTCTTCTTCCCCCCAGCACTTCCGGGTGTGGGCCAGGGCTCCTCAGGTGGTGGTGACCACGGGCCCCTATAGGGTTGCGCTTCCAAGCTCAGGTCCCGCGGTGCCCAAAGCCACCAGGGTGGTCACCCCCTCGTGGTCTGGAGGAGGCACAAGCCCTCCTCCGTTCTTCCTGGGCGTCCCGGCTGGGTATCAGTGCCAGCCACTCGCCACAACGTTAAACAGTTTACTTAGTAATTTAGCTGCGTTTTTTGCAATATCTTGGGGATTCTTGCCACTTTTATTATTGATCGTTAAGTGCCACGTAGTCAATTTTTCACCTTGAAAGTTAGTTGTACGGTAAAAATCGATGGCTGTTTAAACGGTTATCTGTAAAGGTAAAACTAAAAGCAGGCCCGCAGGCCCGGCATGGATGTTTAGAATTTTTTTAAATCCTCGACAGGATTCTGGTCTATTATGAAATTTAAATCGGGCACAAATTTTTACCCTCAAGAGCCTGAACGGAGTCACTTTGACCCAATGTCTCTGCAAATTCACTTTTTCTTACTCTGTTTCGTAAGAGAATTGCGAAATTTTGTGTATTTCATTGTTATGTTTTCTGCATTAAGTGCACTTTCAGACAATTGCTATTGTTACATAGTTTGATGTTAATCTCGAGATGTTACGATACTACGTCGTTATTCATATTCATGTTCAATAAAGGCTGGCTGGTTGCGTCACAAGCAATTATGGCTCCTTGGTCGGTCTGAGTACGCATGTACGGTGAGTGTCGAATGCACCAATGCCGAGAAAAAATAGGCCTTTTTTGCGCTGCAGCATCGTCTTAATCCGGCCCTGCTGCTAATTAAGGAAAAAGAGACAACTAAGGGGTCTGAGTCACGTCAATTCAAACTGAGGCAAAAGAACTTAATTAGCAGCAGAAACTGGTCACTAATGAAGGAGAGGGTTAGAATGAAAAACCTGCAGCAGCCACTGCGGCCCACCAGGACTGGAGTTCGACACCCGTGGTTTAGATTCGGGGTCTTCCGTCTCAGTCTTGGAGGGCCACAGTGGCTGCTGCAGGTTTTTGCTCCAACCCAGTCGCTTAACAAGAAGCTCTTATTGCTCAAGTAACACTTCTGCTTCACTTTAGTGGTCTCGTCCGTTAAGATTTTAAACCCTTATTGCTTAGTCAGTCAGTCATTTTCCAACCCGCTATATCCTAACTACAGGGTCACGGGGGGTCTGCTGGAGCCAATCCCAGCCAACACAGGTCGCAAGGCAGGAAACAAACCCTGGGCAGGGCGCCAGCCCACTGCAGGGCACACACACACCAAGCACAATTTAGAATCGCCAATGCACCTAACCTGCATGTCTTTGGACTGCGGGAGGAAACCCACGCAGACACGGGGAGAACCTGGGAAGCGAACCCAGACGGGTCTCCTTACTGCGAGGCAGCGCCACCGTGCCACCCTCCTTTATTGCTTATTTTAGTCTTAAACAGCCGTATTCTTGGCTCCTAATTAGCCATAACATGCAAATGACATTTACGCCTGTGTGTATTTTTCGTGCACTATTGGGTTTATTTAAAAACTTGGAAGGAAAGTGAGGAGAAAAAAGTGAAGGACTGAGAATTACTTTTGGCCTTCAAGTCAATTGGATGAGATCCTTAGAAAGGGGAAGAAAATGAAGCTGACGTGGCAGAGTTAAAGCACCAACAAGCCATGAAATTAAATTATTGGCAAGAATTGCTTTCTAATTAAGCAACCGGGTTAGAACAAAAACCTGCAGCCACTGCGGCCCTCCAGGACTGGGACTGAGGACCCCTGCTGTAGAATCATTAAGTTTCAGATACCCAAGAAGAGAATGTAAAATGACACAGCTACACACACAGAGTCCCGGGTTCAAATACAATACAACACAACACAATAACATGAAGCTTTTATTGCCTTCAGTGTTGTAGCGGCTCTCACACAACACCTTCTGTCACTCCATCTGCTTCTTCCACTTCACTCCCACTTCACTCCACTAATCCCCAGGGGTGTTGTCCAGCTCCACTCCCAACTCCGACTCCCTCTTTTAACTCCGGACCAGCAGTACTTCTGGTGCTCCATCCGTTGCCTCCAGGAGGAGCGCCTGGGTCAGGCAGGACTACAGCGGTCCTTGTATCGTCAGCATATGACAGCTCCCCCTGGTGGCCCCCACAGCACCTGACAGGGCAGGCCTGTGGGACTACAGCTCCCATGATGCCCTGCAGTTGTCCACAATGGGGAAGAACGTCAAGACTAGAAACCAGTTTTTAAGACGAATGTTACGTTGTGTGTTGGTCGTCCTTTTATTTCCCCAGTAGGTGGCACTGTGATCGTTGCAGCAGTTCTTCACGGGTGGTCCTTAGTTACAAGTCTGCCACCATCCAGGATTGGTCTCTACCTTTTTGGACGGGCTCTAAACTGGATTAAACCGGTTTCAAAATGCGTTTCATGTTCCGTTTCTGCGTCCCGTTGATGAGCTGCCCACCAGGACTGTGTTTTCGACACCCAGTGCCAATAAAAATAAGAGGGCAGTTTCTTGAGTTTGCCTTGTCTCGGTTTACCTGCGCAGTGTTTTCCTGACAGGCACAGGGGCTCCCCATCGCCCGTTGGTATATGTGTGTGTAGTGTGGCACAGGCTGGCACACTTGCTCTCAAACCTGCCTCACGTGTACACGTCTGTGTGGTCCCGGTGCCCCACGGTGGTCAGTTCTGTTTTAGTGGAAAATGTCTGACAATTTGCTCAAACCGATTGGAGCCATCAGTTTGCCTGTCGAGTGTTAATTTCTGGAATAGCGTTTTATTTATGGAGTGCTTTTCACAGAGCCAAGGTGGCATGGCGGCACAGTGGTTAACGTGCCCCCCAGCTGCAGAGTTACCACCTGCTCGCTGCCCCCTTACATTTCTTTCCATACGCGTGTCCTTTTTTTTTTTTATATTTTTTTGCCTGCTGCCCCAGGTTTACTACCTGAACCCCCATAATTAAAAGGGATTGGGCATTGGTTAAGATGGCAGATTCAATTTTCCAGGTGTGAGTGAGTGGGCTGGCACCTCATCTAGTGTTGGTTGGTGCCTGATGTTAGTGGGACACCTGGTTGGATTTTTCTTTTCATGGATGCCAATACCATTGTGATTCGCCCCCACTGGGCACCCATAAGACCAACTTGGGTTCTCACCAAGCGTTTTAGGCAGTCAACTCAAAGGAGACCCCATTAGTGAGTTGTACCCCTGAGTGAGGAGGTGGTGGTGCAGTCGGACCTCTGACTGTGAGGGACTCAATGGCTCCCCAGGACCCTGACGAGGATGCAAGGTTTAGAAAATGAAAGAACAGATGAATATTTCCAGGCACTATACAAAGGGCAAAAATAATAAAAACTAAATTAAAAAGACAGAAATACAAACATTCATACGTACGTACGGTAAAAACCTGATGAGATAATCCGGAAAAATCACAAATCCAAATTGGCATAAAAAGACCAAACATGGCGGCCTTCAGGTGACCCCTGGGATTATCATCAAACTTGCTGCCCACTTGTTCCAGTTGTTTCTCCCCCTGAGATGCCAGCTTTGGGACTTTTCACAATTTTCCCACTGCTGACTTGGACCATCGCGTCCCCTTCTGGCTTCCTGTTGTGTCCAATCAGTCTAAAAATAAACCCTGATGTCGAAACGCCGCAGGAGTGGCAGTCACCCGGTCACTGTCACTGACAGCTCTTTAAATAGCGACAGGGAGGAGCTGAAGCAGATGCCAGCCTTGTACTTGGCAATGCCACTGAAAAAATACCGAGCTGCCAAAAACAAAGAGATGTGGAATGTGCCAAGTGACTGGCAGCAATGGAGAACTGGCAAAGTCAGAAACCTCCAGCCAGTCCTCCATGCTCTGGCCTGCCCACTTTGAGGACTGGGTGGGCACTGCAGATGTCTGCCCAAGCTGAAAGGGCTCCTCCTGTTGTTCAGTCTCCTGTGGTGCACATTCCAGTCATGTGACTGAGCTCATCACATACTGTAGATCTGACTTGACCCCTGGGCAGGATCACCCCAACATCACACACTCATTCACCCCTGGACACTCTCATCCAAGCTCCCAGTCATCCATTGCACACACACACACATTAAGTCAATTCAAACCTGGACAATTTCTACCTACACAACATTACAAGCAATCTTTGGGAGATGGGCATCATCCCAAATGACTGGAAAACAGGACTTGTCATCCCTACCTGGAAAGGGAAAGGTGAGCACCTGAATTGTGGTAGCTACAGGGGGTAACACTGCTCTCTGTGCTGGGTGAGGTCCTCACTAGGGTCGTCCTCAATGGGACCTGTGATCACCTGCTCACCTACCAGCGACCGGAGCAGACTCGTTTTACGCCTAAGAAGTCTACCATCGACCACATCCTGGCACTGAGGGTCCTCATGGAGCGCAAACGCGAATATCAGCAGAGTTTCTTTGCAGCCTTTGTCGATTTTTGCCAATTGTTCGACTCAGTTGATCGAGCTGCGCTGTGGGACATCCTGAGGGTTCGCGGGATCCCCTCGAAGTTGCTGGATATCATGGCCGGCCTGTCCACTGGTACTGTGAGTGCTGTGCAGAGTGGAGGCAGACCCTCTGTGCTTTTCCCAGTTGATTCTGGGGTTCGTCAGCGGTGTGTTCTGCTCCTACTCTGTTCAATGCTGGCATGGGAAGAGTCATGGGGTCCAGCGGCTGTGGGGCATCTGTTGGTGAAGAAAGATTCACAGATCTTGACTTTGCTGATGATGCTGTGATCTTCGCGGAGTCAATGGAGGCTCTGATCGGGGGTCTCGAGAGACTGAGTGAGGAGTCTTGAGTGTAGGGGCTTGTGAGGGTCCTGATGAAAACCAACAGCCAGGCCTTCAATGACCTCTTGGGCACAGCCATCAGCAGTGTGTCTGTCTGCGGAGAGAGTGTCGACCTCGTTTTGAGAGGTTTACTTACCTTGGTAGTGACATTCAGGTGACTCTGGTGAAGTCAGTAGATGGATTGCATGGGGGAGAGCATGGGGGGTCATGAGGTCACCATAAAGGGGTGTGTGGTCTTCCCGATATCTGCAAAAGGACGAAGGTCCAAGTCTTTAGAGTCCTGGTGCTTCCTGTTTGTGAGACATGGACGCTATCCAGTGACCTGAGATGAAGACTGGACTCCTGTGTCTCTTCAGAGAGTCCTTGGGGGTCCCGCTGGTTTGACTTTGTGTTGCTCACGGAGTTCTGAATGAGGCACATGACCTGCACTGTGAGGGAGTGTCAGTTACGGCACTACGGCCACGTGGCACTCCTGATATCTCTGCAAAAGGATGAAGGTGATGCACCTGTAGTTGCCCTTAGTCACCACTAGGGTTTCTCAGCTCACCTCGATGACACGTCCAGGTCTCCAGGTTGTCTCCAAATGGCTTTTTGGGTCGCAGTTCCATCTTTCACATTTCTTTTTATTTGTATCAGAAGACCATCTCCTCCCCAGGAATGGACAACAGCAGCGCTGCTCACCGCACCTCAAACCAATATGGCTGAGCTGTGAAATGACGGGCGGCCGACTGAACGCAATTTTGCTTTTAGTCAACTGGTTGAACGTTTTCATTTACACCGCGTGATGCTTTCAAATGCACTTAAAGGCACGCCAGATGTCCATCCGGACAAACGCCCACACTCATAAGGGGGGCCAGTTTATGGTCCCTGCACAATCTACACGTCTTTGGGGATGTCGAGGACCTGAAGACCTGCAGAAAAAATGTGGAGGACGTGTGGAGAACATGTCACCGCCACACAGATGGTATGGGCACATAGCAGTTGCTGATTTACACTCACTGGCCACTTTATTAGGTACAGCTGCTTGTTAACGCAAATCAGCCAATCACAAGGCAGCACCTCAATGCATTTTGGCCTGTAGACCTCATCAGGACCACCTGCTGAAGTTCAAAGCGAGCATCAGAATGGAGGAGAGAGAGGACTGAAGTGACTCTGAACGTGGCATGGCTGTTGGTGCCAGTCAGGCTGCTCTGAGTATTTCATAAACGGCTCATCTACTGGGATTTTCACACACAACCATCTCTTGGGTTTACAGAGAAGGGCCAGAAAAGGGAAAACATCAGAGTGGCAGGTCTCTGTTGATGCCAGAGGTCAGAGGAGAATAGCCAGCCTGGTCTGAGCGGACAGAAAGGCAACAGGAACTCAAATTAGCACTTATCCTCAAGAGAGGTGTGCAGAAGAGCAGCTCTGAACACACGACAAGTTCAAGCAGGTGGGCTACAGCAGCAGACCACCACACCAGGTGCCACTCCTGTCAACTGAGAACAGGCAACTGAGGCAACAATTCATATGGGCTCACCAAAATTGGACAATAGAAGATTGGAGAAATGTCACCTGGTGTGACATTCAGATGGTGGGGATCAGAATTTGCCA
Source organism: Polypterus senegalus (assembly GCF_016835505.1). Taxonomy (NCBI): domain Eukaryota; kingdom Metazoa; phylum Chordata; class Cladistia; order Polypteriformes; family Polypteridae; genus Polypterus; species Polypterus senegalus. The sequence goes on from NC_053159.1 coordinate 191,073,469, forward strand.
TGAAAGCTGGGATTCATCGTGCCTTGTATGAACAGTTCAGTCTGGTGCTGCTGGTGGTGTGATGGTGTGGTGGTATTTTCATGTCACACTTTGGGCCCCTTAGTTCCAAGTGAGCATCGTTTAAATGTCACAGCCTACCTGAGTATTGTCACTGACCATATCCATTCCTTTATCACCGCCATCTTCTGATGGCTCCTTCCAGCAGGATAACACGCCATGTCACAAAGCTCAGATCATCTCAAACTGCTTTCTTGAACTTGACGATGAGTTCACTGGACTCCAGTGGCCTCCACAGTCACCAGATCTCAATCCAGTAGAGCGCCTTTGGGATGTGGTGGGACGGGAGATTCTCATCACGTTAGAACATTCAAATAATCTTGACAAGTAGAGGCCATTCAGGCCAACAAATGTGCAGCAGCTGTTTGATGCCATCATGACAATGTGGACCACAATCCCTGAGGAATGTTTGCAGGACCTTGATGAAACAATGCCATGGAGAATTACAGCAGTTCTGAAGGCAAAAGGGGGTCCAACCAGCTACTAGCAGGGTGTACCTAATAAAGTGGCCGGGGAGTGTATGTGTATTTTACTGTAAATTCATACAGATGCCATCTTTTTTAGAAAGACCACCTACTTTTATGATTACTGCCACATTTCTCCGGCGCCCAACCTGCTTCACATCAAATGAGGTCCTGCTGCCCAAAATTAGAAGTTGACCTCATGCCGTCGGCCATCACCACGGGCCTCATAAATTCCTCGGGACTTAAGTGGAAGATAGAGCAGGCATTCGAGCGCTGTGTCCATCCACCCGTCCATCCACTTGAGAGCGCTGGACTGCCCGCCCCCCAAGTCCGCTCACAGCACTCTTCCGATTTGCCAAATGAAGGCCTGGGATTCCATTTCTGCCGCAGATGAGAGCAGACGCTCTGGAAATAGAAAGCTATCAGAAGTTTATGGGATTGAGTCAGCGACAGCTGCTAGCAAACAGCATGGGGGGGGAGGGGGGTGCCAGGTGGTCCGCCTGCCAAGAGCTCTGCCTTCGCTTTATAGCGCCTTTAGCATTTCGGGACAGGCCTCTGCTCTGGGGTTTGAGGCCTCCAGCGAGATACTCCACACTTCACACAAATGAACTTCCCAGACTGTGACCACCTGCGGGGCAAGGAAGGAGTTGTCCGAGGGTTTAATTGGCCCACCTGACCTCCCCAATCACACGGCGACTCCTCAGATGGGACAGGAGACACTTGCACTTGGTGTCCGTTACTTGTCGACCTTCACTGTGCGACCAGATGGTGACACCTGAGGAGTGAAGACCATGATGGACTACTAACAAGGGTCCTGCTATGAGCTGGCATCCTGTCTAGGGTGTGTTCCTGCTTTGTAGCCACTGCTGATAGGGCACTGGGGTACATAAAATGGACGGAGGGAGGTGACACTTGCACCCAGGGAGCAGGGGACGTTCTCACCAACATCGTCACGCCGTACAAAAAACAGAAGTGACGACGTCACCTCCTTCCAAGGCCAAGTGCATTGTGGGTGAGTGAGCTGACATCCCAATGTTCAGGCACTCTTCTGTGAAAAAGTATTTGCACCCCAATGTGGGCATCTCTGCATTCTGGTCCGTTTGTTTTGTGGAGTGCATTCAGCATCAGGTAGAAAACATCAGGACTTCTTTTAATTGTTTTGCAAATGAAATCTTCAGGTGTGAAAAAGTTTAAATTTAAAGGATAATTTGGATCAGATGTTTGAACCCAGACACGGGTTCAAGAGGCTTTTCATGTTACAGTCAAAGGAGATTCTTGGAAAGCACAACAATAAAACAAAGCAGCTGGTGTCTGCATTTGGTAACAGTGACGTCAGAAAGGTGTCGCACTTGGTGGTCCGGTTCTCAAACTGACAGCATTTGATTGATCCAACACGGAACATCTCATCAAAACCTGCCCACCAGCCATGGGTGTATAATTTAGGCAAGGAACCCAAGAGCATCACTTAGGGGGTCTCCAGACTTCTCTCACCTTGGCTAAGGGTGGTGCCCCCCCAAAAAAAGCGTGAGTTTCAGGGTGGAGTTCAAAGTTGAAAGGCGCCATATACAGTACAGTATGTACAGTTACACCGTCACTGATTCAGCAAGTCCTCCTGTGAGCCCAAGCAAGTGACTTTATCTGTTAGGGGGTCACATTATGAAGAAAGGAGTTCAGTGTGGAAAGGTGGGACGTGAAAAGGGGTCAGCCATTTCTAAATGACATCTTGAGCAATTAAAGTTACCTGCCTGGGATCATTTTGACAAATTGTAAAATCTCCTGAATTTCAACTGTGAAGTGTTTAGGAATGGCGTTCAAAGCTGAAAGGCGCTATATATAATGACAACGTCTCAGGTCCAGTCTGCTCAGCCACTCCCTAGGTGACCCTAAGCAAATTAAATCATCCACTTGGGTTTATTTAAAAAACAAACAAAAAAAAAAGATTAACAGAAATAAATCCATCCATCCATTATCCAACCCGCTATATCCTAACTACAGGGTCACGGAGGTCTGCTGGAGCCAATCCCAGCCAGCACAGAGTGCAAAGCAGGAAACAAACCCCGGGCTGGGCGCCAGCCCACCGAAAACCTGAAAGAAATGTGAAAGTTGAAGTGTAAAGAGCTTAAGAGTGGTGTTTAAAGCTGAAAGGCGCTATATACAGTCACAGCATCAAAGATTCAGGGACTCCACATGCATTGACTCGCATAGAATTGCCCAATTTTTGTTCAGATGACGAGTGAGACGAGGGTTCACATCACGGGTTCTCTCTGTGTGGACTTCGCATGCTCTCCCCGTGTCTGTGTGGTCCACAGACATGCAGGTCAGGTGGATTGGCCCACGTGTGTGTGTGTGTGTGTGTGTGTGTGTGTGTTCGGTGTTTGTCTGTGTGTTTGCTCTGTGATGGACTGGTGTCCTGTCCAGAGTTTATTCCTGCCTTGCACCCTATGCTGACTGGGATAGGCTCCACCCCACACTTCCCAGTGGCTTAGAAAATGACTGACTGACCTCAAGACTGGACTGAGTGCAAAAAGGCGCTATATAGAATGACACGGTCACAGTCTCCGTTTTCTCACTGACTCTCTAAGTGACCTTAGTGACCTGCGCTCAATTTTTTAAGACTGTTGGAGCAACTGAGCTTGAAGTGTTTAAAGCTTAAAAGCTAATGGATGAAGTTAATGGCATGAAGGCGCTATATAAAAATACAAGGTCGCAGGTTTGGTCTTCTCAGTGGCTCCCCCTCTTTTTAAACACATAAATCTACTCGCTTCATTAAAAGAGAAATAAAAAAGTACAGCGGTAGTGGTGAAGTATACATGTGAAGAGGATTAGGATGATGTTCAGTGTTGAAAGGCGCTATATATACTTATGAGATCCCTGATCCAGCCTCCTCAGTCACTCCTTATGTAACCGTAAGCAAGTAAATTCACCCGCCTGAGCTCATTTACAAAAAATAAAAACACAGAAGCGAGTGAGCCATACAGTGGAGCTTGAAAGTTTGTCAACCCTTCAGAATTTTCTAGATTTCTGCATAAATACGACCTAAAACATCATCAGATTTTCACTCAAGTCCTAAAAGTAGATAAAGAGAAACCAGTAAAACAAATGAGACAAAAATATTATACTTGGTCATTTATTTATTGTGGAAAATGATTAAATATTACATATTAGTGAGTGGCAAAAGTACGTGAACCTCACGGATGATCAGTTAGTTTGAAGGTGAGGTATCAGATATCAGGTGTTCTCAATCAATGGGATGCCAATCAGGTGTGAGTGGGCACCCTGTGTTATCTCAAGAATAGGATCTATCAAAGTCTGCTCTTCACAACACATGTCTGTTGAAGTGTATCATGGCACCAACAAAGGAGATTTCTGAGGACCTCACAAAAAGAGTTGTTGATGCTCATCAGGCTGGAAAAGGATACAAAACCATCTCTGAAGAGTTTGGACTTCACCAATCCACAGTCAGACAGATTGTGTACAAATGGAGGAAATTCAAGACCATTGTTACCCTCCCAGGAGTGGTCGACCAACAAAGATCACTCCAAGAGCAAGGCACACGTGTAATAGTCGGCGAGGTCACAAAGGACCCCAACTGAAGGCCTCTCTCACATTGGCTGATGTTCATGTTCACGAGTCCACCATCAGGAGAACACGGAACAACAATGGTGTGCATGGCAGGGTGGCAAGGAGAAAGCCACTGCTCTCCAAAAACAACATTGTTGCTCGTCTGCAGTTTGCTAAAAATCACGTGGACAAACCAGAAGGTTATTGGAAGATGTTTTGTGGACGGATGAGACCAAAATAGAACTTTTTGGTTTAAATGAAAAGCGTTATGTGTGGAGAAAGGAAAACACTGCATTCCAGCATAAGAACCTCATCCCATCTGTCAATCATGGTGGTGGGAGTATCAGGGTGTGGGCCTGTTGTGCTGCATCTGGGCCAGGACGGCTTGCCTTCATTGATGGAACAATGAATTCTGAATGATATCAGAGAATTCTAAAGGAAAATGTCAGGACATCTGTCCATGAACTGAATCTCAAGAGAAGGTGGGTCATGCAGCAAGACAACGACCCTCAGCACACAAGTCGTTCTACCAAAGAATGGTTAAAGAAGAATAAAGTGAATGTTCTGGAATGGCCAAGTCAAAGTCCTGACCGTAATCCAATCGAGATGTTGTGGAAGGACCTGAAGAGAGCAGTTCATGTGAGGAAACCCACCAACATCCCAGACTTGAAGATGTTCTGTACGCAGGAATGGGCTGAAATTCCTCCAAGCCGGTGTGCAGGAATGATCAGAAGTTACTGAAAACGTTTAGTAAGGGGGGTCACAGCAGATACTGAAAGCAAAGGTTCACATACTTCTGCCTCTCACTAATATGTAATATTCGATCATTTTCGTTAATAAATAAATGACCAAGTATAATATTTTTGTCTCATTTCCTTAACTGGTTTCTCTTTATCTACTTTTAGGACTTGAGTGAAAATCTGATGATGTTTGAGGTTATATTTATGCAGAAACAGAAAATTCTAAAGGGTTCACAAACTTTCAAGCATAGCTGTAAGTGTGAGGAGTCTTAGGGTGAAGTTTAAAGGTGAAAGGCGCTATATACAGTTATATAGGACTAGCCGGGTGCTGCTGACAGGACCTGCACACGACCAGAATGAGTAAACATGATGGCTTCTTGGCTCAGCCCGTGTCCTTGGCATGAATTTTTCCTCTTTAAGGCAAAATGGCCACAAAGTTTTTTTTTTTGGGTGTTTGGGGGCACTAACCCCCTTAATGTCACTTTGTCACTAATCTGAATGGGTGTCACATAGCTTGTAATCCGGGCCCTACTAAAAGGACAAAAATGAATGGAAAGGTTTATCAGTGAAGCGCAGGGCTGATGTTCCAGGAGATACGGGTCACAAAAGGTTGGGGGCATCGAGGGAGGGAATAAAGAAGCCGATGGCTTTTCAGCAGATGGCAACACCACCCACTATATGACAATTATCTCTGCCTGTTTTCCACTTAATCATCTGAGAACGGCAAATGGGTCTGTTTTAGCCCACGATCCACCAGTGCCAGCTTTGAATTCCTTTTTGGAGTCCTAACTGGGTACCGCTGTTTTTGCTTAAACCAAGCCCCCCCCCCCAGGGGCTCCACACATTACTTTAGTATTCAACACCGTTCCATTTGATGCCCCTGGCACTGGTCGTGGTTCACATATGCCAGCCCTGCTCACAGCCCTCCTGCCTGCAAGTTCTCCCCGTGTATCTCTGATGCCAGCATCTGAGGCCTGGGCAGTGGCATCCCGATTGGCTTGGGGTTCTTGTAAAGCTGGTGTGGCCCAGGTGGGCTCAGAAAGTAGCCAGCAGGGCTGAGAGGAAAGTTTCCAATATGAAACAACAAGTTTAGGAATGGTGACCAGTACTGATGACAGCAGATCTGTACTGTGGTGCCCACCTCACTGTGAGATTCCTCCAAAATGTCAAAAACACCTGCCAGGGCAAGCTGTGGCAACACGGGCACACCGTTAGGAGCAACTTTTTAAATTCATGAGCCACAATCTTCCTGACTACTCTGCTATAAAAAGAAAGTGAAGCTGTGCCTCCAGTGTCATTTGGGCCACCTGCTGCTGTCAATTCCCGGAAGAGAAGTGACTAAGGGGACGCTGCTGCTCCATCCAGCATGTGTGTGAGAGTACTGGCGTGGGCCATGGGGCAGAATGCCTACCAAAGGGGCACAAGACAGAGATAAGAAGGACAAGACAAAATTTAGCAGATGATGGGGGCAAGTGGCATTGGTGGCGGGGGGGTGTAGGGGGTCTACTGGAAGACAGCGTTGTCTGTTCTAATCTCTAGGTGACACTAGAGAGCACTGCAGGTTTTGCAGGGCCACCACTTACCCCACAGGTGCCCTCTGGTTTTGCCCCTCAATTCCTTCAACTGTCAAGGACATATGGCTGCTATCAGAAATCAGCTGTGAGGACTGCCAGGCCAAACGTGGCACCTTGTAATGGAGGCGATGGCAGTTGTTTAGCTGGGTGGTGGCTTAATGGGTAAGGAGCTGGAATCTATAAACGGATCCCCCGAGTTGGTTCCTCATGTGGCTCAAAGTGAGTAAAATTCACCTGTGTGAAAACTCGCAGGGTTGTGAAAAAGTATTTTCCCCCTTCCTTAGACTGATGGCATCTAAATATGTGATTTTATATTGCACCCTGCAGAGGCAACATCATCTCCATTGGACTAAACTGTGGGAACTGCAAGTTTGGTGACCACTTCTAGTCATTTAGGGCCTCCATCATTAGAGTTTGAACCCTAGACATTGAGATTTTCATATAGTGCCTTTCATATAGCACACTTCACAGTTGGCGTACAATTGTTTCCCTTTTTATAACTGCGACTGTAGCAGGGTATCACAGCGAGTCATTGACAGGGTTGGATCCTATGACTCTATATAGCGCCTTTCGATATTGCACAACATTCCAAGGTGCTTTAAAAGTCCTGTTTTCATGTTGTAAGCACAGTCCTTCGGGTCACACATGAGGCCACTGGAGGGGACGAGATCTCACAGTATGTGACATTGCAGATGAACACCCCGTTAAACGCCTGTGATTTGACTTTGTCTCCTTTAGCCGAGAGTCAGCCACCACACTTCATCGCTTCCCTTGAGGACCAGGCCCTCCTGCTCGGAGAAGACCTTTTTCTGGAGTGCCGTGTTTCTGGAAAGCCCCCGCCACGTGTGCTGTGGCTGAAAGATCAGACGGTGGTGGCCGTCGGAGAGGCCAGGGTAAGTGTCGCTGGCTGTACTGCTCAGTAAAAGCCGCTGCTGTCTGTCTGCTCATGAAATTCTCCTTGCATGGCAGGTCCCCAACCCCAACAGCACCCATGTCCTGCTGAAGAGGCACGTCCTGGTGGCGGACAGTGGGAGATACGTGTGCATCGCCAGAAATGAGGCCGGGGAGGCGTGCAGCTCCGCCATCGTCTTTGTCCAAGGTAATCTCTGCGCCACCTCAGGTTGTTCTTCTGGCCGTGAAGGGGTGGTGGGTGACTTGGATTCTTATGTCACATCTGTTGTCAATCCCAGCAGCACTGACTGGGGTGCCAGTCCATCATGGGTGGAACTCACACACACCCACTCACCTTCATACTGGACCTGCTAAGAGTTACCAGTTAACTTAATGGACGTGGGATCACAACTGGACTACCTGGAAATGGTGACCGGCTGTGTGGGCCAAACCTGTTAAGCAAAGGCTTAATAAAGAACAGGACAGACAGGACAGTGGACCGTAATGACCAAGTGGCGCGTCTGGTGTTCAGCCAGCCGAGTGGGCATGTGTCTCTGCTCTCCTCAGTCCACTACACCAGCTCCCTGGAGTGGCACATATTAAGTTCAAATCATGGATGCTTGCCTACAGAGTGGTCTGCATATATGGGGAGGTCCTCTGTTCCTAATTGACCACTCAGATCTGCTGAAGAGCAGCATGTGGTGATGCCACCTCTGCCTTTTATCAAACCTCAGTCCTGACTCTCTTCACGTGCAGCTCCTGGCTGGTGGAACGAGCTGCCCACCTCCATTCAAAACTCCCCAGTTTGTTCCAGAAGCATCTGGAGACCTCCATGTGCGGTGAATTCCTAAATGATAGCCGTTAGGTTTTTGTAAATCTGGGAGTTGTAACTCACTTTGTCCCCTTGTCCTGTCACATTTGTTCCCAAACGGTCCCCCAATTGATGTTCCTCAATTATGTTGAACTCTTTTGTAAGTTGCTTTGGGTGAAAGAATCTGCTAAGCAAATTAATGGAAATGTAATGGAGGGAGAAGCTCTTATTTCTTAAGGCAGAACATTCCAAAGCCTCAGGGCTGCTCCGGCAAAAACGCTGTCACCTCTAAGCCTCCGACATGTCCACCGAATAAAGAATAACAACCGGGGCCCAGGGTGGGACATATGGGCTAAGAAGCTCAGCAATGCAGGGTGAGCCAAAAAGAAGATACCGCATTTCAAACGTGTATCTTACAAAAACACTACGAGATAAAATCAATTTCATTACGACACCAGAAAGGCAATGCAATCTAGATTTTTATTCACTGTGTTTTAAAATGACGTCTTCGAGGTGGTGGCCATCGAGATACTCTTTGAGACGATTTCTGAATGCTCACATGACTCGTTTGACCATTTCAAGGGGAACAGAGGTGATTATATGACGAATAGCGTCCTTGAGGGCTTCAAGGTTCTGGGGTCGGTGTGTGTATCCCTTCGACTTGAGACGAGAAGAAATATCACGGAGAGACATCAGGCCAACGTGAAGGCCACCCGACGTCGCTGCGCAGGGAGATCAGCTTAACCAGAAACATCTCCCACAAAACTTGCATGGACCTCCGCTCAGGCCGTGTGATCTGTTGCTCCATCCTGTTGACACCAGGCATCCAACACATCCATTTCTTCCAGTTCTCTAGCATTTCAATGTGATGTTGGGAAGTGACGGTGACTGTTGCCAAAAAAAGCCAAATTCTGCAACGGCGCACCAAACTGTAACACGTGTGCTCACCATGCGGGGGTCTCTAATGAAGTTCACCAGGGTTGGTTTCAGCCCAGTAATGAAAGTTTGGCTTATTTACACAACCATTTTAATGGAAATGTGCCTCGTGGCTGACGTCCCATGACGATGGCATCTCGATGAACGGTTTGCAGAATGTTGGCACACTCTCTACGGCTCTGCCAGTCTCTCTCAGTGAGTTCCTGCACTGCCATCATGTTGTGTGGATGGAAATGAAGGTCCTCGTGCAAAATCAAAGACATGTTGGAAATGGTGAAGTGCGCTGAACGTCTAGGAGACTGCAAGATGGATGCCCTTACAGCTTCAATGTTTTCAGGTGTTCGTACAGTCTGAGAATGGCCTGGAGATTTTCTGTTCACTGTTGTACCCGTCTGTCTAAATTTAGAACGCTGAAGTGCAGTCGGAAGGCACGTTGCGTAGTGATGATGTATTTGTTGTTTTTGAAGAACGGTGAAAGCATGGTGGGCACCGGACCAAGGCATGAAAACTACAAGGGGTCACTTATCAAAGGACTCCCACCCACTTGGCTGCCTCTACGTCACACGGTACTTCATTTTGGCTCACCCTGTATATGAAAGAGCAGACCCACGCAGTACACACAGAGAGTCAAATCTTAAAATTCACCTGATACAACAACAACATTTATTTTCACACAAGTAATGGAGCTCAAAGGGCTTTACATGATGAAGAAAGAAAAAAAGGACAAAGCAAGAATTAAAATACAGTGGGATGCAAAGGTTTGGACAACCTAGTCCTTATTTTCCTGTATAAATCGTTAGTTGTTACGATAAAAAATGTCAGTTAAATCTATCATATAGGAGACACACACAGTGAGATTTGAGAAGTGAAATGAAGTTTATTGGATTTACAGAAAGTGTGTAATAATTGTTCAAACAAAATCAGGCAGGTGCAGAAATTTGGGCACCGTTGTCATTTTATTGATTCCCAAACTTTTCGAACTAATTATTGGAACTCCAATTGGCTTGGTAAGCTCAGTGACCCCTGACCTACATACACAGGTGAATCCCAGTATTTAAGGGGGTGCGAACGCTGGCCCGGACACAGGCAGACAGACAACATAGTTTCACCACACACCCTTTATTATGTACAATATTTACAAACTTTGTGCACGACCAACCCCAGTGCCTCCTGCACCGATCCCCCAAAGTCCAGGCCACTCAGTCCTTTTGTCTTTCTCTCCTGGCCGCCTCCCGTCCTCACTCCAGCTCCGTCTTCCTTCCTCCCGACTCTCGCCTATGACTGGAGGGAGGCGGCCCCTTTTATGGGAACCCGGATGGGCTCCAGCTGCTTTCCGGCACTCCTCCGCAGACACGCCCTTGTGTGGCGGAAGTGCCGGCTGTGCACCCGGAAGCCGTCCGGGTGTCCCCTGTCGTCTTCCCCCCAGCACTTCCTGGTGTGGTGGAAGTGCTGGGCTCCAGGGCTGTTCAGGCAGCAGAGCTGGGCTTCCATGCCCCTTACCCGAGGCCACCAACATAACCAGAGCGGACACCCCCTCGTGGTCTGGTGGAGGTACAGGCCCTCCTCCGGTCCTCCTGGGTGTCCCGGCCGGGCTCCTGCCTCGGCCGGGTGTGGCAGATGATGGTCTGGAAGTGGGGCGCCGCCTGGCGGTGACCACGGGCCCCTACAGGGCTGGGCTTCCATGCCCTCTACCCGAGGCCACCAGCGTAACCAGGACGGACGCCCCCTCGCGGTCTGGTGGAGGTACAGGCCCTCCTCTGGTCCTCCTGGGTGTCCACAGGGGTCAATTGTAAGTTTCCCTCCTCCTTTCATTTTCTCTGAAGAGTAGCAACATGGGGGTCACAAAACAACTCTCAAATGACCTGAAGACAAAGATTGTTCACCATCATGGTTTAGGAGAAGGATACAGAAAGCTGTCCCAGAGATTGAAGCTGTCTGTTTTCACAGTTAGGAACATATTGAGGAAATGGAAGACCACCGGCTCAGTTCAAGTTAAGGCTCGAAGTGGCAGACCAAGAAAGATTTCGGACAGACAGAAGCGACAAATGGTGAGAACAGTCAGAGTCAACCCACAGACCAGCACCAAAGACCTACAACATCATCTTGCAGCAGATGGAGTCACTGGGCATCGTTCAACCATTGGGCGCACTTTACACAAGGAGATGCTGTATGCGAGAGTGATGAAGAGGAAGCACAAACAGAGCCGCTTGAGGTCTGCTCAAGCACATTTGGACAAGCCAGCTTCATTTTGGAATAAGGTGCTGTGGACTGATGAAACTAAAATGGAGTTATTTGGGCATAACAAGGGGCGTTATGCATGGAGGAAAAAGAACACAGCATTCCAAGAAAAACACCTGCTACCTACAGTCAAATATGGTGGTGGTCCCATCATGCTGTGCGGCTGTGTGGCCAGTGCAGGGACTGGGAATCTTGTCAAAGTTGAGGGACGCATGGATTCCACTCAGTATCAGCAGATTCTGGAGACCAACGTCCAGGAATCAGTGACAAAGCTGAAGCTGCGCCCGCCGGGGCTGGATCTTTCAACAAGACAACGACCCGAAACACTGCTTAAAATCCACTAAGGCATTCATGCAGAGGAACAAGTAGAACGTTCTGGAATGGCCATCTCAGTCCCCAGACCTGAATAGAATTGAAAATCTGTGCTGTGAGTTAAAGAGAGCTGTCCATGCTCGGAAGCCATCAAACCTGAATGAACTCGAGATGTTTTGTAAAGAGGAATGGTCCAACATACCTTCAACCACAATCCAGACTCTCATTGGAACCTACAGGAAGCGTTTAGAGGCTGGAATTTCTGCAAAAGGCGGATCTACTAAATATTGATTTCATTTCTTTTTTGTGGTGCCCAAATTTCTGCACCTGCCTGATTTTGTTTGAACAATTATTGCACACTTTCTGTAAATCCAATAAACTTCATTTCACTTCTCAAATATCACTGTGTGTGTCTCCTATATGATAGATTTAACTGACATTTTATATCGTAACAACCAACGATTTATACAGGAAAATAAGGACTATTAACAAGGTTGCCCAAACTGTTGCATCCCACTGTAAGAGAACATTAATTAATATAGAATAAAAGTAAGGTCCGATGACCAAGGAGGACAGAAAAAGCAAATGAACTCCAGACGGCTGGAGAAAAAAATAAAATCTGCAGGGGCACCAAGGCCACGAGACCACCCAGCTCCCTCTGGGCATTCTACCTAACATAAATGACCTCAATCAGTCCTCATGGTATTCGGGGTTCTCATGGAAGGACTTGATGGTGACGGTCATGGGGACTTCTGGCCTTTAATCCATCAATGGAGGGACATCACGGTGCTTTGATCAGGTGGTGGTGGTGCAGGTCGCCACCACAGAAAACCGGGAAGAGAAACAGAAGAGAAAGTAGGGGTCAGTACGGATTGTGGAGCCACCATGAGTAGTAATGATAATTAATGAAATATACAATATAAACTAAAATGAAGTTATGAGAAGGCCATGTTAAAGTAATGAGTTTTTAGCAATTTTTTGAAGTGCTCCACCATACCAGCCTGGTGAATTCCTATTGTTGGCTATTCCAGATTTGTGGTGCATAACAGCAGAAGGCCGCCCGCCTGCCCGCCCGACCTCACCACTTCTTTTAAGTTTTGTTCTTGTAATTCTAAGCAGACCCTCATTTGAAGATCTAAGGTTACCATTTGGAATATAAGATGTCAGACACTCCGATATACAGGATGGAGCAGATTATTTAAGGCTTTGTAAACCATCAGCAGTATTTTAAAGTCAATTCTGAATGACACAGGTAACCAGTGCAGTGACATCAAAACTGGAGAAATGTGCTCGGATTTTCTTTTCCTAGTTAGGAAACTTCCTCTACTGGAAGCCAAGGCAGGGGAGCCAATACTGGTGTGATATGAGCTCCTTTTATGTATTTATTTATTTTTGTTTGCCAGTCAACACCATTACATGTGTAATTTAGTGACCAACGGGAGGTGGGACAAAGATGATTGACAGACACAAACATAAAGACAACTGCAGCAATCGAGGCCAATGCATGGAGGAGCTTCTGCAGGGCACAGTTTGACTGGAGCGTAGCAGTTGCCCCAAAGCAGCTCTTACCACCGCATTGATCTGTTGTCACAAACTTGATACAGAGATATAGAAAGGTTTGGGGCAGCCACCCGTGTAGTTTGGTATCCTGGCTGCAAAGCCGAAAAAAGGGTATACAGCACTGATGTGCAGAAAACCGAGTCCAAAACAGAACTGAGGGAATTGGAAAAAGGTGAAGGCTTTTAAAGGGGAAGACAGGAAGTGAGGTCAAAGGGGCCGGGCTCAGGAAGGTCTTCAGCCATAGGTTTGAGTCCAGACGTGACATCACAGGGGCCGGAGCCGGCAAAGACTCCTTCCATAGGCTCGATCCCGGAAGTGACGTCAAGAGGACCAGGTGGAATCTCCCGTCAATGGTCAGCAGGAAAAAGAGTCAGTGCACTCTGCCACATCCCAGTCTGATTTGGAATTGCCCTTACTCAAGAACTTTAGCTGCCTCCCATGTGCACGTGTGTGACACTGTTTAACACTTTTAAGTTCATATTGAAAATCACACCGGGATTTCTCACACGAGAGTGACTATATGGAGTCAATGGCCATAGAATCTTTGCAATGATATTAGCAGATGTAGAAGGAGCCATGTCTTGGATTCATTCAGGTCTATAGCACCACTTTCAGTGTTGTGATGCTCCGGGTGATCTCGCTGAATAATTCAAAATAATTAGCAGAATGAAATGTTGATCAGGAGAACAGACCCGGGAGGTAAAATGAGGCATCGACCCTCACCTGAACCACCCTGTCCCCTCATTTTCAAACACTTTGATTGACTCACATGGCGTGAAGTCCGCACAGATTAACCGCTCGCCGACTCTGATTCTGTTCCCTTAGTTCAACACTGTAATAAAAACCTTCATACAGTACATCGGGAGCAGTCTATTCTCATCATTAATGCCAGGTGTGGTGCAAGTAAGCTGCCCGGGTAGCCCTGTGCCCACCCACTTTTCTCAATGATCCACCTTGTTTTGCAGCTTAGCTTTTATTTTGTTATTATTTTTTTTATCTATATATTATAGATTATAAAAAAAAACACTAAGGCCTGTGTGTGTGTGTGTGTGTGTCCGTACCGGACACTCTGAGCAATCTGATTGGTTGCTTTGGCTTTGGGGTGACTGCTAAGTTTGGCTTTGCCGATACAATCAAAAGTGGATGTGCAAGTGAGAGACACACAAGAAAGAGTTAAAGTGTTGTAGGCACACTGAGAGTCACCATCAAAGATGGGTGGGAAGTATAAAAGTGGACAGGAAGTAGCAGGACGTCTCGAAAGGACAGTCTGAAAAGATAGATAGATATGAAAAGCACTATATGATAGATAGATAGATAGATATGAAAGGCACTATATGATAGATAGACAGATATTAAAGGCACTATATGATAGATAGATAGACAGATAGATATGAAAAGCACTATATAATAAATAGACAGATAGATAGATATGAGAGGCACTACATGATAGATAGATAGATAGATATTTTATTAATCCCAAGGGGTAATTCCCATACGCCAGCAGCAGCATACTGATAATAACAATATTAAATTAAAGAGTAATAAAAATGCAGGTATAACAGACAATAACTTTGTATAATGTTAACGTTTACCGCCCGAGACACATAGTGTGGGGTCTCCTCAGTCTGTCGCTGAAGCTGCTCCTCTGTCTGGAGATGATCCTGTTCAGTGGATGCAGTGGATTCTCAATGATTGACAGGAGTTTGCTCAGCGCCCGTCGCTCTGCCACAGATGTCAAACTGTCCAGCTCCGTGCCTACAATAGAGCCTGCCTGCCTCACCAGTTTGTCCCTCTTCTTTATGCTGCCTCCCCAGCACACCACCGCGTAGAAGAGGGCACTCACCACAACCGTCTGGTAGAACATCTGCAGCATCTTATTGCAGACGTTGAAGGACACCAGCCTTCTAATGAAGTATAGTCGTCTCTGTCCTCTCTTACACAGAACATCCGTATTGGCAAAAAAAAAAAAGAAAGCTTTATGGGAACAGAGGGAGTGCCAGTCAAGAGAGGTTCAAGCACCACCGTTTCCAGCAGGATAACATGCCATGTCACAAAGCTCAGATCGTCTCCAATTGGTTTCTTGACCATGACAAGGACTTCACTGGACTCAAATGGCCTCCACAGTCAGCAGATCTCAATCTAGCAGAGCACCTTTGGGATGTGGTGGAACAGGAGATTCACATCATGGATGTGCAGCTAACAAATCTGCAGCAACTGCGTGATGTTATCATATCATTAAGGATCAAATTCCCCAAGGAATGTTTCCAGCACCTTGTTGAGTCTACGCCATGAAGAATTACGGCAGTTCTGAAGGCTGAAGGGGGTCCCACCAGAGACTGGCGAAGGTGTACCTAATAAAGTGGCCAGTGTGTCTATTTGCTCACTTCCAGCCCCCAGGAATTTGCAGTAATGTTTGAAAACAGCGTCAAGGTTTTCTATCTGTAGTCACTAAACTCGCTAAGCTCTCACTGCTAAATGTTTTCTGGTCCTTGTGACGTGTTGGATTTCAGCCTTTTTAATCCAAGCAGCTCTTCTCTCTCTACCGTTTCCTAATCACAGAGCATCTCCATGACAGTCCCTGTTACTGAGGCCGTCAAATTCTTCACACGTGAAAACGTTCATTTCTTTGGATGAATCTTGCGGCTCAGTGTTTTTCTACGTTAACCCTACTTACTTCAGTTATATTCTGTTCCTTTCAAATGAAGGGAAAAGGGAACTTGGGGGAAAAATGCAGATATGGAGTATTCGCCTGTACGTCACTGCCTGAATATTTCAGTTCATCCTTACACACTCCATGTCCTCCTTCTCCAAGTCACACTAAATGTAATTCTACTTGAGATCAACAAATTCAAGTAAAAATGAAAGGAATTTTTAGAATTACTTGAATACCAAATATGACGAACAGAGAGGACAATATTTATTGGGTTTTAATAGTTTTTTAGACATTTTATAGAAATACGTGTATATACCTTTAAAAATCAACAGTTATCAATGGAGCAGTGTGCCCATGCATAGGCCTTCAGGGTAACATCCCCTACCCTAATCCTGACCCTCTTCTAACCGGTGTCACTCCTGCCACCCCCAATGGGCTCATGGTACAAAAACTGAGTAGCATCCACTTGCAGAGTCACAGCACCATACGTCACCGCAGCTGTAGACCCACAGTTACAGACCCGGAGGTGACGTCACCGTCATTTCAGGACTGACTTCGTGAATTACTTTTGGAAGGTTTCTGCAGGTCTCGGCAAAGTAACGTCGGGTGAAGGACACGTTCAAAAATTAAAAGATAAAACTGAAAAGGAAAAACAGTACCATAAACGAAATAATACGCATCATTGTGAAGTTCAGAGGGTTTCTGCCATCACATTGTGTCATAATACGGATAGTTTCTGTGAAATACGCTATTAACATTTACGTTGTTTATTTTCTTACTGTGTCTCTTCTTCATTATGTAAAGCACTTTGAGCTACATTCTTTTGTATGAAAATGTGCTATAGAAATAAATGTTGTTGTTGTTGTGTTTGGGCCTGTGGGGACCATTTAACATCCATCCAATATCCAACCCGCTATATCCTAACTACAGGGTCACAGGGGTCTGCTGGAGCCAATCCCAGGCAACACAGGGTGAAAGGCAGGAAACAAACCCCAGGCAGGGCGCCAGCCCACCGCAGGGCACACACACACCCCAAGCACACACCAGGGACAATGTAGGATCGCCAATGCACCTAACCTGCATGTCTTTGGACTGTGAGAGGAAACCCACGCAGACACGGGGAGAACATGCAAACTCCAAGCAGGGAAGCAAACCCAGGCCTCCTAACTGCGAGGCGCAGTGCTACCCACTGTGCCACCGTGCCGCCCACCATTTAACATGTCGACAAAATTCAAATCATTAAGATCTGTGTTAATTGAAAATAGTTTTTCGTTTACATTCACGAAACAAAATGTACAATATAATTACAATATTTACACCACGTTAGAGTTTAGTAAAACGTTAATAATAAAAGTGATTAATTTTTTTTTAAATGTGCTATGCACGTGTGCAATACTGTTCTGAACCAATTGAAAATCACCATTGAAGCCAATCTAATATTTTTCAACATGTAATTCTATCCTCATTCGTTTAGCAAGACATCAAACAGAGCTGACATTCTGCCCCTCTATCTGTCCAGGTACTCGGGGTTTGCATTTTTATCACAATTTATGTTATTTGTTCAAGATTTTTTTTATAGTATTACTGTATATGTTGTATTTTATTCTGCATTATTGTCTTTTATTCTATTTGAATGTTTTGTATATCCTGTATTTATCTTTATTTAGTGAAGATATTATTTGTAACCAATGTTACATCGGTCCTGTTGTTGTTTCTGAATTTTGGGCATAAGAAGGGTGCTGGCGGCACAGTGGCGCAGTGGGTAGTGCTGCTGCCTCACAGTTAGGAGACACAGGCCTTTATAATGCTGGGTTCGCTTCCCGGGTCCTCCCTGCGTGGGTTTCCTCTCACAGTGCATGCGATCCTAAATTGTGCTTGGTGTGTGTGTGTGTGCCCTGTGGTGGGCTGGCGCCCTGCCCGGGGTTTGTTTCCTGCCTTGCGCCCTGTGTTGGCTGGGATTGGCTCCAGCGGACCCCTGTGACCCTGTGGTTAGGATATAGCGGGTTGGATAATGGATGGATGGAAGGAAGGGTGATATATAAATAAATTGTGTTCTTATTAGTATTTTTCTTTTTTTTTTTCTTTTGATGGCCCATCGTTTATAACAATAAGTTGTAGCGGGGCCACATAGTTAGTGTTCAAATGTCAGTTCTGTGCGTGTCTCGTTTCATTGTCCCATTGGCTGTTTGTATGTGTATCAGTTAATGCCGTCCCCGTAAAGGAGGACGGATGATGGAAGGAGACCGCAGCCGCAAACCTGGAAAACACCTGTGCTTAATCAATCAATTACTGCCGTCATTGACTATTTAAGAGGAAGGAGAGTTTTGTGTCAATTACTTCAACTTGATTGCTGTTTCATCACATTGCGCTTTGTTCCAGTTTGTTTTTCATTAATCCGGACTGTCTTTCAACCTGCATCTGCTGAGACCCCGGGGTCGATTCATCATCCACCACACGCCGAGGAATCACGGTGAGGTTGCTCCAAACGCCGGGAAAATCAAACATCACAATTGCCGCTAGTTCAGTCATCCGTATTCAGGACATATTTACTTTCGGACTCAAGTTCACAACCATTCTGTTTATTAGTCATTTTGTTGCTTGTGTGGTGTGTGTTATATGTTACAGGGACAAGGGAGGGGTTTTTGTATGTATATTTTTTGGTGCTGTCTTGAGGTTGCTGGGGTGGAGGAATATTTATATGTGCATTTGTTTTGTGGCATGTCTTGTTTCACTGAATACATTTACTCCGTTTAATTTTACATTCTGTTTTTGTGGACTTGCATTTATACCGTCGATTGTGGGGAAAAGTTTACTTGTGTAGAAGTACTGCTTGATAGTTTAGATTTCTCAGCAAATTATCGAGGCCACAGGTCTTGGAGGTGTAGCTGCCGGCTGGGTAAAGGGGTCGGCCGTTACAAAGTGACAAAAACTAGAGCAGATCTATATAAGGCAATTAATATCTAGCATAATTTAGTCTAGAATATCTATTGCCGTTTTCTTCACATACGTGTTTAAAAATATTAGATTGGCTTAAATGTTCATTCTAAATTGGTTTAGAACAATATAGTACACGTGCATAGTACATTTTAAAAAAATGTAACCACTTTTATTATTAATTATTTTACTAAACTCTAACATGGTGTAAACATTGTAATTAGATTATATATTTTGTTTCATGAATGTAAACGAAAAACTAAGAAAAACACAGATCTTAATGATTTTAATTTTGTCGACATGTTAAATGGTTCCCACAGATCCGAACACAACGTAAATGTTAATAGTGTATTTCACAGAAACAATCCGTATTATGACACGACGTGATGGCCGAAACCTTCTGAACTTCACAATGATGTGTATTATTTAGTTTATTGTACTGTTTATCCCTTCTCATTTTTATCGCTTTATTTCTGAACGGGCAGCACGGTGGCGTAGTGTGTAGCGTTGCTGCCTCGCAGTTAGGAGACTCGGGTTCACTTCCCGGGTCTTCCCTGCGTGGAGTTTGCGTGTTCTCTCTGTGTCTGCGTGGGTTTCCTCCCACAGTTCAAAGACATGCAGGTTAGGTGGATTGGCGATTCTAAATTGGCCCTGGTGTGTGCTTGTGTGTGTCCTGTGGTGGGTTGGCACCCTGCCCCAGATTGGTTCCTGCCTTGTGCCCTGTGTTGGCTGGGATTGGCTCCAGCAGACCCCTGTGTTCGGATTCAGCGGGTTAGAAAATGGATGGATGGATGCATATTTCTGAACGGGTCTTTGACCCGTCGTTATTTTCCAGGCTTTGCCGAAACCTTCCAAAAGTAATTTTACGAAGTCAGTTCTGAAATGACGGAGACGTCATTTCTGGGTCTACGGAACTTTTTGCAAAAACTGAGATCGTCTTGCTTAATCTGGCCTATAGACTCCGCGCTCCACCCGGCTCTAGGGCCCAATTGGGCACCTGACCATGAGGGCGACCCCCTAGTGCTTTCAGAGATTTCACTTCCAGGTCACCATGAGTTTCTAACCATTTCATCACCCCCTGCCAGCCCATACTGGCACGTAGCAGTGCCCACTGACCGCCACCCCTCGTTCTCTTTCTAAGGCCTCTAATGGCACTCACACCTGACCCCTACTGCCCAGGTTGCTCTTAAGAGGCATGTTCTACTCATTCGTTTTTTCTAAATCCCTTTTTCCATTACAGGGTCACAGGGAGCAGAAGCGTATCCTGGTAGCCTCGGGCACAAGACAAGAACCAACTCTGGACAGGATGCCAGTCGATCACAGGGCACACCCATGCACATACCCAACCAGGGGTAATTTAGACACCTTTTGGACGTGAGAGGAGAGCACCTGGAGAAAACCTCACATGGACACTGGGAGAACACACAGGAGATGAGCAGGTGGGGAACTGAATCAAGACCCCCGCAGCTGTTAGCCCTGGTGATGCCAGGCCACCTGACTTCATGCTCCACAGAACGTGACTCACAATGCACTCGGTCCGTTGTCAGATGTTTGTTTGAAATTTTGTTTAAAAAAAAAAAAAATCAGAAGGACAGAATTGTGTCACACGTTGATCGTCACAAAGAGACCCAAAGTTTAAGAAGTGCCGGTTTTCTTTTCTTTTCGGAAATTTTGTTTCTTTTTTTATGCCACCTTAACCCAAAAGTCCCCAAACCATCTTTGAGTTCTAGACCTTGTGCCGCACTCACCATCCTAATGTGTTGTTTGGTGTGAATGAAGCTCACCTGAAGATGTTAAATGTCTTCTCACCAGACCTGCTTTACTGGGAAAATAAAACGTGTTGGAACCGATGAGCATCTGTGGCCCTTTATTGTGACTGATCTGTGTGCACGATTTGGACTCTTTGGTGGACATTGGTCCATGGTGACAGGAACATCCAGCACTTTGGGTTACTGCTAAGCCAGGGTCTGCGTTCTGGACCTTCATCCAGGGGCCACATGGAAAACTGACAGCTCATTACTGGTGTAACTGGCGGTCTAACTAATGTTCAGACCTTTTTATCAAGCTAAATGTCACATAGGAACAATTCTGAGAAGAACAGACCACTAGGCCCAACAAGCTTGTCAATTCTATTCAACTATTTTCAATAAAACAGCATCAAGTCAATATCTGAAGGTCCCTTAAATCCTGAGGCCTCATATATAAAACGTGCTTATGCTTGGAAACATGCGACGGTCGGAATTTATAGACTTGGCGTGAAAATTGGCGTAACGTTATGAAAAACTCTGACCATAGCAGTAGTGTGGGGAAGCAGGGGCGGAGTCGTGGGCGGAGTTTGAAATGTAGTCTTGGGCGGGCCAGACGGACCATAAAAATGATGGCATAGTTTAGAGTCTCACCCTGAATGATTAATTACTATTTACATCACATATACAGTAAATATCGTACGAGGGACACTCAAAAGGTTTCCGCACTTTTTTTTTTTAACTCTATTTATTAAGAATTTCAAAAACAAATGACATCACTTTTCTACATAGTCACCTTCCTTTGTGATGCAAAATTAATTATTAATTATTATTATTATTTAATAATTGCCATTATTAGTGTATAAATGGATGTAAATAATTGCATTTAAACGATTTGCCAAAATCTGCTGTATGTAAACGATACTGTTTAAAACGTTATTGTTTTTTCATCAGGAAACCCGGTTTCCATATCTACCTGTATTAGTTTAAATGGCACTTGTGCCACTCGCAATATGGCGGATGTGCTGACGTATCGTGTCGACTGGGCAACACAGTGAATGTGGCGTCTGTCTACATATGTCTATGGTAAAGAGTATACGCTCGTACGGATGTTGACTATACGAGTGAGGCACGCCGAATGAGGCCGAGCATGGGAGACGATTACCCACAATTCCACAGCAAGAGAGAGAGAGAGAGAGAGAAGAACCATCAGCTCAGTTGTGATCACGTGACGCTCGGCAGACAACACGCAGACGTACTACTCGTATTGCAAGACCTCGCTCGTTTATCAAGTTAAAATATATTAAAAATTTTCGCTCATTTTGCAAAACATTCTCAGACCAAGTTACTCACAATCCATGGTTTTACTGTATTTCTAATGGAGTTATTGACATAAAATTTACACCTGATGTTGGGAACAACCCAAGAAATCCCAACATACAAAGAAATCAAAACAAATAAGTCCATAAATTATGTGTAATAAAGTGGAATGACCCAGGGAGTAAGAAAAGCCTTTGTTGGTGCTGGCAGCTTCAAGATGCCTCCTGTGTGGAGAAACGAGTCGCATGCATTGCTCAGGTGGGATTTTGGCCCAAACTGTCTTCAAATCTGGAAGGTTCCGGGGGCCTCTTCTATGAACTCTGATCTTCAGTTGTTTCCATAGATTTTCAAGTCGGGTGATTGACTCGGCCATTCTAGCAGCTTCTTTAGTTTCTTTCTCTGAAACCAATTGAGAGTTTCCTGTGTTGGCTGTGTGTTTGGGATCCTTGTCTTGCTGAAATGTCCAGCATCCTGGTAGATGGCAGCAGATTCTTATTAAGAATATCCCGCTACATTTCTCCATTCATCTGTGACGGACAGCCGGGTCCCATGCCCGGCCGGGATGCCTCCGCTGCATGGGGCTCTTGGGGGCAGTCTCCCTGGCTGTGGATCTCTCCTCAATCTCCCCCGTGGCTCCATGGGACATGGAGTCCACCACAGCAGCCCGGTTGGGAGATGGGGTGGCCGCTAGGGGGTGCTGCAGAGAACCGGCCACCACACTGGACGGTTTATCAGCCCCACAATTAAGACCAGCTGGTCAGGCACCTGGAACACTTCCGGGTGGGGTATAAAAGGGCCTGCCTCCCAGCAATCAAGGCCAGAATCGGGAGGAAGAGGACGAGGTTGCCTGGGAGGAGTGGTGGAGCAGGAAAGTTTGCATTGTGTTTGGGTTTTTGTGCTTGGACTGTGTTGGGCCTGTGGGACACAGGGAAGACGTGTGCCCGCGGCTGAAGAAAATAAAAATAATTGAGTGTGAACACGTGCCTCTGCATGGTCCGTGCCGGGTCAGGCGCTATAAAGCGCCTTTTTCACACATCCTTCCTTCAATTAGGTGAAGTCTGTCACTATTTTGGGGTGTTTTTGGGGTGATGATGTGCAGTGCCATTTCTCCTCCAGTGACTTCCAAAGAGTTCAATTTTGCTCTCCACTGACCAGGCTTGTCCAAACGTTTTCATTGAGCTTCAAGGTACTTTTTCTTCAGCAGTGGAGTCTTACGTGGTGAGCGGTGAGTGGTGAGCGTAGAGGCCATGGCGGTGGAGTGCGTTACTTACTGGACCTGCTAATTGCTGGTCTTTCTGAAGCTCTCGGCTCCTTGGCTCTTCTGATTCTTCTGTTGACTGAAGTCTTGCGAGGAGCGCCTGGTGGTGGCCGGTTTATGGTGAGATGATGTTCTTCCCACTTCTGCTGCTCACTGGCACATTCAGAAGTTTAAAAGTACGTCTGTCACCAATGCCATCAGTAAGGTTGTGAAGGTCTTGAGAGAGCTCTGTGCTTTTTCCCATCATGGGATGCTTCTTGTGTGACACCCTGGTAATGACAGGCCATCAATTAGGACTAAAGCAGCTGATGTTCATTTGCACTGACCGGGGGGCTATCAGGATTGACAGACGTCAGCTGCTTTCTTGGCTTTCCAGGCCTTTTTGCTCCTCCTTTTTCTTCAAGTGTTCAATTCTTACTCCCTGTGTCATTCCACTTTATTACACATCATTTATGGACTTATTTGCTTTGATTTCTTTGTATATGTGGACTACTTGGGTTGTTACCGACATCGGTAAGAATTTCATGTCAATATCCCCATTAGAAATATATTTACTGTGAAACACGTGGACGCCGTCAATATTTATTTTCCCCGTTGTATGTGCCATTCGCATGCACATATTTACAAGGTGATTGTGATTTATAAATGGTAGATTGCACAGCAGTGTGTCTAAATTTTATAAGTTGGATTAATTTTTTTAGGGCACACCTTTTCCTGTCTTATTGGTGTGCACATATTTTCCCATTCGAATCCACGCAGATTTATTAACAAGGCCCCTTTTATCTTGGAGCTGGGAGTACCAAAAATCAACTAGCACAGCTTCCAGCAGCGCCCCCTATTGGACCTCAGAAGGGCTGCTCTACGACACTACAACTCCCAGCATGCCCTGTCGGTGTCTATTGGTGTACACGACTCCAGGGATGCTGCCACCTAGCAGTCTAAGGGAGCATGTAGCTTGAACAATTCAGCTCCCACTATCCTTCCTTCAAGCTGGCCTCCCAGCCGGGTAATGTCTAATCCTGCTGGGTAATCAGCGTACCCACTCTTCAGAGGGCATCCTATGCCTAGATCCTTGTGCAGACAGGGAGCCTCCTTCCTCTTCGTGCCTGTTTTCTATCTGGGTCTCCCAGCCAGGTGTGGGAAGGGAGTCCATCCTGGGCTGGCCATCCATTACACCAAACATCAAGAGGTGTTATATGGTACATCATATGTGGGGGGTTCCTCATACTGGCGAGTCAGGAGGTGCCAGACAAAAGAAAAACATGGAAATAAAAACTCCTTTGCTAGGAATTCTTAAAATCGCAACACACGTGTTTAGGATGTTATGAGCATTATGACTGGAATCTGATATTTGGATTGTATGACACCAGTATTTTGAAGTTTGTTTTATAAATGGGTTTGATTTTGTCTGCTGTTGTTCAGACGGGGTCTCATTCAAGCCCACTGTATCAGGAACTTTGTTCTACTGATTCTCCATAAAGGCTTCACACACTAAAGATTCTTGTCCAGCACTACATTTTTGGGTAGACTATTTAAAAATCAGAATAAATAATATTGTGTGAGTCCCCCCATCAAATGCTTTTACTGCTTACAGACATGCAATGGAAAACATTTGAACGTGTCCAGTGTGCCTTTAGGGTGGTCTATCTGATTTATAAAGGTCCAAGAAAGACTCCAGGTGGGAGGCCGTGAGTGCAGGTTTTCATTCCAGCCACTTTCTCAATTGGGAACCAATTACCGCTGCTAATCGAGTCGATTTCTTTTGTCTTATTTTAAGTGGCTTGCTTTTTAAGATTTTAAATTCTTTTATCTCCTCCTTTGTCAGCTAACTCTGGGGTCTCAGCTTCGGTGGGTCACTATTCCTACTTCAGTCAGTCAGTTATTATCCCAACCCGCTATATCCTAACACAGGGTCACGGGGGTCTGCAAGAGCCAATCCCAGCCAGCACAGGGCACAAGGCAGGAACAAATCCCTGGGCAGGGTGCCAGCCCACTGCAGGGCATTCCTACTTCAGCCAATTTCTTAATTAGAATGACGTACAATATTTAATTCAATGGCTTGCTGAAGGTCTCACTTTGCCACCCAAGAAGGTTATTTTCTTTTATCAGACCACCATGAAAATATTTCGTGGACCAGGACGGGTCCGTGTTTCTCAGGTTTTTCTCTGTTTACTTTGAAATATTCTGTTAATACGGAGATGATGGGTACAGAAGGTGCAAATTAGATGAAGTCAGCTGGTCATCTGCTGCTCACTTTGCATCTCATAATTGCTTGGCTTACCTGGTGTAATAAAGGCGCTATATAAACACCTGACCTGACACAGATGGACACGGGAGGCACGTATAAAATAAATAAACTTTTATTGTTCTTCACCAGTGGGGTGCGTCTTCCCCGTAATCCCCACAGGCACAACACAGTCCCAAGTGTGCAAATAAAGCACACCACACTCCTCTCTTTCGGGACCACCACTCCTCCTCCTCCCGACTCTTTTTTTTTTGTTCTTTATTTGGCCTTATACAATTTCTCGTATTAGGAATTTGTTCATTTTCACATACCCCTTAGGGTCAGAGCACAGGGTCAGCCATTGTACAGCACCCTTGGGGCAATTACAGGTTAAGGGTCTTGCTCAAGGGCCCAGTAGAATCTCTTTTAGGCAGTGACGGGGATTCGAACTGGCAACCTTCGGGATACCAGCGCAGATCCTTAGCCTCAGAGCCACCACTTCGCCCAAAGACTCTGGCCATTGAGTGGTGGTTGCTGGGCCCGTTTATAGTCCACCCACAAGTGCTCCAGGTGGTTGATCACTGAGTTCCGGGTGTGGCGAATACGCTGCCCATACGGCTCAGGAGTCCCAGCTGCAGTACCCCCTGGCGGCGCCTGCGGGACCCAACAGGGCTGCACCCAACTCCAATTCCCATGGAGCCCTGTGTGAAACCGAGGCACGGCTCCAACCCAGGGGGGCGTCCAGGGGGAGGTATTGCACCCTCCAGGGCTGCTCCTCCTGAATATACAGTGAAGGGGCGTCCCCGCCATCTGCCACACTGGTTAAGGAAAAAAGAAACCAAAAGAGCAAGTCAAGTAAAGGCAAATCTGATTATTTGATTACTAATTGAGAAAATGTTTTGGAACGTAAATTTGCAGCCACTGTGACCCTCTGAGTTTGATAACCCCGCACTACCGCAGGAGACGCTTTACCAAAGCCACCATTCTAGCATTTCTAGCAAAGCATTTCGCATTTCTCCTGCGGTGTTGCTATCAGTGTGTGAAGAGTGGGAGAAGACAATCCAACACAATGGGCAGCACATTGAACACATTTTATAAGTGGTCAGAAACTTGTAAATAACTCATGAAAGAATAAAGTTACGTTAAAACCAAGCACACCATTGTTTTTCTTGTGAAATTCCCAATAAGTTTGATGTGTCACATGACCCTCTTCCTATTGAAAAAACAAAAGTTGGATCCAAAATGGCCGACTTCAAAATGGCCACCATGGTCACCACCCATCTTGAAAAGTTTGCCCCCTCACATATACTAATGTGCCCCAAACAGGAAGTTAATATCACCAACCATTCCCATTTTATTAAGGTGTATCCATATGAATGGCCCACCCTGTAGTCCTGCTGTCACCTGCCGGGTCGCTTTTACACTGGGAAGTTCATTTGACCCCCATTCACATATGCAGCTGGGATTTATCCCTTCTGTCCCTTAACACAGACACACCGACTACAATCCCAAAATCTGAATTGAGATCTGCATTTGAGTGTGCATCTCAATTTTGATTTCACTTCAGTTTTGATGAAGCCAACTGTGCCTGGACACTCAGACTGAGTTTCTGAGCCAAATTCAGTTCTTACTTTGTCATTCTCTGTACGGTGTAAGTGACGTTAACACATAAACAGTGATGGGGGGTCAGGATTAGGGTTAGGGTTATCAGTCAGGAAAGCAGGACTTGAAGAAGTACCCGCTGTTACGACCAAGATGGGCCACCAATGATCCTATCTACAGTGGTGGCCAAACGTTTTGAGAACGACACAAGTGTTGGTTTGCTGCTTCAGTGTTTTTAGATCTTTGTGTCGGATGTTTCTCTGGTGTACTGAAATAGAAATACAAGCAGTTCAGAAGTTTCAAAGGCTTTTATTGACAATGACATGAAGTTTATGCAAAGAGTCCATGTTTGCAGCATTGGCCCTTCTTTCTTTTTCAAGACCTCTGCAATTCACCCTGGCAGGCTGTCTGCCAATCAACTTCTGGACCAAATCCTGACTGATGGCAGCAGCCCATTCTTGCATAAGCAATGCTTGGAGTTTGTCAGATTTGGTGGGATTTTGTCTGTCCACCTGCCTCTTGACCACTAATTCTCAGTGGGATTAAAGGTCTGGGGAGTTTCCTGGCCACGGAACCCAAATTTCGATGTTTTGTTCCCCGAGGACACTTAGGGATCACTTTTAACTTATGGCCCCGGTGCTCCATCATGCTGGTCACCAAACTGTTCTGCCAACAGTAGAACTGGATGGAGGATCGCAGGAATCGTGGGAAAGAGGGGTCCATTGTTGGTCACCAAACTGTTTTTGGTTGGTTGGCAGAAGTTGCTCTCGGAGGAGGTTTTTATCCTATTCCTTATTCATGGCCGTGTTCTTAGGCCAAGTTGGGAGTGAGCCCACTGCCTCGGCTGACATGACAGGTCTAAGGATGCTTTACTGTTACAATACAATACAATTTATTTGTTGTGTAGCCCAAAATCACACAAGAAGTGCCACAATGGGCTTTAACAGGCCCTGCGTCTTGACAGCCCCCCAGCCTTGACTCTCTAAGAAGACAAGAAAAGACCCTTATAGGGAAAAAAATGGAAGAAACCTCCGGTAAGGCAGTTCAAAGAGAGACCCCTTTACCAGGTAGGTTGGGTGTGCAGTGGGGGTCAAAAAGAAGGGGGGGGTCAATACAACACAATACAATACACAGAACAGAACAAATCCTCAATATACAACACAGGGCACAAGGCAGGAAACAAAGCCCGGGCAGGGCACCAGCCCACCACAGGGAACACACACACACCAAGGACAATTTAGGATGGCCAATGCACCTAACCTGCATGTCTTTGGACTGTGGGAGGAAACCCACGCAGACACGAGGAGAACATGCAAACTCCACACAGGGAGGACCCGGGAAGTGAACCCAGGTCTCCTAACTGTGAGGCAGCAGCACTACCCACTGCGCCACCGTGCCACCCATCCTCAATACAGTATAAAAATAAAACTTTTAGAAGTACAGAATAGAATTTAACAGTAGATGATATCCCATAATATGATTTGGATTTGTTTAGAGTCCTGGAGACCTCATCCGTCAAGCTGCCTCTCCCATTTGGCCATTCCACAGCTGAAATAGCGCTAATCCAATGAAAGGACCCCTCTTTCTCACGATTCCTGCGATCCTCCATCCTGTTCTACTGTTGGCAGAACAGTTTGGTGACCAACATGATGGAGCATAGCGCCATAAGGCAAAAGTGAGAACTAAGTGGCTCGGGGAACAAAACTTCAAAATTTGGAGTCCATGGCCAGGAAACTCCCCAGACCTTTAATCCCACTGAGAACTTGTGGTCAATCCTCAAAAGGCAAAACCCCACCAATTCTGACAAACTCCAAGCATTGCTTATGCAAGAATAGGCGGCTGCCATCAGTCAGGTTTGGGCCCAGAAGTTGATTGGCAGACAGCCTGCCAGGGTGAATTGCAGAGGTCTCGCAAAAGAAAGAAGAGCCAACACTGCAAATATCAACTCATTGTCAATAAAAGCCTTTGAAACTTCTGAACTGCTTGTGATTCTATTTCAGTGTACCAGAGAAACATCCGACACAAAGATCTAAAAACACTGAAGCAGCAAACCAACACTTGGGTCGTTCTCAAAACTTTTGGCCACAACTGTATTGGGCCAATGAAACGTTTCAACCCTCTCCCACTTGCTTATTACTGTACAGTTAACATTGAAAGCTTTGGCGATATTGGCATTAACTTAATATCACACTAGGGGGCACGATGGCAGTAGTGTAGCAAGGAGATAAGGGTTCAAGTCCTGGGTGTTTCCTGCTGGAGTTTGCATGCTTTGGTTATATCCATGGGGGTTTCCTCCCACAGTCCAGAGACAAGCAGGTTAGGTGGACTGGTGATGCTAAGTTGGTCTCTGACGTGTTCGTGTGTTCACCCTGTGATGGGCTGGCATCATCCCGTTGTTGTCCCTACATAGATAGATAGATAGATAGATGTGAAAGGCACTATATAATAGATAGATAGATAGATGTGAAATGCACTATATAATAGATAGATAGATGTGAAAGGCACTATATAATAGATAGATAGATAGATGTGAAAGGCACTATATAATAGATAGATAGATTAATAGATAGATGTGAAAGGCACTATATAATAGATAGATGGATGGATGTGAAAGGCACTATATAATAGATAGATCGATTGATAGATAGATATGAAAGGCACTATATAATAGATAGATAGATACTTTATTGATCCCAAGGGGAAATTCACAAAATTAGGGTTAGGGTTAATTGCTGGGATAGTCTCCAGCTTCTCTGCTGCCCTGCTCTGGATAAATGGGTTTACAAAATGGATGGCTGATGCCAGTTTTGTCTTATGTGTGCCTATTGGTCATTCCATTGTAAACTTCTTTGTCAGCTTTCCTCATGTTAATATGGGGTGGTTATTTTTGACTAGACTCTGTGATTGTCACACTCGTTCCCATTTAATTCTTTCTTCCTCAGATCTTACGCAATTCTTCCACTTCAGCTTTGGGCGTCCCCTTCTTCTCCTTCCCTCAACGTCCAATGCCAACCCCCTCTTGCCTGCCAGTTGTCATCTCTTTTCATATCAGGCCATGGCGTGTCGCCTATGCACACATTGGAATCTAAAGTTTAGATCTAACAAAGGAATTCAGAGCTACTGTATATTTGTAGTCCTGCAATATTAACCCTTCGTTACCCGAGTGGGGTGTTGCACACCCCAGTTGCCAAAGTTATGTGCATTTCTCATAGATGGCGCGACGTGGAGCTTTGATGCCTTGAGTAGGTGCAAGTTGACTAACGTATTACGCATGCAAGAGCGCGCATCAGTCGGAGGTGGACCCTTGAGCTGATAACGTCGTGTTAGGTCGTTCTGGGTGTTTAGCACCCCACCAGAGTGATCCCGCAGAGTATCGTTGGTATTTCCGAAATAGCAGAAGATGGCCTGTTACTATATTCTTTTCACCGGAATAAATGCTCATGTGGTGTACCACGAAAACTCAGGTCATGCATTGCGGCACAGACTTCTCCTGCAAAATCTCGCCTTGGACCTTGTTCAAGAACAACTTTGCCGAAGACAGGCCAGAAGTTCTCATCTCAGCAAAGAGATTCAACTGAAGCTCAAAAGAACAACCGGAGAAAGTTCTGCTGCGAACCCACCACCAGCAAAGAAACCAAAACGGGCAAGGTGGGAGGAAAGACATTAAAACAAGATTTCAGTGCCAACATGCAGGGAATAGTGGAACTTTCCATGAAGTTGTGAACTGTGACCACTTTTGAAACGGACAGAACGAATGCGTACGGTATAGAGACAGGAATCTTTTTTTTTATTCCCACCTGTAATTATTGAAAAGGAAATTTTAGACCGTGATTTTGTAAACATGAAAAGCCGGAGAATGCTACGTGTCCTAGTAAAGATGAATTAAATTGCATTTCAAATTTTTCTCCATAAATAACAGTGGGGCGCAATACACCCCAGCCGAGCACTTATGAGAGTTCACGAAACCCGAGTAGTCTAACCCACTTTGGGAGTCTCCCGAGAGTCCAAGTGTTTCTGGAATTCCTTTCATTCACGTTTCACTTTGAGTGTTCACTTCAGGAATCTCATGGGTTTTACTCTTAGCTCTCCAGGGCTGCCCTTTTTTTTGTTTGGTATGTGCTAACCAATTACTTCTTTAATAATATTACAGAGGGCACCCGGGAGACCAGCATGGCAACCACTTATGGGGCACAGACTGAAGATCCCAAACGAGTGACAGGATGTTCATCATTCAATGTGACAGCCAAGGCATCAAGTCCAGAAAAAGGTCAAGTGTGCGACACACTGAGATGGTAAGTGAAATGTACATGTGTGCCTTTACATTTGAACCTCAAAGTGGAGTAAAGTCCTCGAGGGGCTTATCTGTCCTTGGGGTCAGCTCTGGATTGGGAGCACCTTCAACATCTTAGGCTCCTTTCTCCAAGGCTGTTGTCGTTCCAAACATCAGTCCTCCATGGAATTGGGAGTCCTTGCGTAGAGTCAGGACCCTTGCGAGCTGGCATGTTTGCTGGTTAGGCTCAGCGATGGTGATCAGGATGGATATCTTTAGGTAGGGGTCCTCAATCACGGTCCTGGGGGGGCTGCAGTGGCTGCAGGTTTTCCTTCCATCTAGTTTCCTGATGATAATGAAACTCGATATTTGGCTTGTCAGTGCTTTCACTCATCCAAGAGCCAAGTTTGAGGTCCACAGTAGAGCAGTGGTCTCAAACGCCGGTCCTGGTGGGCCGCAAGTTTTCAATTCTAACCCTTTTCTCAGTTAGTGACCTGTTTTTGCTGCTAATTCACTTCTTTTGAACTCATTTTAATTGACTTGTTCTTGAAGATTCAGACCCCTGAATTGTTTCCATCCATCCATTTTCCAACCCGCTGAATCTGAACACAGGGTCACGGGGGTCTGCTGGAGCCAATCCCAGCCAACACAGGGCACAAGGCAGGAACCAATCCCGGGCAGGGTGCCAACCCACCACAGGACACACACAAACACACCAAGCACACACCAGGGCCAATTTAGAATCGCCAATCCACGCAGACACGGGGAGAACATGCAAACTCCACGCAGGGAGGACCCAGGGAGCGAACCCTGCTCTTCTTACTGCGAGGCAGCAGCGCGACCCACTGCGCCACCGTGCCACCCTGAATTGTTTCTTTTTCCTTAATTAGCTGCCAAACAATCATGAGATACAAAATGACCAACAAACTGTGTCCGTCACGCAGTATCTGAAAATAAAGAAAGATGAGGGTCTCGGGAATGCTGATCCGCTCAGGTCCACAAAACATTTGAGCAGAAAAGAGAAAATCAATAATTCTGGAAATGTCTGCTATTACAGAATGAGAGCAGCAACAAGCCACAGAATTAAAGAACGAGTTTAATCAACCACAAGACTCGGCGCCTCATTGAGCAACTGGTTGGAGTTGAAGGCCCTGACTTAGTTGGTCTTCTGTTGCCTCACTCACGTCACATTTCATTTCTGTTTGGGTGCCATTTATGGAAAGAAATGAAGCAACTGAGAGGAACGATGAAGAAATTCAGGGGAACAAATCTTAGAACACAAGTCATTAAAATGAAAGGTGTAGCTGCGTTTTTCCAAAATTACCGAAGTTCAGCAGGTCTAACTTTAAAAAATGGGGTTCAGCAAAAGTCTGACGTGCCAAAATGATTCCACAGACAAAATATCTTTGTTTTTAAAAGTGTTAGTTACAATTCAAAGTAAAACAGTCCACACAAAAAAGAAAATTAAAATAGCAAAAGTTCTGTTCAAAGCTTAAATCTTGTTCCATTTCAAATCGTTTTAAATCACTTCAGAACGTTTCTGAGCCATTTCTAAATGACGGCCACAAAACTGTAAGCCTATCCTATCTCTGAGTTGAAAATGGGTCTGGGATGTGTGCTAAACGACAACTGGAACAATTAGCACGCTGTCTCTCAGTTAGAGCAAGAAAGTCCTGTCTCTTACTAACTTAAAGGGGGAAAAGACTACACGGTCACATGAACACGTTTGGGACCCCCTCTCAGCCTGCGTAATAAGTGACTCTCCTTTCAATACAAAGGTAACAGTGGTGTGTCTTTCATGTCCTAGGAACATCTGAGTACTGCGGTGTTTAGTGAACAAAGATTTTTAGTGACGCAGTATTTAGTTGTGTGAAATGAAATCAAATGTGAAAAACTGGCTGTGCACAAATGTGGTCCCCTTGTCATTGTGCTGATTTGAATGGCTGTCACTGCTCAGTGCTGATTACTTGGTATGATGAGCTCGTGAAGCCTTGAACTTCATAGACAGGAGTGTCCAGTCATGAGTGGTCAAAGGTATTTAAGGTGGTCAATCGCAAGTTGTGCTTCCTTCCCTTTGACTCTCCTCTGAAGAGTGACAGACAGCATGGGATCCTCAAAGCAACTCTGAAAGATCTGAAAACAAAGATTGTTGAGTCTCCTGATTTAGGGGAAGGCTACAAAAAGCCATCTCAGAGGTTTAAACGGTCAGTTTCAACTGTAAGGAATGGAATCAAAAAATGGAAAGCCACAGGCACAGTTGTTGTTAAACCAACACAGCAGGTCTGGCAGGGCAAGACAAATACAGGAGTGATATATGAAGAGTCAGGATTGTGAGAATGGTGACAGACAACCACAGATCACCTCAAAGACCTCAAGAACATCTCGCTGCAGATGGTGTATCTGGACATCGTTCTACAATTCAGCACATCAGTATGGCAGGGTGATGAGAGAGAAGCCACAGACAGAGTCACTTGTTGTATCAAATGCTCATTTAGACAAACCAGATTCATTTTGGAACAAAGGACTTTGGACTGATGAGACACAAACGGAGTTATTTGGTCAGAACAAAAAGCGCTTTGCATGGCGGAAGAAGAACACCACATTCCAAGAGAAACACCTGCTACTTCCTGTCAAATTTGGTGGAGGTCCCATCATGCTGTGGGGTGGACTGTGTGGCCAGTTCAGAGACTGGGGCCCTTGTTAAAGTCGAGGGTCACATGAATTCAACCCAATAGCAACAAATTCTTCAGGATAATGTTCAAGCATCAGTCACAAAGTTGAAGTTACTAACGCAGGGGTTGGATATTCCAACAAGACAAGGACCCAAAACACAGTTGGAAATCTACAAAGGCATTCATGCAGAGGGAGAAGTACAATGTTCTGGAATGGCCGTCACAGTCCCCTGACTTGAATATCATCGACAATCTATGGGATGATTTGAAGCAGGCTGTCCATCAAATTGAACTGAACTGCAGAGATTTTGTATGAAGAATGGGGTCAGAAATACCAACATCAGAATCCAGACACTCATCACAGGCTATAGGAGGTGTCTAGACATCTTTTCTACCTGTATTGTTATCACTCTTTAATTTAATATTGTGTTTTATCAGTATGCTGCTCCTGGAGTATGGGAATTTTCCCTTGGGATGAATTAAGTATCTATCTATCTATCTATCTATCTATCTATCTATCTATCTATCTATCTATCTATCTATCTATCTATTATATAGTGCCTTTCATCTATCTATCTATCTATCTATCTATCTATCTATCTATCTATCTATCTATCTATCTATCTAGAGACTGTTAGATTTACAAAAGGAGGCTCAGCTAACTATTGATGTCATATCTCTGTTGGGTGCCCACATTTATGCCCCTGTCTAATTTTGTTATGATGCCTATTGCATATTTTAATTCAATAAACTTAACGTCACTGCTGAAATCCTACTGTGTCCATAAGGCATGTCAGATATTAAAAGGAAGTTGCTACTTTGAAAGCTCAGCCAATGAGAAACAAAAATCCAAAGAATTACGAGGGCTTCCCAAACCTTTTCATATGACTGTGCCATGGTCTATGATTATGAAAGAAAATGATATTCTATTCAAATTAAGCAAACATTAATATGAATTTAATTCAAAGCTTGAACTTTCTGAACTTTGAACTTGGCTCTTTCAAAAGGAAAAGGAGTAAATTAGCAGCAAAAACAGGTCACTAAGTAAGTAAAGGGTGCGGCCCTCCAAGCCCGGAGTTTGAGCCCACTGCTGTTGAGTTTCCTTCTCTGACTGAGAACATTAGCCAGGTGTTTTGTGGACCAGGACACATTTAAACTTAACGCTCCTTCCGGTTCCCCTCTTATTTATTTCTAAACATTTTCTGAACACACAGATACTTCATGGTGCACATGCACAGTTGTGTTTAAAAGGAAGCACGTTAGCTGGAGAGCTGCTGGTTTATTGGTTATCAGCATTTCATTACTAACTAATGTCTGGTAAAGAAAACAGGCAGCAATTCAAACTGAAATGCAGCTGTTAAACACTAAAATAAGCAATTAAGGGTGCTGAATTGTAACAGGCAAGATGAGTAAAATTAAGCAAAAAAAAAAAAAAGCATTGCTTTAGTAGTAAATAAATGGGTTCTAGAGGGTGGCACGGTGGCGCAGTGGGTAGCGCTGCTGCCTCGCAGTTAGGAGACCCTTAAGGGTTCGCTTCCCGGGTCCTCCCTTCGTGGACTTTGCATGTTCTCCCCGTGTCTGCGTCGGTTTCCTCCCACAGTCCAAAGACATGCAGGTTAGGTGCACTGGCGATCCTAAATTGTCCCTGTGGTGGGCTGGCACCCTGCCCAGGGCTTGTTTCCTGCCTTGTGCCCTGTGCTGGCTGGGATTGGCTCCAGCAGACCCCCGTGACCCCGTAGTTAGGATATACTGTAGCAGGTTGGATAATGGATGGATGGATAAATGGGTTCTAATTAACTCTAATTTCGGGGCTGATGTCAAGATTTGTCAAAAGGAGGAGTTGATTTTGGTAATCCACCGTAAACTGTGACAAAACCAACTGTTATGTTTTAGTTGGACTCTCGTTGCTAGAAGGAAAGTTGGCTTCCATTGGTTTTGACTGAGATTTCCTGCACTCCCGTGAGTAGCAAAGTGCAAACAACGCCAAAAACGGCACCGACATCTGGTGAGTGAGAAGTGGATACGACTTTTTGCCTGTTTTCTCTGAATTGGACTGTGACTTGTTGATACAAGTAATCGAAAATGAATGTGAGGTTCCAGCTTCAGCTGACTGGTCCCCAGCTAATCGTGGTGCTGAACAGGGTCATGTAGCTGACATGCCTGTGGCAATGTTTGCTTGGGAGGACTGCCACTTAAGAGGTAGATCTCAGATTGCAATGCATTATGACGGTGACTGCTGCTGCCCCAGCCAAGCGAAGACAGCCTGGCATCATGCCTGCCGCATGTTCTTGGCAAACTGCATGCAGCAACAGACGTTTTATGTTGATTTCTGTGTGATGCCATTGCTTTTCAGAAAGCTATGCTTATTGGAAAAATACTCAGCCCTGAAAGAGTTAAGAAAGTGGACAAAGTGAAAACCTGCAGCCGCTGCGGACCTCCAGGACTGTGATTGAGGACCCCTGATTTACAATGTAACTAAAATTGGTCTTCGATGAATGAAAACTTTAACAAGGCATACACTGTAGTTGAAGACCAAGTTTCATCATCTGCAAGGACTTCGTTCCAATTAGCAAACTGGCTGGAGTGAAAACCTGTAGCTTCTGCAGCCCCCCAGGACTGTGATTGAGGACCCCTGCTTTAAGGTCATGGAGTCAAGGAATGATGTCCTAGAGGATCTGTGTTACGGATATGGCAATACTGTGCCTTAGGCTCAGGTGGTCAAGACCCTTAGTTGTATCTCATCAATCAGCAATGGATACTTGGAGACTTTGAAGGGCCGCGGCCCGTTCTTATAAAGCACCTCAGAATTACTGCTAGGAATTGCACTAAATGTTACACTAAGATAAGAATGTGTCCTACTGCAGAGTAAGACATCTATCTAGACTATCTATGAAGCGCCTGCTGGGAATGAGAGTTGACATCTGAGAATGAATCTCTGCAAGTGACATGGCCTGCTGTTTTATTTCTAGTCAGAGGTGTAAGAGTGAAGAGTAGTGGAGAGAGGCCTGATCCTTGTGGTGCTCCAGTGTAGCTCACACAGTCCTTGGGTCTCACAAATTGTGGTTTGCCTAACAGATAGTCCATCATCCAGGACACCACAGGCTCTGCCACCTGCATGTTTCTGAGTTTACTCCTTAACTGTGATGGCAGTGGAGAAATCAAAAAACATCTTCCTCACAATGCTGCCAGCTTCATCCAGGTGAAGATAAGCTTTGTGGAGGAGACAGATAATTGCATTCTTCACTCCAGTCTTTGTTCAATAGTAAAAAGCCTTCAGCCAACATACATCGGACTTCCAATACGACTCGGAGTCCTGCCACGTGCAAAAGTTAGCTGACGACACTGCTATGGTGGGCTGCATCAGGAGTGGGCAGGAGGAGGAGTATAGGAACCTAATCAAGGACTTTGTTAAATGGTGCGACTCAAACCACCTACAACTGAACACCAGCAAGACCAAGGAGCTGGTGGTGGATTTTAGGAGGACCAGGCCCCTCATGGACCCTGTGATCATCAGAGGTGACTGTGCGGAGCGTGCAGACCTATAAATACCTGGGAATGCAGCTGGATGACAAATTGGACTGGACTGCCAATACTGATGGTCTGTGTAAGAGAGGACAGAGCCGACTATACTTCATTAGAAGGCTGGCGTCCTTCAACATCTGCAATAAGATGCTGCAGATGTTCTACCAGACGGTTGTGGCGAGCGCCCTCTTTTACGGGGTGGTGTGCTGGGGAGGCAGCATAAAGAAGAGGGACAAACTGGTGAGGAAGGCAGGCTCTGTTGTAGTCACGGAGCTGGACAGTTTGACATCCGTGGCAGAGTGACGGGCGCTGAGCAGACTCCTGTCAATCATGGAGAATCCACTGAACAGGATCATCTCCAGACAGAGGAGCAGCTTCAGTGACAGACTGACTGCTGTCACCATCCTGCTCCACTGACAGACTGAGGAGACCCCACACTATGCGACTCTTCAATTCCACCGGGGGGGTAAACGTTAACATTATACAAAGTTATTGTCTGCTATACCTGCATTGTTCTCACTCTTTAATTTAATATTGTTATTATCAGTATGCTGCTGCTGGAGTATGGGAATTTCCCCTTGGGATTAATAAAATATCTATCTATCTATCTATCTATCTATCTATCTATCTATCTATCTATCTATCTATCTATCTATCTATCTATCTATCTATATGCCTATCTATCTATCTATCTATCTATCTATCTATCTATCTATCTATCTATCTATCTATCTATCTATCTATCTATCTATCTATTATATAGTGCCTTTAATATCTATCTATCTATCTATCTATCTATCTATCTATCTATATAGTATCTATCACTATCTATCTATCTATCTATCTATCTATCTATCTATCTATCTATCTATCTATCTATCTATCTATCTATTATATAGTGCCTTTCACATCTATCTATCTATCTATCTATCTATCTATCTATCTATCTATCTATCTTTCTATCTATCTATCTATTATATAGTGCCTTTAATATCTATCTATCTATCTATCTATCTATCTATCTATCTATCTATATATAGTGCCTTTCACATCTATCTATCTATCTATCTATCTATCTATCTATCTATCTATCTATCTATCTATCTATCTATCTATCTATCTATCTATTATATAGTGCCTTTAATATCTATCTATCTATCTATCTATCTATCTATTATATAGTGCCTTTCACATCTATCTATCTATCTCTCTATCTATCTATCTATCTATCTATCTATCTATCTAAATGGCAGTGGGTCCAGGTGGTCTGCTGTAATGGGACTCATATAGTCCAGGACCGGCCTCTCACAGGTCTTCATGATATGAGATGTATGTGCCACTGGTCTGTACTTTTAGGTGAAGGGGTGTCTGCCTTCTTTGGAACAGGAACAATGTGGGATGTTTTGTCACATTAGTGGCAGGCTGCACAGGTGACAGAGAACACCACAACATTGGGCAGCACAGGCCTTAGAAACTGGAGACTGGTCATTGGAAGAAGGTGGCAGTGGCAAGGAAAATTGATTAAAAATTGGTTCAGGGCGTTAGCTTTGTCCATACCCCATTGTAGTAGCACTTAAATCCCAGATTGCTCAAGTCCTGCAATTCTCCTCTGCCCATTTCAGACATCTTTCATGTTATTCTGAGTGTATTTGTTTTGTATTTTAGTTTTGTAAGCTTCCTTTCCATCACTCAGGATGTTAATAATGCGAATAATTTTCAAGAGATCAAGAAAAAGCCTAACTGAAGAGGTGGGTTCTTGGGAAGGTTTTTGAAATGTTCCATTGCACCAGCCTGGCATATCTCTAATGGTAAAGTGTCTCAGATTTTTGCCACCTCACCTGGGGCCTCATTTATAAATCTTGCCGTGGATTTGAGTGTGAAAATATGAGCTGTGCAGAGTGGTGACATAGAGCAGATATTAAATTAAATAAATCAACTGTCGAGAGCGTGCAGGCTCAGATTGAATGTATGATGGCACCACTCTGGGGATGACTGCGGTGCCTGGCTGAGCACACACTTCACGTGCAAAAGCAAGAGGATCAGTCAGGCGCCACATTCACACCTTAGAGTAGGCAGAGGGTAACATCAGCATACAATCAATCCAAAATAAGAGGAGCCTGTATGACAGGGGGAAAATAAGAGAAAGGAAATAGAAAGATGAGGAAAAAGGGAAAGAAAGAAAGAGATGAGTGGACGAACGTGGCAGGATCAGGAGATGCCAGTGTTTGGAGGAGAGGAGGCAGGCAGCAGAGAGGAGAGCACCAGGAGGAGCACAGAGCTGACACTCTAGGGGGCTGAAGAGGACCACCTGAGGTGAACATTTTCTTTGGAGTAGCCTGGGTGGCCTGATGCTCAGTCTTGCATAAGGATAAAGAGTGGCAGCGAGAAGATCAGTGCGGTGCCCTGCTGGGAGCCCTTGTGGCAGCAGGGACCCAAGCCTGTGAGAGAAAACTTGGCTGTGCCTGTTGGCAACTCATCTCCACTCTCTACAGGATCCCATGTGGGACGTCGGTTTTAGTAAGGAAGCACCAAGGGTTAGGATTAGGATTAGGGTTAGGGTTAGTAAGGAAGCACCAAAGCTCGTGAAGGTTTTGTGAAGAAGATTTCTGCCACTTGAATTTTAAGCTCAATTTTATTGGGAATATATTTGTTCCTGCCTTGTGCCCTGTGTTGGCTGGGATTGGCTCCAGCAGACCCTCGTGACCCTATGTTAGGATGTAGCGGGTTGGATAATGGATGGATGGATATTGATATCGATATTTTAATCTCCGATTTCACTTGGATTTGACAGATTCTTTATTTATTGAACCAGAAGGAGAATTAGATGCACTGCACTTTGGATCTTTTTGTTGATGGTTTTGATTTTGACTAAAGCACTTGACACGTGGGGTGGCACGGTGGCACAGTGGGTAGCGCTGGTGCCTCACAGTAAGGAGACCCTTAAGGGTTCGCTTCCCGGGTCCTCCCTGCGTGGAGTTTGCATGTTCTCCCCGTGTTCTCCCACAGTCCAAAGACATGCAGGTTAGGTGGACTGGCGATTCTAAAGTGTGTGCTTGGTGTGTGTGTATGCCCTGTGGTGGGCTGGCACCCTGCCCGGGATTTGTTTCCTGCCTTGCGCCCTGTGTTGGCTGGGATTGGTTCCAGCAGACCCCCGTGACCCTGTAGTTAGGATATAGCGGGTAAAACGATGACTGACTGACTCTTGACATGTTTTGCACCTACCACTCGCTGCATGTGTGTGTTTTTCCCAGGAAGCAAATCCAAGTGGGGACTTAAAATGTCCTCCTGACCACAAACCCACTGAACTTAAGAGTCGGGTGGACAGCAGAAAAGAGCAAAAGATGATCAAGAAAGAAGAAAGGTGGAAAGAGCAGACGGGGGAGACATGAAAGGCTTTTTTATTTTCATGTCAAATCAAGTCAGGTGGGCTTTACTGCCCTACCATCTACAGTGGCATACAAAGGTTTGGGCAGCCTTGCTTAAAATACGTTACTGTGAATAGTTAGATGAGCAGAAGATGAACTGATCACCAAA
The DNA here is from genome assembly GCF_016835505.1 of Polypterus senegalus. Lineage (NCBI taxonomy): Eukaryota > Metazoa > Chordata > Cladistia > Polypteriformes > Polypteridae > Polypterus > Polypterus senegalus. The sequence goes on from NC_053159.1 coordinate 191,114,347, forward strand.
AGGCCTAAAGTTAAAGATGACATATTTCTTTAAAACGTTGTTACAGTTTTATTCCTATCATTCACAGGTACAAAATACGCAAAGAATGAAAAGGGCCTAAAAACAAAAGTTAGGATCCCCTTTGGCAAATATCACAGCTTGTAAACGCTTTTGGAGGGAAGCGCACAGGAAAAAAGCGCAGAGTCATATAAACGCACGTGGAAATAACCGCACGTGGAAGAATACGCATACGGTAAAGTGCGCATGCGGAAAAAAGCACAGGGCCGGGGTAAGGTGGGTGGCTGCAATTGATGCAGACGAGAATTTTCCAGAAGCTGAACAGTTTTCCTTTGCTATATTAACCTCAAAATAATCCTTATAATGAAATTTGGAGTTCGATTTCGGACTCTTGGACACATCGTTACTTATTATACAGTTACTATTGTTCTATGCGCTGTGACGTCACTATAACGTCGTCGTGTTTATTGTTAACCGAAGATTTCAAGTTAATGCTATCAATTTTAAGTTAAACAGTTTACTTAGTAATTTTGCTGCGTTTTTTGCAATATTTTGAGGATTCTTGCCACTTTATTATTGTTCGTTAAGTGCCACGTAGTCAATATTTCACCTTGAAAGTTAGTTGTACAGTAAAAATCGATGGCTATTTAAATGGTTAACTGTAAAGGTAAAACTAAAAGCCGGGCATGGATGTTTAGAATTTTTAATATCCTCGACAGGATTCTGCTCTATTATGAAATTTATATCGTGGACAAATTTTTACCCTCAAGAGCCTGAACTGAGTCACTTTGACCCAATGTCTCTGCAAATTCATTTTTTCTTACTCTGTTTAGTAAGAGAATTGCGAAATTCTGTGTATTTCATTGTTAGGTTTTCTGCATTAAGTGCACTTTTCAGACAATTGCTATTGTTACATAGTTTAATGTTAATCGCGAGTCGTTATTATTATTCATGTTCAATAAAGGCTGGCTGGTTGCGTCGCAAGGAATTAAGGCTCGTTGGTCGGTCTGAGTGCGCATGTGCGGTGAGTGTCGAATGCCGAGAAAAAATAGACCTTTTTTGCGCTGCAGCATCAGGCCCAATTTCGTCTTAATCCGGCCCTGTATAAGCGCACGGAAAAAAACGCACGCGGAAAAATACGCATACGGTAAAGTGCGCACGCGGAAAAAAGCACACGGCGGCGAAATATAACTATTACAAATATAAAATATACACCACCTATAGTGCTCGACGTTTTTTTATTACAATAAAATAGAAATGATTAACACCCCCTAATTAACAGTATTATTGTAAATGAGCTATTCTCAAGTACAGTAAGACAATTTGTCCTCAGTTTCGTTATATTTTTCTACAGAGCTGGCAACAAGCGCATAAAGTTGTCTGTATTTCCTTTTAGGCTCCAGTCTGTTAGATTGTGCGTTCACTAAAGTGAGTTTATGGCCTGCTGAATCTTAAGCTAAAACTTCTGGCAAGAGACGACTGCTTCGGAATATAAGCCAGCGCATCATCGCTCACTTCTGATAAAATGTCTCCAATGACATTGCGAGAAGTAGCATTCACAGCTGCCATGGCTTGTCGCATTCGACTTCTGGCGATGTTTGCTTCTGCTCTCTGGGGACAGGAGTCATGACAATGACTGGTTGGCTCTTGCACAATGTCTCCGTTCTTCGTTTTCATTGAGGAATGGCACTTTGTTGATCGATTCTCACGGCACCTCCAAGTATCTGTTCCATTTGTTGGGCGAAAACGCAGATATTCAAATCCCTTCTAACCGATTGCCTTTCTGACTGGTCGAAAACTCCATCTCGCTTATTCAAAAAAAAAAAAAAAGTCAACTTGCCTTGCTCGAAAGTTAGGGAAGATAAAAGAAAACGCTGACAAATTAAAACAACAACAACATTTATTTATATAGCACATTTTTATACAAAAAAAAAAAAATGTAGCTCAAAGTGCTTTACAAAATGAAGAATAGAAAAATAGAAGACACAATAAAAAATAAAAATAATTCAACATTAACATAGAATACATACAAACATAAAACATACAAGCTTATAAATACGTTTAGTGAACAATTATACAATTTCGTCTATTGCGATGTGTAATATAATTTTTTTTTCTTCTTTGCATGTACGCCTTTGCCGTTCGCTCATTTATCCACGTGCGGTTTTTTCCACGTGCGGTTTTTTCCGAGTGCGCTTCTTTCCGGTCACCGCAAAGGGTTTCTAATTCGGCAGTGTTCTTGGGCTGTCTTTTATTCCCTGCTCTTTTCCGGTCTCTCCACAGATTTTCAATGATGTTTAGGTCGTGGGAATGTGGGGCCCGGTGGCGCAGTGGGTAGCGCTGCTGCCTCGCAGTTAAAAGACCGGGGTTCGCTTCGCCTAGCATTGAGTTTGCATGTTCTCCTCGTGTTTGCGTGGGTTTCCTCCCACAGTCCAAAGACATGCAGGTTAGGTGGACTGGCGATTCTAAATTGCCCCTAGTGAGTGCTTGGTGTGTGTGTGTATGTGCCCTGTGGTGGGCTTGCACCCCACCTGGAGTTTGTTTCCTGTGTTGGCTGGGATTGGCTTCAGCAGACCCCTTGTGACCCTGTAGTTAGGATGGATGGATGGAATGTGAGGCCCATGGTAAAATCATCATCCTGTGCCTCATGAGGTATTCGATTTGGAAGTGTGTTTCAGCTCATTATTTCATTGTAGGACCCATCCTCATTTTAACTTCAACTTTTTTAAAGATGCTGTGATATTGGCTTCCAGAATTTGATGGGATTTATTTGAATCCTTTCTTCCCTCCACTAATGACATTCCACCCTGGCAGCAACACAAGTCCAACGCCTGATTGATCCGTTCTCCCGTGTTTAACAGTTGGAGTCGTGTTCATTTCCTGCAATTCGACACCCTTTGTTCTCCAAACATAGTTTTGCACGTCGTGGCCAAAAAGTTGTATTTGGACTTCATCAGTCCACAGGACTTCTTTCCACAATGCATCAGGCTTGTTTAGATGTTCCTTTGCAAACGTCAGGCACTGAATTTTGTGGATGGGATGCAGGAAAGGGTTTCTTTTGCTGACTCTACCATGAAGGTCATACTTGTTCAGGTGTCACTGCACAGTAGAACAGGGCACCACCACTCTGCTAAATCTTCCTGAAGGTCTTTTGCAGTCAAATGGGGGTCTTTAGTTGCCTTTCTAGTAATCCATGTAGCAGCCCTTTCAGAAAGTTTTCTTGGTCTTCTGGACCTCAACCTGATATCCACCACTCCTGTTAATTGCTGTTTCTTAATAACATTACAAACTGAGGAAACAGCTACCTGAAAACGTTTTGCTATCTTCTTCTCACCATCTCCAGCTGTGTGAGCATCAATTCTTTTATTTTCTAGAGGGCTAGACGACTGATTAGAGGAGCCCATGACTGCTGATTGTTGGGCCAAGAGTCGGAGAATTGATACCACCTGGGGTTGCCTAATGATGGCTGTGATCGAGCCACAGTCCTAACAAGATAATTAAGGTCTGAGACCACCTTGGGAAACGTTATCTGAGACCTTAGATATCTTGGGGTGCCTAAACCTTTGCAAGGTGCTCCTTTCCTTCCTTCACTGTACAATTATACAAAAAACAAAAACAACACACTAATCTTGTATAAAATGCAGGGCGGCACGGTGGCGCAGTGGGTTAGGAGACCTGGGTTTGCTTCCCGGGTCCTCCCTGAGTGGAGTTTGCATGTTCTCGCTGTGTCTGCATGGGTTTCCTCACACAGTCCAAAGACAGGTTAGGTGTATTGCTGATCCTAAATTGTCCCAAGTGTGTGCCCTGCGGTGGGCTGGCGCCCTGCCCAGGGTTTGTTTCCTGCCTTGCGCCCTGTGTTGGCTGGGATTGGCTCCAGCAGACCCACGTGACCCTGTAGTTAGGATATAGCGGGTTGGATAATGGATGGAGGAATGTATAAAATGCTGAAAAGAAATGTGTCATCTTTAACTTTATGCCTGTTGGTGATCAGGTCATCTTGCTGATGCTCACTTAACTATTCAATAGTAACACACACTTTAAGCAACAACAACAACAACATTTATTTATATAGCACATTTTCATACAAACAGTAGCTCAAAGTGCTTTACATATTAAAGAATAGAAAAATGAAAGACATAATTATAAAAAATAAATCAACATTAACATCGAATAAGAGTAAGGTCCAATGGCCAGGGGGGACAGAAAAAACAAAAAAACTCCAGACGGCTGGAGAAAAATAAAATCTGTAGGGATTCCAGACCATGAGACCGCCCAGTCCCCTCTGGGCATTCTACCTAACATAAATGAAACAGTCCTCTTTGGATTTAGGGTTCTCACAGAAGGGCTTGATGATGATGATGGTCACGTAGACTTCTTCCTTTTAATCCGTCCATCATTGTTGGAGCATCATGAAGCTTTGAGTAGGTGGAGGTGGCGCAGGCCACCACCACAACGAAACCGGAAAAAGAAACAGAAAAGAGAGTAGGGGTCAGTACCGATTTTAGAGCCACCATGAATAGTTGTTATGATGAATTGAACATACAGAGTATCAGGATTAAGTTAAATTACGATTAAAATGAAGTTATAAAAAGGCCATGTTAAAGTAATGTGTTTTCAGCAGTGTTTTAAACTGCTCTACTGTATCAGCCTGGTGAATTCCTATTGGCAGGCTATTCCAGATTTTAGGTGCATAGCAGCAGAAGGCCGCCTCACCACTTCTTTTAAGTTTTGTTCTTGGAATTCTAAGGAGACACTCATTTGAGGATCTGAGGTTACGATTTGGAATATAAGGTGTCAGACATTCCGATATATAAGATGGGGCGAGATTATTTAAGGCTTTATAAACCATAAGCAGAATTTTAAAGTCAATTCTGAATGACACAGGTAACCAGTGTAGTGACATCAAAACTGGAGTAATGTGTTCTGATTTTCTTTTCCTAGTTAGGATTCTAGCAGCTCCATTCTGCACTCGTTGCAAACGATTTATATCTTTTTTGGGTAGTCCTGAGAGGAGGCAAGGGTGCCCACACTTTTGCATGCCACTGTATAGACATACAGTAGCTTAGAACATTGTACAGAGACATGGACGCTATCCAGTGACCTGAGATGAAGACTGGACTCCTTCATGTGTGTCACTTCAGAGAGTCCTTGGGTCCTGCTGGTTTGACTTTGTGTTGCTCACGGAGTCCCGAATGAGGCACATGACCTGCACTGTGAGGGAACGTCAGTTACGGCACTGCGACCATGTGGTGTGATTACCCGAGGGTGATCCGGCTAACAGGATCCTCATGGCTGGACCAGGCCAAAGGGACGCCCATGTAACACATGGCTGTGGCAGATAGATGTTCATTTCCGGATGTGAGACTGGACCACATGGTTGCCAACCAGGTCCTGAGCTGTTCTGTTGTGTGGTAGGTGCGACAACGTGCTGTACCAGTGTACGCTCCCCAACCTGACCTGACCTGACCTGACCTGATGGTTTCTCTGTGTAGGTGGAACAATCATGTAACAAGCATAGAAAGCTTAGAAAATATTATTCCATTTCTGTCAGATCAATATATTTTTACGTGTTTGTTGCTATCCAGTGTTTTCAAAAAATTCTGTCTTTTCTGGGATGTGCCTTTCTAATCTCTGTCTGAATGCCATCATCTGCCAGCTCTAAGCAAGTTGGGACAGTTCCTGAGGTCTCCTAAATTCTGGTGGAGTAATTGTCAGGAGTAGTTTCTTAAATTAGATAAACTGATGAAATGCTTGTATTCCTACTCCTAAGAGTCATCTTTAACTTCATGCCTTTGGGTGATCAGGTCATCTTCCCGCTCACTTAACTCTTCAACAGTAACGGGCACTTTAAGCAAGGGTGCCCATACTTTTGCATTTCAATGTATAGACATACAGTAACTTGGAACATTGTACAGTGATATTAAATTACATTTCCCAGGGCCTAACAGGCCCATTCAGGGATTCATCTGATCTCCCAAACATCCTAAGGACACCAGAATCTTGTTTGTTGGTTACTTTAAACTCCATGAGTAGGCTGGAACATAGATAAGATATGACATGATATGATAACATATGATAAGATCCATCCATCCATCCATTTATCCAACCCGCTATATCCTAACTACAGGGTCACAGGGGTCTGCTAGAACCAATCCAGCCAACACAGGGCACAAGGCAGGAACAAACCCCGGGCATGGTGCCAGCCCACCACAGGGGGCACACACACACACAAACACACCAAACACACAATAGGAACAATTTAGAATCGCCAATGCGCCTAACCTGCATGTCTTTGGACTGTGGGAGGACACGGGGAGAACATGCAAACTCCACGCAGGGAGGACCCGGGAAGCGAACACACCTTACTGCAAGGCAGCAGCGCTACCCACTGTGCCAATGTGCCACCTTATTAAAAAGTCCTGTATCCAAAGGCAGATATTATGCTGGAGGCCTAGGTCAGACATTTTGAAAAATATAGTGTGCTGGGTATGATGGTGTTAAAGGCAGAACTGTAATCCACAAACAACAGACATGCATACATTCCTCGATGTTGCAGGCGTTAATGTCATCATCTATTGACCTGTTGGATCTGTATGTGTATTGGTCAGAGTGCAGAGTGGGTTGGAGAGCAGCCCTGATGTACCCGAGGTCTTTCCACACACTTCACGATTACTAGCCTGGAATCATTGAGGTGGGCAGCTGCAGTCTGCTTTGGAACTGGCACTATGGTGGATGTCTTCTGGCAGGTAGGGACATTGCGCTGTGATAGAGCTCACTTGAAGACATTTGTAAATGGCTCTGCTAACTCCGCAGCACAGTCTCTGAGAACCCGTCCTGGGGCACCATCTGGGCCAGCCGCTTTGAGTTCATTGATACAGTCAAATGGAAAAGCTTGGGAAGCCCTCGTAATTCTTTGGATTTTTGTTTCTCATTGGCTGAGCTTTCAAAGTAGCAACTTCCTTTTAATATCCGACATGCTGTATGGACACAGTAGGATTTCAGCAGTGACATGAAGTTTATTGGATTAACAGAAAATATGCAATATGCATCATAACAAAATTAGAAAGGTGTATAAATGTGGGCACCCAACAGAGATATGACATCAATACTTAGTTGAGCCTCCTTTTGCTCCTTTGAGCCTCTCGATGCTGTCCTCCTGTAGCCTGTGATGAGTGTCTGGACTCTGATGGAGGTATTTCTGACCCCATTCTTCATACAAAATCTCTCCAGTTCAGTTCAATTTGATGGACAGCCTGCTTCAAATCATCCCATAGATTGTCGATGATATTCAAGTCAGAGGACTGTGACGGCCATTCCAGAACATTGGACTTCTCCCTCTGCATGAATGCCTTCGTAGATTTTGAACTGTGTTTTGGGTCATTTTCTTGTTGGAATATCCAACCCCTGCGTTAGTAACTTCAACTTTGTGACTGATGCTTGAACATTATCCTGAAGAATTTGTTGATATTGGGTTGAATTCAACTGACCCTCGACTTTAACAAGGGCCCCAGTCCCTGAACTGGCCACACAGCCCACCCCACAGCATGATGGACCCTCCACCAAATTTGACAGGAGGTAGCAGGTGTTTTACTTGGTATCTCGTGTTCTTCTTCTGCCATGCAAAGTGCTTTCTGTTCTGACCAGATAACTCCATTTGTGTCTCATCAGTCCAAAGCACTTTGTTCCAAAATGAATCTGACTTGTCTAAATGAGCATTTGATACAACAAGCGACTCTGTTTGTGGCGTGAGTGCAGAAAGGGCTTCTCTCTCCTCACCCTGCCATACAGATGTGCTGAATTGTAGAACGATGTCCAGATACACCATCTGCAGCGAGATGTTCTTGCAGGTCTCTGGAGGTGATCTGTGGTTGTCTGTCACCATTCTCACAATCCTGCCTCTCCATATGCCTCTCCTGTATTTTTCTTGGCCTGCCAGACCTGCTGTGTTGGTTTAACAGTAAGTGTGCCTGTGGCCTTCCATTTCCTGATTCCATTCCTTACAGTTGAAGCTGACAGTTTAAACCTCTGAGATGGCTTTTTGTAGCCTTCACCTAAACCAGGAGACTCAACAATCTTTGTTTTCAGATCTTTGGTGAGTTGATTTGAGGATCTCATGCTGTCTGTCACTCTTCAGAGGAGAGTCAAAGGGAAGGAAGCACAACTTGTAATTGACCACCTTAAATACTTTTGACCACTCATGATGGATACTCCTGTCTATGAAGTTCAAGTCTTGATGAGCTCATTCAACCAAGTCATCAGCATTGAGCAGTGACAGGCATTCAAATCAGCACAATGACGAGGGGACCCTCATTTGTGCACAGCCAGTTTTTCACATTTGATTTAATTTCACACAACTAAATACTGCGTCACTAAAAACCCATCCATCCATTTTCCAACCCGCTGAATCTGAACACAGGGTCACGGGGGCCTGCTGGAGCCAATCCCAGCGCACAAGGCAGGAACCAATCCCAGGCAGGGTGCCAACCCACCGCAGGACACACACACACAAACACGGGCCAATTTAGAATGGCCAATCCACCTGACCTGCATGTCTTTAGACTGTGGGAGGAAACCCACGCAGACACGGGGAGAACATGCAGACTCCACGCAGGGAGGAACCGGGAAGCGAACCCTTAAGGGTCTCCTAACTGCAAGGCAGCAGCGCTACCACTGCGCCACCGTGCCACCCTCACTAAAAACCTTTCTTCGGAAAACACCCGCAGTGCTCAGATGTTCCTAGGAAATGAAAGACACACCACTGGTATCTTTATTGTTGAAGGGAGGGTCACTTATTACGCAGGCTGAGAGGGGGTCCCAAACTTTTCCATATGACTGTATCTCAGAATGTGCGTATAACGTCAGCTGACTGTATAGCGAGTGTATAGTGAGTCCCTGGCAGTCGGTACCTGGAGCTGGAATGGCAGTGGTGGTGACAGTTCCTGGTCTCTCCTGCCCAGTCAGGCCTGGCTCCTGCCTTGTGCCCTTTGCTGCCAGGATGAGTTTAAGATCACAAAAGTGCACAAAGTGGGCTGGATGGATGTTTCAACTTTCACTTTGGGATGAGTTGCACATCAAAAGATCAGAGATGCCCGCTGGGCTGCTTGGCGCACCCCAATTTTTTTTGTTTGTTGAAAGACGGCAACCTAAAAATCCCCCGACAGGGAGTGATTGGCAGGTCCAGTTGTTCGGTTTGGTTTGTCACCGTTGGGGGGGTTGGGGAAGGAAAGAGGTGCAGACGGGGACCCGATTGCTGCCAATGGGTTCGATTCTCCTGGTTTTCTTGCTCTTTCACCGGACCATAATGGCTTGAAGTGCTTAAATCCAAGTGCAACATTTTCACCCAGAGGCCTGAGAGGGCCATGTTGCTCCTTTTATAGGTATTCATAAGTTTAACTGCAAGATGTGTCATCAGTGGCAGTGGCAGAGCTGGGGGGCTGTCCTGACGGATTTAGCACAGCCTGCCTTAAGTCAAAGTGACAGGTGTGATGTTGCATAAAGTGGCCCTCTAAGCCCACCAGGCCGGGGCTGCGGACCAATGGCAAGTGCCCACACGGTGATGCTGCCTGCTTGTCAGCCGGCCTGGGGTATATAAAGTGAAACAACTATGTTAGCTCTTCTGAGCAGTTCGTGCATTCCCAAGCCTTGCCTCGGGTGTAGGGATTGCAAGGGGAAAAGCAAAACTACACTCCCATGCCGTGTGTAGTTTTGTTTTTATCTTCAGAGGCTCAACTTTTCTCACATTGGATAATCATAAATTCTTTCTGCGCACGAAGAAAACTTTCCAACTCTTGGGCGTAGTCCCATTACTTCTAGGCACTCTTGTGAAAACAGGTAAGCATGCGGTTCTCTGTCTCTCTCTATCTATGGGATGGGCGCCTTTTTGACACGCCGGGTGAGTTTCAATGTAGAAATCGGGGAAGAAGCTGCTGTGCTGTGAATGGGATTCTCGTGTAGAAGGGCACACACGTTCACACCGCACTGCGCCGCTTGTAGGAAGTCTTTAACTCTTTGGTTTTTTGCCTTTGCTTGATACTTGTTTGCTTTTTTTCTCCAAGGTTACTTTATTGTCTGGCAAATTAAGAAATGCTAAGAATAACTGTGATAGAATGCGTCTGGTATATCAGGCAGGCACTGATGTCTTTTTAAGGGAATCAGCAGTTGGGCTATCAGTTGCAACCTCGGCTTGTAACATATGCCACCTGTCAATCAAACCTGGTGGGGGGCTATTTTGGGACACTTCCATTTCTGTCGCAGAACAGGACCCCCCTTCTTCTATGTCAGGGGAGCTGCACTGCCATAAACGATGAGGGATAAAAAAGAAGAAAAGCTCAGTGCAGCTACACCTTCATTTGATTTATAAACTGTAATAAACGGCAAAGACGTTCATGATGAGAAAGAAGAAAGTCGCCTTTACTTGAGTTACAGTAGGATCAGTCACTGATAAATCACATAAGGACACTTGGGGGCAAGTAGCACCCAGCCACACTCAAAGTCAATCCAAATAAATGCCATTACTGGAATATTTAATAGAGACTCAGGGGTGAGATATTATTAATACAAGTGACTTTACTTATGAGTCAAAACTCCTGCCGTTACCCTGAAGGATAAAGAACTTCTACTGAAATATTAATGAGTGTCAATGACAGCCATAATCGAAATATTTAGCAGTGAAACCTTAGACCAGACATATTTTTAATACAAGTGACATTAATTATAACTCTGCATGCCTGGAGTTTGACTGCTATAATAAGAGCTGAAGAATAACGAGTACTAATGTAAAACCAATGAGTTTCATGACATGAAGAGATGTGAAAGGAGCTATAAGAAAGAAAGAAAGAAAGAAAGAACGAAAGCTGACATCACTGCGCTTGCCTTACTTTAATCATCATATACGGCATATTCTGAGTACAGTGCAAGATGAATGGACGTGCCTGGTTTATGTATTGACACGTTCACAAAGACACAAAGCCTTTCTATATTTAGAGCTGCCCAGTTGTATATCATAGACAGAGAGAACCTGGGACAGTTATAAAGATACGTCAATTATTAGACATGTCTCAGACAGGCCATTCATGTTAAACTGATGAATATGAAAGGCACTATATGATAGATAGATAGATATAAAGGCACTATAAAATAGATAGATAGATATGAAAGGCACTATATGATAGATAGATAGATAAGGCACTATATAATAGATAGATAGATAGATAGATATGAAAGGCACTATATAATAGATAGATAGATAGATAGATATGAAAGGCACTATATAATAGATAGACAGATATGAAAGGCACTATATGATAGATAGATAGATAGATATGAAAGGCACTATATAATAGATAGATAGATAGATAGATAGATAGGGCAGTACAGTAAATTAAATACAAACAACAAACATACACATTTCTATTTTTTTTTAATATAATATATCCACAACAACTTATTACGTGCATCTCACATAAGTATGAGACGAACTGCTCAAAAAACACAAGTAGGTAGGTAAATGGGCTTGTACTTTGGTAGCAATCTTTTCGAAGACTGATATTCATTAGATGTGAAAAGTGCTTGACGCAATATAATAGACACATGGTACATTTTCAGTCTCCAGAAGAAAAATCACCAAATAATAATAATAATAATAATACTTTTTATTTGTAAGGCACTTTACATTTGTAGTAAACCTCAAAGTGCTACATAAAAAAAAAATTTAAACAAAGGCACAACAGGTAAAAACAAAGTTGAAACAATAAATAGAAGCAATTTTGTTAATAAGCTTTCCTAAATAAAAGTCTTTAAGTGTTTTTTAAAACAGCCCACAATCTGTGTGACTGTAAAGGCTCGGTCACCTATTGTATGAAGTTTGGTGACAGGGGGTCAAGTTTTTGTCATATTATTTATACAATAAATTATAATACAATTGTAATATAAAATAAAATCATTGAATATTAAAAAACGCTATACTAGGTAAATGTAAAAAGTAGAAATCAAGATAATTTTGCCACTAGCTTCTCAAAAGTTTTATTACTAACATTATTAAAACTGGGCAGAGACAGAAATAGGCAGAATACCCGATGAGATTCTGTAAGCATTAGGCACACAGACAGACAGACAGACACCAAAGGCACTCACTCTTTATGACAGGGTGAGAGAAAATACAGTGCATGGGGCAGAGAACTAGATATGACAGACATTACGTGACAGAATGGAAAAGGAAAGGCACTATATGATAGCTAGCTAGAGATGAGAGGGTTAGGGTTCTGGGTTAGAGAAGCTATGATAGGAATGACTTAGAAATAACAAGTAAATAGATAAATCAAAGCAGTATTTTGGTAGCAATCTTCTCAAAGACTGAGATTCAATGGGCACATCATAGACTGATAAACAGATGTGAAGAGTGATAAGTGCAATATGATTGATAGATGGAATGTAATTGAGATCACTAAATATAATTATACAATAAATTATAATATGAATATAAAAAATGCTATACAGCTAAAGGCAGAAAGCAACATAAAAATGAGATAAATAGGAACTTTGGTACAAGCCTCTGCAAAGTTTTGTTAAGTTATTAAAACTAGGTAGAGAGATGAATCGGTAGAATGTCTGTATGAGAGTCTAACAAGCAATAGATAGGAAAGGTACAACATAAAACAGATAGATAGAATATTCTGGAATAAATCCAAACTCCAGACATATATATTTCCAATTTATTTTGTTACGACATTACACCAACTCGAAGGTATTCATTGTTTTCCGTGTAACTATTCCAACTCCTGTGTCCTGTCGGGGTCTCAGTTGCCCCAAACACCTCCTCCTCCTCCTCCTCCTCCCGACTCTAAGCGCGTGACATGTCTTCCCGTGACCCCCTGAGTGGCCTGCCCTTCTTCCACCCCCAATTACCGTCTGTTCCTGTTCTGCTGATGAGGTGACATTTATGTGCTGTAAATCCTGACGACTGTGCGAGGTGACACATTTCCAGGAATGTCCTGCCCTTCTATATTTGGTGACGTCCACTCCAGCTGCTCCGTTTCTGTCTTGTGTCTTCCTATTGCTCTGCGAAACTAAAGTGCTTCAAGCAGATTCCACGATGAACTGAATGGAAATTTCCACCGGTTTTATTTCGGATTTCCCATCATTCTATCGTTTTGGGTGATTTTAACATATACACACTCTGGCTTATTTTAGTAACTTGTATGTTAAGTATGAACTTGTTTGCACATATTGAATCTATGTTCCTTACTGAAGAAGAAACCTCTCCTGATGGCACAGACCATTCCACCCAAATGAAGCCATGGCATTTCTTACTCAGGTGGCTGACCTTGCATTCATTACGGCTAATTAAAGCTAATGGGTAACCCCGATGGATGCCAACCCAGCAATGAAGTGTAATAATGATGTAAAGAGCACTGAAGCTGCCCCAGATGACGTGTGTCTGTGCCAAGCGCAGGTCTGGCAGATCACAAATGTCTCAGTGTCTCACTGCATCAGAGAATCAGATCTCTTCATACTGCATTGTGTCCTCATATCAGACTCACTAATTTTCTCTTTCTTCTTTCTAGGGTGCCTACAGCCATGTCAACACAAGCGCCCACGTTTATACAGCCGCTGCAAAGTGTTGTGGCACTTGAGGGTAGTGCCGCAACATTTGAGGCTCAAGTTAGTGGTAAGTCAGCACTCTCAACGCGCCCCCCAAACCCCTGGCACCTTTCTCTACTGCTAGGTCAGCTGTTCACAAATTTCCCAAAAAGAAAACACAGCTGGCACCCACAGAAGTCATAAAGGACACTTGGCCAACGGGGTCTTGCTGCATTAGGACTGCCATTAAAGTAAACATCTCCAGTGATGGCCGAGGATCAGAGGGAAAGCAAAGAGCCTGCGATTCAGTTTCATGTTTACTAAGCAAAGCCAAAAGAGGAATTCATTGTCGCAGTTAGGAACACAACATGGTAATCTTCTTGGGTGACCACTGCTAAACAAATCCCTGTATTCATCCATCCAGTTATATCCTAACATCTGCTGGAGCCAATCCCAGCCAACACAGGGCAGGAAACAAATCTCTGGGCAGGGCGCCAGCCCACTGCATGGCACACACACACACCAGGATTGCCAATGCACCTAACCTGCATGTCTTTGGGAGGAAACCAGAGCAGACACGGGGAGAACATGCAAACTCCACACAGGGAGGACCCGGGAAGTGAACCCGGGTCTCCTAACTGCGAGGCAGCAGTGCTACCCACTATGCCACCATGCCGCCCTCACTGTATTCAGTGAATTCTTATTTACCATTTATACAGAAGTGATGGCACTGGCAGTAATAATAAAAATACAATTGGTACAAAAGCTTATGTCATTTTATAGAAATGTAAACTGTGACAGTCGATACCGATGATGGCCTGGGCACCGTCTGAGAGGCCTTTGCATGTTCTCCTGATATTCACATTGGTTTTCCTGCACACGTCTCACAGGCATGCCAGTTACGTTCACTGGTGACCCTAAACTGGCCTTGTGTGGTTATGTGTGCATGACTGTGCCCTTCAGTGGATGGGCATCCTGCCCAAGAACAGCTCTGGCACCCCAACCCTCAAACTGTCTTACACGATTTTGATAAGAGATGAATGGCACTTCATACATTTGCATTATGGCACATAACTCTTGAATGTGATTTTCTCTTCAATGTCATATTAAGATCTGCGCTTTCTTGACTGACTGTAGATGAGATGAGGTCCATCCTTAAACTTTGTTCCTCAGGCTTTGAGCTCACAGTTTTGAAGCCGAAAAGGACGCACAAAAGATGTATAGAAGACACAGCAGGGGTGCAAAGAGCTGCCTGGGGTGGAATAAAGTTCAGAGGTGGCCATCAAATTAATACCCCAGAAGAAAATTGTGGGCCAAAAAATCCGATTTTTACTGACAAAACCCACAGTGCGAAACACTGGCTCCTAGGGGGCACCGCTCTAATAAAGCACAGGTGTGCCCACCAACTATGGTTGTCCAGAGGGGAAAAGTTGGGAACGAGACATAGCCTGTGGTCCGCCACCGTACAAATGGTGAATCTGTGTAAAATGTATCAGAGCCATGTTCAGTGGTGTGTATCGACCTAAAGGACAAACACACGTTCAGCTTTATTTAACAGTCTGCTTGTGCTGGACGGCCTAAATCGAAACAAGGATCTTCAGAAAATGAACTACAGAAAAAGAAATATCCATCCATTATCCTAACCACAGGGGTCTGCTGGAGCCAATCCTAGCCAATACAGGGCACAAACCCCGGGCAGGGCGCCAGCCCACTGCAGGGTACACACCCACACACACGGGACAATTTAGGATGGCCAATCCACCTCACCTGCATGTCTTTGGACTGTGGGAGGAAACCCACGCAGACACGGGGAGAACATGCAGACTCCACGCAGGGAAGTGAACCCAAGTCTCCTAACTGTGAGGCAGCAGCGCCACCGTGCCACCTTATTAAAAAGTCCTGTATCCAAAGGCAGATATTATGCTGGAGGCCTAGGTCAGACATTTTGGAAAATATAGTGTGCTGGGTATGATGGTGTTAAAGGCAGAACTGTAATCCACAAACAACTGCGTCGCCCAAAGAGAAATATGGTCATTTGAAAGTGCTGCATTAGGTGCACGGCAGCTTTACCATTTCAGCTGGCTGTTAAATATCCCCGCTCTAGGAGTCTTGGACTTGGTCTCCGCCTGAGCTCTCATGCACTTAACCACATCTATCTAATGCTTTAAGCTGCTGTGACACACACCCACTCTACACGTTCATACGTTCATGTTTTAGAGTCTCGCAGAAGATCAGATATCAACCATGGAAGGTGGCTTCAGGTTTTATTTGCATCTGTCTCCTTCTTTTGCAGGTTCCCCAGTTCCTGAGGTGAGCTGGTTTCGTGATGGCCAGGTTCTTTCCACTGCCGTTCTTCCCGGCATACAGATCTCATTCAGCGAAGGCCGCGCTCGATTGACGATCCCTGCTGTGAAAGCCGCGCACAGTGGAAGATTTTCCGTACGAGCCACCAATGGAGCTGGACAAGCCACTAGCACTGCTGAACTGCTTGTGACTGGTAAGCCCCCTCTGATTCATCCAAAACGTGAATTCTGTAACAGGTTGACTGCCAACCATGACAATTTTCTGTTCCATGCGCAATGACTCAAATACACATTTTTTAGAGAAAATAAATAATGTGTTTTATTTCTACATTAAAATGGCACTCTGATTTTACAAAGGCATCAGGGACAAATCCATTTGTAGTGACTGTGGCACTGTACATGTTAAATCATATCCACAAAATGGCCGCTACGATTCCTTCTTCTGTTTCCTTTGATAATCCAATATAGGTACGCTCTGCAGTACCACCGTCCTAAAATGACCATGTGAAGCACATGAGAATTATAATGGTGACATTGTTTATAGGTTGATAGGGTATTAGATAGATAGATAGATAGATAGATAGATAGATAGATAGATAGATAGATAGATGTGAAAGGCACTATATAACAGATAGATAGATAGTGAAAGGCACTATATAATACAGTAGATAGATAGATAGATAGATAGATAGATAGATAGATAGAGTGAAAGGCACTATATAATAGATAGATAGATAGATAGATAGATAGATAGATAGATACTTTATATTAATTGTCCTCTGTTGGGAAACTCTTACCTGCGTGTGCCAATCAACATGTAACACGTCACTACACTCCAGCGCCATAGTGAGTGGAACCAGCAGACCTTGAAACTTTTGTCTCCCTTTCCCAAAAAATCTCTAATCAACAACAACAACATTTATTTCTGTCGCACATTTTCATACAAACAATGGAGCTCAAAGTGCTTTACATGATGAAGAAAAGAGAAAAAAGACAAAATAAATAATTAAAATTAGGGAACACTAATTAACATAGAATAAGAGTAAGGTCCGATGGCCAAGGAGGACAGAAAAAACAAAAAAAAAAATCAAATCTGCAGGGGGTCTGATGCCATGAGACCACCCAGTCCCCTCTGGGCATTCTACCTAACATCAATGACCTCAATCAGTCCTCTTTGTATTTAGGGTTCTCTTGGAAGGACTTGATGATGATGACGGTCATGTGGACCTCTGGCTTTTAATCCATCAATGTAGGACATCACGGTGCTTTGATCAGGTGGTGGTGGTGCAGGTCGCCACCACAGAAAACCAGGAAAAGAAACAGAAGAGAGATAGGGGTTAGTATGGAATTTAGAGCCACCATGAATAGTAATGATAATGAATTGAATACACAGAGTGTCAGGATTAGATGAAGGTGAAGTTATCAGAAAGCCATGTTAAAGTAATGAGTTTTTAGCCGTGTTTTAAACTGCTCCACCATATCAGCCTGGTGAATTCCTATTGGCAGGCTATTCCAGATTTGAGGTGCCTAACAGCAGAAGGCCGCCCACCCGCTCGCCTCACCACTTCTTATAAGTTTAGCTCCCTGAATTCTAAGCAGACACTCATTTGAGGATCTAAGGTTATGATTTGGAATATAAGATGTCAGACACTCCGATATATAAGATGGAGCAGATTATTTAAGGCTTTGTAAGCCATCAGCAGTATTTTAAAGTCAATTCTAAATGGCACAGGTAACCAGTGTAGTGACGCTCAGACTGGGGTGATGTGCTCAGATTTTCTTTTCCTAATTAAGATTCTAGCAGCTCCATTCTGCACTCATTGTAATCGATTGATGTCTTTTTTAGGTGGTCCTGAGAGGAGTGCGTTACAGTAATCTAGCCGACTGAAAACAAAAGCGTGAACTCATTTCTCAGCATCTTTCAGTGATATAAGAGGTCTAACTTTTGCTATATTTCTTAAGTGAAAAAATGCTGTCCATAGACAGGCTACAATAATAAGACAATAAGGAATTAAAAGCTACTCAGGTCTTAAATACTCATTATTAGAATTTTACCAGCAACAGAAGCTTTTACATGCATACTGTATACACATTTCCGGACCCGTTTGGTAGCACAGCGTTTCATGCTGCTGATTCAAATTATTGGGTGGATGTTTTTCACATTCTCTTCATCTGCTATTTCTGTGGACTCTGGTTAGTGCTGGGGGGTATGCCGGTTTATACTGAAAACCGTCTTTAATTTTTCTTATACACTGCAAAAAAACTAGACAAAAAAACTTTAAATGGGAGTTGTTTTGCTTTTATTTAGCAAAAAAAATCTGCCAATGGGGGTAAGCAAAATTTACTTGACAAGATTTCTTAAAACATGCTAAATAATTGTAAATGCAAGTTTTTTGACAAGTCAATAATTCTTACAATAAGGAAAAAAAGGTTTAACGTCATGATATAAGTACTTTTCACTTGCTTAGATTCCGTTTTTTGCAGTGTACTATGGATATTTCTTATACCTCAACACCGGTTTAAACAGCCTAACCAACATTCGGAAATGTGGCGCAGCGGGAAACTGTTTAAGGGGGACCTTTTTCACTGCTACACCGCTAAACACATACAACGGAGTACATGCGTTAGTGGAGGTGTTGCACGGGGGCTCTTTTTCACTGCTACACCGCTAAACACATACAACGGAGTACATGCGTTAGTGGAGGTGTTGCACCGCTAAACACATACAACGGGCTCTTTTCACTGCTACACGCTAAACAGGCATGTAACGGAGTGCAGGCGTTAGTGCAGATGTTGAGCGGTGAAAATGGACAGAGAATATTCCGAAACTGAAGCTGTAGCAGACGTTAAAGTTGAACGTGATGACGCAGAAGAACTTTTGCCGAAAAAAAGGAGCTGCGTCTGTTGTCTGGAGATACTCTGGTTTGAAAAGGTCGGATGTGGACCAAACAACTATTTACTGCTAATGCCGTGGAGCTAAAATTGTCGATGCGAACAGTTTGCTGCACCACCTTAGCCACAAACATGCTTTGGAGTACCATGAATGTATGGAACTAAGATTGGCACCCTCCATGTCTTCAGGTAAAACTGAAAAAGCAGCGACAGGACACTCGAGTCAGACGTGTTGGCTGGAGATACTGCCTACGACAAAAAAAGCAAGCGGTGGATGGAGATAACCAACGCCATTACAATCCAGATAGCTAGCATGTCAGTGGACAGAGACTGTTAACATTAACAGAAGGTGTATTTGGTTCACAAAAAAGTTGGACTATTTATTTCTTTTCTAAGACATGTTCAGTGCACTGAGGTGGGCTGGTGCCCTGCCCGGGGTTTGTTTCCTGCCTTGTGCCCTGTGCTGGCTGGGATTGGCTCTGGCAGACCCCCGTGACCCTGTAGTTAGGATATAGCGGGTTGGATAATGGATGGATGGATGGATGTAATTGTGGAATACCATAAATGTTAAGTCTGTTGAGTCACCAGAGTCAGCATTCCCAGGACCCTGCCATCTATCCATTCCAGAAGTACCCACTGATGGTAAGACCAGATGATAGGGTCATCATTCTGGAGGTCCTACCCTCTATTACAAATTTTGACCACAATGGCACTGGAGTTAGAACAATTAATTCAAGCCAAAGCTTCAGGTATTTGGGAGATGACAGTAGCAATGAGTATAAAGCCACTATGAGTACACTTGGTGTCCATTTTGACCAAACTTGTTTCTGTTTCCCACTACTGTAGCTGAAACAGCGCCCCCGAACTTCATACAGAGACTGCAAAGCACAACTGTGAGACAAGGAAGCCAAGTGCGACTGGATACTCGCGTGACTGGAATCCCTACACCTGTGGTCAAGTTCTACAGGGAGGGAGCTGAGATCCAAAGCTCCCCCGACTTCCAGATTGTACAAGATGATGACCTCTATAGTTTAATTATTGCCGAAGCCTTCCCCGAAGATTCAGGAACATATTCCGTAACCGCCTCCAACAGCAGTGGTCGGGCCACCTGTACAGCCGAACTGCTTGTCCAAGGTAAGCAGGGATGGCAGGTTAAAAGTTTACAGACACCAAAATTCTAGCTGCTGAAAGAGGATTGTCTTATACTCATGTGATAAAAATGGCTGAAACAAGGCCAAACATATTGCAGCTGGTAGAAGTTGGGTTCACCTTCAGTACATAATTGATTTACAAAGATTTCATGAGAGGCACCATCTGGTAGATCTGTCATAAATCGGCCTCTTTCATCCTAGATTGAGTGGGTAACAATTACTGCCAAAAATGACAGCACTACATTCTCTCGTTTGGCACATTTGGCTTTCCAATTTGTGGATCAGAGTATTTGTATTCTTTAAGGGGCATCAGGTTAGGGGATCCAGCATTATTCTGGGAATAAAAATGAGCTTGCGGCCCCCACTATTCACAGTCAAAAGTCTCTTCATTCAGGCTTCCTTAGCCGTAGCCCTAGACATGGGTAAGCTGATTATTGAAAGTACATGAAAATGTGCAAGTGTAATTCTTAGTACACGTCCATATTAAATAGCACACAGTAGAACACTCTAGATGAGAAAGCTCGCCGGTCCTGTCCACTTATTTCTTTCTAAAAAACATCAAGTCGAGTTCTGAAAGTCCCTAAAGTCTTACTGTCTACCACACTACTTGGTCGCTTATTCCAAGTGTCTGTCGTTCTTTGTGTAAAGAAAAACTTCCTAATGATTGTCTGAAATTTACCCTTCACAAGTTTCCATCTGTGTCCCCGTGTTCTCGATGAACTCACTTTAAAGTCACCATCTTGATCCACTGGACTAATTCCCTTCATCATTTTAAACACTTCAGTCAGGTCTCCTCTTAATCTTCTTTTCCTTAAACTGTAAAGTCTCAGCTCTGTTAATCTTTCCTCATAACTCATCCCCTGTAGCCCAGACTCAGCCTCATCGCTCTTCTCTGGACCTTCTCTTGTGCTGTTATGTCCTTTTTGTAGCCTGGAGACCAAAACTGCACACAGGACTCCAGATGAGGCTCACCAGTGGGTTATAAAGCTGAGCAGAACCTCCTGTGACTTGTACTCCACACATCAAGGCGCTATATAACCTGACACTCTGTGAGCCTTCTTAATGGCTTCTGAACACTGATGGGCAGTCGATAGCTTAGAGTCCACTATGACACCTAAATCCTTCTCGTAAGGTGGACTCTCAATTTTCTGACTTCCATTGTGTGTTCAGACCTCACATTTTCACTTCCTGTGTGTAATTCTTTACATTTACTGACATTAAATTTCATCGTCCACAAATCTGCCCAACCTGTCTGCTGTCCAAGTCTTTCTGTGATGATATAACGGATTCCAAATTATCTGCTAATTCACCTATCTTGGTATCATGTGCAAACTTAACCAGCTTGTTCCTTATATTCCTATCTAAATCATTTATAGATATTAAAAATAGGAGTGGCCCCTCATTGCCCCCTGCTGGTCACCACTCTTAACATCGGCCAATTCTGATGAGGTTCCTCACACCATCACCCTTTGCCTTCTGTGTCTCAGCGAATTTTGCACCCATCTAAAAACATCACCCTGAACTGCCACTTCTTTTAGTTTGATGCCCACCCTCTCAGGTGGCACCTCATCAAATGCTTTCTGAAAGTCCAGATCAATAATCTCATCTGCTCCACTCTGCTCGTATCCTTTGGTTGCCTCCTCATAGAATTCCAACATGTTAGTAAAACACGACCTCCCCCTTCTGACCCCACGCTGACTGTCCTAATAACTCCTGTCCTTGCCATGTGTTGCTCAATCGTCTCCTTAATAATTCCTTCCATTAATTCTCCAGTGATGCACGTTAAGCTTACTGTCCTATAGTTGCTTGGCTCTGCCCGGTCACCCTTTTTTATATAATGGGATGATATTTGACATTTTCCAGTCCTTCAGAATCTCTCCAGTGCGCAATGACTTCCTAAAAATACGTGTCAAGGGTTTATATCTGGACTCGCTAGCCTCCTTAAGAACTCGAGGGTAAATATCATCTGGGCCTGGTGATTTGTTTGATCTCAGCTTATTTAATCTGAGCAGAATTTATTTCTCTACAATTTCCAAATCCCTCAGTACCCCCGTGACCCCCACAGGCACAACACAGTCCCAAAACACAAGCACTAACACTCTTCTGTTGGCTCCACCACTCCTCCTCCCGACTCTGGCCATTGAGTGATGGCTGCTGGCCCCTTTTATAGTCCACCCAAAGTGCTGCAGGTGGTTGACCTCCGAGTTCCGGCTGCACTTCCGGGTGTGGTGAATTCGCTGCCCATACAGGCTCAGGAATCACAGCTGCAGCATCCCCTGGCGGCGCCTGCAGGGCCCAACAGGACTGCACCCAACTCCAATTCCCATGGAGCCCTGCGGAACACCGAGGCACGGCTCCAACCCAGGGGGGGCGTCCAGGGGGAGGTATTGCACCCTCCATGGCTCTTCCCTCTGAACATATAGTGAAGGGGCATCCCGGCTGGGCATGGACCCCAGCCGTCTGCCACAACGTCTACAATGAAGAACAATACAGTATATAAGATACAATTAAACTGAATAGCATAACTGCCATAATCACAACTAAAGTACATAATATTAGTGGATGTCCAGTCTATTGTGCAGCCCAGTGGTTTCACCATAACATGGCTAGCCTTCTGCTTCATTCACTTTGACTACACTTCACGTCCATTTTCATTCTGAAGAGAACAAATGTGTTAAATTATAGAAATAGCTGTGTCTCTAAAGAGGTCATTTCTTACTTTCAGGTGAAGAGGAAGCCATACCTGCAAAGAAGACAAAGACAGTAATCTCCACTGCTCAGATTTCCCGTCAGACAAGGGTAGAAAAGGTAATTACAGATGATGTGAATGCTGAGGTACATCACCAAATGGTAGCTGGTGCAATGATACAAGAGATGGATTGTAACATTTTGAAAAGATCAATTTGAGATGTGTGGGTACAAGCAACTGAAGGTGGCAGAGTTAAAGATGTTAAGATTTGCATTGGGTGTGACGAGGATGGACAGGATTAGAAATGAGGACATTAGAGGGTCAGCTCAGGTGGGACGGTTGGGAGACAAAGTCAGAGAGGCGAGATGGCGTTGGTTTGGACATGTGCAGAGGAGAGATGAGGGGTATACTGGGAGACAGAGCTGCCAGGGAAGAGGAGGAGAGGAAGGCCTAAGTGGAGGTGTTGAGAGAGGACGTGCAGGTGACGAGTGTGACAGAACAAGATGACGAGGACAGGAAGATATGGAAGAAGATGATCAGCTGTGGTGACCCCTAACGGGAGCAGCCGAAAGAAGTAGAAGAAGCTTCATTAAACAGACATGACAGTCAGGCCAAGCCCACTGCGCCTTCCCCCCCACCATTTTTCTATGTCCTGTTAGCAGTAGTGACCAAGATGAAATACATGGTGTGCTTAGTTGACTGAAAGTCTTTTATTGTATTTCTCTTCAATGTACAGAGAATGGAAGCCCGTTTTGAAGCCTCAGCAGCAGCCATGGAGATGGTTGTTGATGGAGTTACAGGAGTACAGTATCTACCACATAAGACACCCCCACGGGTACCACCAAAGCCAACTTCCAAATCCCCAACTCCTCCAGTGGCAAAGGTGGCTGCAGGAAGACATCAGTCACCTTCACCTGTGAGACCAGTTAAAGCACCTGCTCCATCCCCAGTCCGGTGAGTAGAAACGTATAGAGACTCAAAAGTGAAAAAATGGCATCTGATGTTTGTTGAGACGGTGTTTGATAAAGAAGAAGTCAAATCCGAGGAGCTTTAGGAAAACATCAGAAATGAATAAAGGTCTAATAAAAGCTGTCAATAGAGGGCTAATGTCGACATTAATGTCGTATTTGAATTCAGGCAATCCAGACCATCAGCAAGAAAGCTATTTACAAGTGGCCGAGTACTAGGCAGTTCAATACAACTGGCACCACATGTTGGAATACAAATCCAGGGAGAAAAACAACCCAGCAGTCACACACCAAGGGCATCCAGTCAGGCTAATTAATGTACGCCATGTTACAAATCTGCCAGAAAGAGAAGATCCAGCAGTGGTGCACTGAGTTAGGATCAGAGTCTGCGAGTATGGCTTTTCTTCAGTACTGGACTCTTCTTCCCTGTTTTTGGATTTACTTTAGGACAGGAGTGTCAAACTCTGGGCCTGGAGGGCCGCAATGGCTGCAGGTTTTCATTCTAACACATTTTCCTGATCGGTGACCAGTTTTCACTGCTAATGAACTTCTTTTCCCTTCATTTTCAATAGCCCTGTTTTGAAGGATTCAGTCCTCTGAATTGATTCCTTTCTTCATTAAATAACAGAAATGAGACGTGGAACGAGCCAACAGATCACCAGCTAAACTGGGATTTCAAACTCCGGCCAATCTCTTAATGAGAAGCTGATTCTTTCTGTTAATTAAGCCCGGTATTTAATTCTTGGCTTGTTGCTGCTCTCATTCTGATACAGCAGACATTTCCAAAACTGTCAATGTTCTGTTTTTCCTGGTTTGGTGACCCGAGAGATCGGCCTCATCGAGACCATCACCTTTCTTTCTTTATTTTCAGCTATTGTGTGATGGGCACAGGTGAGCTGCTCATGTGGCGGCTCGTTTTGTGCCTCATTATTCTTTGGCAGCTAATTAAGAAAAAAGAGACAACTTAAGGGCCTGAGTCACGTCAATTCAAACTGAGGCAAAAAGAAGTTAATTAGCAGCACAAACTGGTCACTAATGAAGGAGAGGGTTGGAATGAAAACCTGCAGCAGCCACTGCGGCCCTCCAGGACTGGAGTCTGACACCCGTGCCTTAGGGGTTCTGCCTAAAAGACAGTTAGAGTGTCTGGGGAAAGCTGTAAATGTAAGATACCCAGGGATCAGAGGACAGGAATAAAACGAATCTTTTGTCAGAACAAGGCTGAAACACGAATCACAATTGAGAGTTAAAATAAGTCTTAAACCAGAAAAGCACTAAGAAACAATCACAAATATTATTCCATCCATCCATTTTCTAACCCGCTGAATCCGAATAGGGTCACGGGGGTCTACTGGAGCCAATCCCAGCCAACACAGGGCACAAGGCAGGAACCAATCCTGGACAGGGTGCCAACCCACCACAGACAAATATTATTATTTTACAAATTCCTCCAATTCTGGAGACAATGTAAACGACAGGCCAAAATCTAATTGGATTTCTCAACGAGGTCACATGGAAAAAACGGCATTGTGGCAGAATGATAAAAATAAGTAGCTTTCTCGGGAAGACGTGGATCACAAAATACATTTTAAAAACAACATTTCTCATGCAATAAATAAATGATAATATAAGTTAACCTTGTGTATTGGGATTTTTTTTTTACTTCAGATTGCCTTTTAGGCAAATTATTTTTGCCCTTTTGATTGTTTTATTTTCTATTTTGTTAATAAATAGACATTTTATAAGGATTTTTTTGTTGCTCACATGTGTAAGCCAGATGTTTACAGTCAACTTTCAATTTTGTAAGGCATTTTGGGTTTTTTTCCCCCCCAAGGACTTTCTTTGCATTTGGAATTTTTAATATCGCATTTTAGGCCTGCTTAGATCGAAGCCTGCGGGTAGCAGTTGGGGGAGAGGAGAGAATGGAGTGAACCTTTTCTGGGCTGATCAGTAAATGTCTCTTGGC
Organism: Polypterus senegalus; assembly: GCF_016835505.1. Classification (NCBI taxonomy): domain Eukaryota; kingdom Metazoa; phylum Chordata; class Cladistia; order Polypteriformes; family Polypteridae; genus Polypterus; species Polypterus senegalus. The sequence goes on from NC_053159.1 coordinate 191,139,888, forward strand.
CTGCTTTATGGGCCTTTTGGAAGTCTTTTTATTCATATTTATATATCATGCTTTTATCGCGTCCCACATTAATTATTGTAACTCGCTGCTGGCAGGTGCCCCTTCTAACCTTCTATCATAGCTCCAGTTGATTCAAAACTCTGTTGTAAGAGTCCTGACACGAACCAGCAACAGCGAGTACATCGCAACCATCCTGTGTCGCCTCTACTGGCTCCCTGTGTCTTACAGGATTGAATATCAAATTCTATTAATAACCTACAAAGCTTTAAATGGCCTCACACCGGACTACAGCAGTGACCTTCTAAATCACTAGGCTCCTGTTTGCCCACTAAGGTCCTCTGATTCTGGCCATCTTGTTGTGCCTCACACTAACCTGCACTCTATGGGTGACAGCAGGGCCTTCAGCTCCATAGTAGACTTTGGAATGACCTCCCGAAATTAATGAGATCAGCCGACTCCATTCATTCTATTAAAAAACAACTTAAAACTCATCTATTTAGGAAGGCTTTGAACTTAACTTCACATTCTGACCTTTCTTTCAGTTTACCTTTCTGTCCAGGTGCTCAGAATAATGTGTGTGTCTCTTAGATAGATAGATAGATAGATAGAAAAGGCACTATATAATGATAGATAGATAGATATGAAAGGCACTATATAATGATAGATAGATGGATATGAAAGGCACTATATAATGATAGATAGATGGATATGAAAGGCACTACATAATAGATAGATAAATAGGAAAGGCACTATATAATGGTAGATAGATAGATACTTTATTAATCCCAAGGTGAAATTCACATACTTCTTACTTATACTCATCAGCATATTAATAAAAACCAATATTAAATTGAAGAGTGATAACAATGCAGGTATAACAGACAATAACTTTGTATAATGTTAATGTTTACCTCCCTGGGTGGAATTGAAGAGTCGCATAGTGTGGGGGATATCATAAATGAGGTTATTTTAGCATTGAATTTAGTGTTTTACTCTGGTTTATTGTCCTTTATTCTATTTAATGCTTTGTTATCTGTTTCATTGTTCTATTAAGGAAAATCTTTGTATCCAATGTTACATATACCCTGCTGTTTTTTTCTAAGACTCTGTGAAGCACCTTGAGCCTGGGAAAGGTGCTATATAAATAAAAAGTATTATCATTATTATTATTATTATTATTATTATTATGATTGTATTTTGTGACTCTGTATCATGACACCATCCAGGGATGATTATTTCCATACTCTTGTTGAAATCGGGTTAGGACTGAAAACATACATTACAGATTAGAAAATGAAGGGTTATTTCATAATGGAGAAGGAGACATTTTCATGTGACCAAAATGTAATGCTTACTGATATGAACATTTCCTTCATTGATACACAGGTCAGTCTCCCCATCAGGAAGACTCTCGACTTCGCCGATTAGACCAGTTAAGTCTCCGCTGATGGCCAGAAAAACGACAGTTTCTGCCTTAGCTTCAGATGTCCTTCCTCCTTGGAAGCAGGAGGATTACTCGATGGAGACACAATACAGAGAGTCCCGTGCACATGTGGAAGCGCACTGGGAGGGCCAATATGGAGTACAGGAGGCAGTTGGCGTTAGAGAGGTAATTCAATCAGCTGCTGCACCGTTTCATTTGTATCAAGCAGTCCATCTGTCTTCCAAGCCTCAGGTCAGTCATATTTGAAGTGGCTTTTCAACCTGCATTTGAACAGCCAGTAAGCTTGTACTTGTACTTGTTCATATGCAGGCTGTCTGAAACAAAAATGTGTCCAGCTCTAAATATTTGTTTATATATGAATTCAAATGTAGTGAGACCTGCCTGGCTTGGATTGTGAACCTTTGAAAATTATATTAAAATGTTCAAAAACTCAAAACAAAGTTCAGAAAAGTCTGAACTCTGGTGTGTGGAAAATATCTCGAGAGCGTTGCAATGTGGCACTGCTACCTAATCACTCCAGAGAAGCGGGTGGAATTACTGCCTGTGTGGAGTTTGCATGTTCTTCCCGTGTTAGAGTGGTTTCCCTCTGTGGGCTGTGATGTCTTCCGAGATCTCAAATACACGCAGGTTTAATCGATACGCCGTATGTGCCATGTTTAAGCCGGGGTTACTGGCTTATCTTTTAATCTCTTGTTTACGTCATTGTGTTCATTTTTGGTCCTTTGATCGTTATTGTTCACATTGATGTTGTTTTGTATGTGTATTATTTGTATAATTATGCAATTTTTATCAGTTTTCTTTGTTGTTTGGTTTCTATGTGTGTATGCTTGTTCCTCGATGTCCTTTGTGTTTTGTGCCCATCACAGTTGAGGGACCGACCCCAGCCCCGTAAAGGTTGTTAGGCAGTCCAGTTCTTCACCATTCAATGAATGTGTTTGGTGCTTTGATGAGTTCTCCTTTCTGATTGGGGTTGCTGCCTTGTGCCCAGTGTTTGATGGGACATCGATATTCTTTGGATTTACTTGTTCCTATTGTTTTGTTTTGTATTTTTTGACAATTTCCGGCTTTAGCAGAAGCATTGTTTTCTAGTTCATGTACTGGTACTTGCAGAGGATTGCCTTTTCGGAAATTCCTTTTTGCCTCCTTTTTTCTATTTTTTTGTTGGTAATAAATCTTCAATTTTATAAAAATCTACACCTATCAGAGTTTTTCATGGTTTCTTCCTCTGGATTGAACAAACTTCAAGCCTTTGAGACTCTTTGCTATTCCTTTTGAATCTAAAATGTGAATTTCCCCTTGGGGATTAATAAAGTATCTATCTATCTATCTATAATATAGTGCCTTTCACATCTATCTATCTATCTATCTATCTATCTATCTATCTATCTATCTATCTATCTATCTATCTATCTATAATATAGTGCCTTTCATATCTATCTATCTATCTATCTATCTATCTATCTATCTATCTATCTATCTATCTATCTATCTATCTATCTATCTATCATTATATAGTGCCTTTCATATCTATCTATCTATCTATCTATCTATCATTATATAGTGCCTTTCATATCTATCTATCTATCTATCTATCTATCTATCTATCTATCTATCTATCTATCTATCTATCTATCTATCTATCTATCTATCTATCTATCTATCTATCTAAAAACCTGACCTCCATCATGGAGCCTAGTGAGGCATCGAGCCTCCCATTTTCTCTGTGGTCAGGGTTGCCTTGCGGGCGAGACCTGATCTACTAACAGTTTTTGTAGACCTCACCCTTTGTTATATTGTGCGCTCGAGTAACCACAATTGAATGAAACTGGCCTACTGTAAGCATGGGGTTGTGCGTGACTAGCACCCCATGTTGGAATTTCATTCCAATGAAGAAAGGGCCCCTAGTTTTCAGATGATACCAAGTTAGGTGGACTGGCAGGTAACCTAGAATTTGAGAGGAGAGGAATGAAGGTCAGTAGGACCACCAAGACAGATTACATGTGTGTGAATGAGAGGGAGGTCAGTGGAGTGGTGAGGATGAGGGGAGTAGAGTTGGTGAAGGTGGATGAGTTTAAATACTTGGGATCAACAGTACAGAGTAATGGGGAGTGTGAATGAGAGGAAGAAGAGAGTGCAGACAGGGTGGAGTGGGTGAAGAAGAGTGACAGGAGTGATTTGTGACAGACGGGTATCAGTAAGAGTGACAGGGAAGGTCTACAGGACTGTAGTGAGACCAGCTGTGTTATATGGGCTGGAGATGGTGGCACAGGAGACAGAGCTGGAGGTGGCAGAGTTAAAGATGCTAAGATTTGGATTGGGTGTGACGAGGATGAACAGGATTAGAAATGAGGACATTAGAGGGTCAGCTCAGGTTGGATGATTTGGAGACAAAGTCAGAGAAGCGAGATTGTGTTGGATTGGAGATGTGCAGAGGAGAGATGCTGGGTATACTGGGAGAAGGGTGCTAAGGATAGAGCTGACAGGGAAGAGGAAGGCCTAAGAGGAGGTTTATGGATGTGGTGAGAGAGGACATGCAGGTGACGGGTGTGACAGAACAAGATGACAAGGACAGGAAGATATGGAAGAAGGTGATCCGCTGTGGCAACTCCTAACGGGAGCAGCCGAAAAAAGAAGTAGAATTACAGAGAAACTGGATAGCATACAGCCTTTGTTACAGATGAAATTTAATGTAAATGCTAAATATTACACATAAGAAGTAAAAATGTGAGATTTGAATACACATTGGGAGGTCTGAAACTTGAAAGTACTCCTATTGAGAAGGATCTGGGAGTCACAGTAGACTTGTCGTTATCAATTTCTAGGCATTGTTCAGAGGATATTAAAGGAATACTCCACCCAAAAATGATATTTATATGTTACTTATTCTATATATTTTGTATTTGCGTATGAGAAAAAATGTTTTGATGCAAAATGGAATGAAAGAAATTTATGACATAACAGAACACAATGGAGACCAGTTCTGTACAACAGCAAAAATGTACAAAAAGGAAAAAAAAAAACCATCTGAGGTTACTCTTGTCACCTAATTCACACGTCAGTCATCCTTTCACTTGCTGAAAGCGTACAAAGTGATTTTGATAAAATATTGTTAAATAGTTATGTCTGAAATCAACAACACATACAGTACAGTACAGCACCATTGTGTTTTGTGACAGTATGTCATTAGCTTTTCTTTTCATACTGATGATTAAGTGTAAGTAACATAAAAGAAATATCAACTTTGGGCTTAGTATTCCTTTAAGAAGGCTAACAGACTGTCAGGTTATATAGCGCCTTGACGTGTGGAGTACAAGTCACAGAAGGGTCTGTTCAAACTTTATGACACACTGGTGAGGCCTCATCTGGAGTCCTGTGTGCAGTTTGGGTCTCCATAAAGACACAGCAGCACAAGAGAAGGTCCAGAGAAGAACAACTAGGCTGATTCCAGGACTTGGACAGCATAAGGTTTGGGCGAGTTTCTGGCAGACAACAATTAATGTCAGTAAATGTAAAGAATTATAATCAGGAAGTGAAAATGTGAGGTCTGAATACACGATAGGCAGTCGGAAAATCGAGAGTCGACCTTATGAGAAGGATTTAGGAGTCATAGTGGACTTGATGCTATCAACTGGTAGACAGAAGCCATTAAGAAGTCTAACAGAATGTCAGGTTATATAGCGCCTTGATGTGTGGAGTACAAGTCACAGAAGGGTCTGTTCAAACTTTATGACACACTGGTGAGGCCTCATCTGGAGTCCTGTGTGCAGTTTGGGTCTCCATAAAGACACAGCAGCACAAGAGAAGGTCCAGAGAAGAGCGACTAGGCTGAGTCTAGGATTTGGACAGCAGACAGGTTTGGGCAGACTTGTGAACGATGAAATTTAATGTCAGTAAATATAAAGAATTATAAACAGGAAGTAATAATGTGAGGTCTGAATACACAATGGGAGGAGTGAAAATCAAAAGTCCACCTTATGAGAAGGAGTTAGGAGTCGTAGTGGACTCTAAGATATCGACTTCCAGACAGTGTTCAGCAGCCATTAAGAAGGCTCACAGAGTGTCAGGTTATATAGCGCCTTGATGTGTGCAGTACAAGTCACAGGAGGTTCTGCTCAGTCTTTATAACACACTGGTGAGGACTCATCTGGAGTCCTGTGTGCAGTTTGGGTCTCCAGGCTACAAAAAGGACATAGCAGGACAAGAGAAGGTCCAGAGAAGAGAGACTAGGCTGATTCAGGGGCTGCAGGGGACGAGTTATGAGGAAAGATTGAAGGAGTTGAACCCTTTCAGTTTAACCAAATGGGTAAGAGTTGACTTGATTGAAGTGTTTAAAATTCTCAAAGGAATTAGTCCAGTGGATCCCGGCTGTTACTTTAAAATGAGTTCATCAAGAACAACGGGACACCGTTGGAATCTTGTGAAGAGTAAATTTCACACAGACATTAAGATGTTTTTCCTTACGCAGAGAACCAAAGACAAATAGGGTGGTGTCGTGGACAGGAGGACTTTAAAGAGCATCAAAACTCGACTCTGTGTGGAGTTGGAGGAATTAGATGGATAGGATTGGCACGCTTTGTAGGCCTGAATAGTCCGTTTTTGTCACATTGTTCTAATGTTTGCTCCCTAATTCGGCTCTCTCCACTACTGTATATTATAAAATGTTTCTTCCCAACCACCTGTTGTTTAAACTCATTTGTTGGTGACGCTGTGTGTGCCTAAGTATACAAAAATCTTATGCTGCCAAGTAAAGCACACGGCAGTTCATTCTGCACATTTTGTAAAATTGTCTGTAAAGTGAAAATGTCTTGTGTTTTGTTTGAAAGCCAACTTCTGTACCACAGCAATACGCTCTAAATATTGACTGGGGACAAAAAGGAGTACAGTATGTGAAATAAATGACCTGCCACATTCAGGGCACGGTGGGGTTGAAGATGAATTCTGGTTTTGACATCACCACCCACTAGCAGTACAGCTTTAGCGCTTCTACCGTGAGATGCGAGAGGAAATGCTGTCCGAATGGCTTGTCACATAATTGTCACTAGGAAGCAAATGTCTAAGTGGCAAGTAGCAAACTGCTCTGTGTTTTGCTTTCTTAAAAATTTGCTTTTTGTGCTGTTTACACGCTTACTCCCCAAGGCTGATGTGGGGGTCAGGGGTCATACTGTTTGTTTCACTGCTTTGTGATTGGCTCTTAATGTGCCTAATGTGCTGTAGGAGCAGCATGGTGCCGGCAGATCGAGCGCAGTGGCCACCGTGTTGGCTGCAGTGGACCAGGCCCGTGGGCGTGATGCCATTTCAGTGGACCAGGCCCGTGGTCTCGATGTCATTTCAGTGGACCAGGCCCGTGGTCTCGATGCCATTTCGTCTTCTGTGCAGTGGACAGGGACTGAGACAACCTCCACAACTCTGCATATACAAGCCGCTCAACAGCAGGTATCACATCAAAGTCCCACTCATTGCACCTTCAGGATTTTTGATGCCATTTTTCACTCACCTCCCATTTTGTTTTGTCTCCTTTTGATTGTTTTCACCTTTTTTAACCTTTGTATTTTATTATTATTATTATTATTGTCACCGTTTTCTCCCCACCATTCACATTTTTCACTCATTTGGTATGTCGTCACAACGTGTTATGTGAGTGAAAACCCTTATTTTATTGTACTTTCTTCTATTTTAATAAATATAGATGAAAGTTGACAGAGACAAAGAATCCACTGTTGTCATGGTGGCTCATGACTTCACTAAAGACACTTCAAAGGTGGAGGAAAGCGCAGCAGAGAAACATCAGATGCAGATATTGCACGATCAGGTATTTCGTGAATTCAGTCAGTTGTCACCTCTCATGGCTTCACCTGAACGTTAAAAATGCATTTGTCTCTCTGTCCAACAACGTTTTCATTGTTTCCACCTCCATCGTCACTTTGGCTTCAATATTCATCACACTGACATCATTTCCAGTAATTATTAGCTAAGAAGACAAGCTTAATAGACTAATCGTCCTCATCGCATCTTTTCCATGTCTTAGACTCTTCACAGATTGACAGTACATTACGTAAGTAAGTAAAGTACAATTATGGCACTGCACTCTTGACCTTTAAAACATCAAGAAATGGGAAGAAGGAGGTAGCATACAAAAAAATGACAGGACAGACAGACAGTCCTGATTGTTATTAACTGACACGTAAGCGCCATTCACAGTACTGACAGAAGACAGATACATGCCATACCAGTCGGTGCCCCAACATTCCTGCCTGAATTCAAATTTTTCTGTAACACATCTTCTTATATAATACGCTACCGCGGCTGTCCGTTTGTCCGTCCGGGATTTTAAATCACTTGTAGCTCGCAAACCGTTTGACCGATCGACCTGAAATTTGGTACACCAGCGTTTCTCAGCCTTTACTTATCTGCGACCCGAGTTTTCATAACAGTTTTAATTGTGCGCCCCCTAGCGTTTTTTTGAAACCCTAATAAAATGTACTCCTATATTTTGCTGCCGATACACCGCTACAAGTTTTATTATACCTACTTAACTTTTATCGACATTTATCTAACTCTAGATTTATTTTTCTAGTATCAAAATGGAGTTCAAGTTCATTTGTTTTGGTTTCAATGTATTTTTCATATTTTCGATTCTTGTTTTCTTTTTTTCACATCTTCGCGCCCACCCCCGCCGAGGGACACATATACTACGTGACGTCTACTGTCCGCTTTCGGGGTGATGATTGACCCCCAAAGTTATTCCTCTCGTTATCTTTATTTAGTTGTCGAATCAACTCGCTGCAGAGGGCGGCCGTGTGCCACATGTGTATGGGCGCGTTCTCATACCCTGCCATCTTCGCCATCACTTCCCCTACCTTTTGATATCTTAAATCATAATTGAGGCAGATTCAACACTTAAGTGCCAGCTTAAGTGAAAGATTAATGAAAACGTACTAAGTAATTGCAACAGAAACACGGACTTAATCAGTTTTAACGTGAAAAGATGCCGGCGGAAGAAGAGAAGAAGCGGAGAAAAGAAGAGCTGCTAGGGAAGGAACAAGCGCATCAACCTCTGAGCAGACTAATGCTAAACGTACAGAGAAAGAAAGAGGAGGAAAACTACAAGTCAGGTCTATTCACGGCACGTTCTCATGTAGTGCGCTGTTACTGGTACAGTATAAAGGAAAATGGCAAACACAGAGGAGCAGCACAACCAACCTCAATTCAATGACATGTCAGAAGTGAGGGGCCGACTAACGTTTCGGAGGCTACGGATTTACTTTTTCTATTGCTGTGGGGGAAAAGTGCTGAAGTTTAATTTAGTGGTCACATGAAACTGGTGTAAAGGCTCAGGTGCTCATTGAATATTGTTGGCATTATTAGATTATGTGCCGGCTTGGAGTTTGTACACAGAGACTGCAGGACTTTCTACTATAGAAACTGTAGTGAAATTGGTATTTGGTACTGTTACAAAATACGTAAAAAGTATACTTAAAATGTCTGTGAATCACGACTCTCTGTCTTCAAAGTCTAAAAGTGAAATTGCCTCATCATATTAAGGACTTGAACAATGTCTGCTGACAAGAAACTTTCAAATACTACTAATTAATTATACTCACTAAAAACATGCTGTCCTCAATCATTCTCTCTTCTTCTCTAGGAGATTCTTAACAACAACAACAAGTACAACATTTATTTCTAGAGCCCATTTTCAAACAAATAATGTTACTCAAAGTGCTTTACAGGATGAAGAAAGAGGGGAAAAAGACAAAATATATAAGAAAATAAAATTAGGCAATAGATAGACAGATGTGAAAGACTATATGATAGATAGATAGATAGAAAGGCACTATATAATAGATAGATAGATAGATAGATAGATGTGGCACTATATAATAGATAGATAGATGTGGCACTTTATGATAGATAGATAGATAGATAGACAGATAGATAGATATGTGTAAGGCACTATATGATAGATTAGATAGATAGATAGAAAGATAGATAGATAGATAGATAGATAGATAGATATGTGTAAGGCACTATATGATAGATAGATAGATACATAGATGTGGCACTATATGATAGATTAGATAGATATTTTATTAATCCCAAGGGGTAATTCACATACTCCAGCAGCAGCATACTAATAACAATATTAAATATCAGAGTGATAACAATGCAGGTATAACAGACAATAACTTTGTATAATGTTAACGTTTACCGCCCGAGTCACATAGTGTGGGGTCTCCTCAGTCTGTCTGTCGCTGAAGCTGCTCCTCTGTCTGGAGATGATCCCGTTCAGTGGATTCTCCATGATTGACAGGAGTCTGCTCAGCGCCCGTCACTCTGCCACGGATGTCAAACTGTCCAGCTCCATACCTACAATAGAGCCTGCCTTCCTCACCAGTTTGTCCCTCTTCTTTATGCTGCCTCCCCAGCACACCACCGCGTAGAAGAGGGTGCTCACCACAACCGTCTGGTAGAACATGTGCAGCATCTTATTGCAGACGTTGAAGGACGCCAGCTTTCTCAGGAAGTATAGTCAGCTCTGTCCTCTCTTGCACAGAGAATTACTAATTAACATCGAATAAAAGTAAAGTCTGATGGCCAGGGAGGACAGAAAAAAACAAAAAAAAACCTCCAGACAGCTGAAGAAAAAAACAAAATCTGCAGGGGTACCAGACAACGAGACCACCTGACCAGCCCCCTCTAGGCATTCTGCCTCACATAAATGACCTCAGTCAGTCCTCATTGTATTTAGGGTTCAGATGGTAGAACTTGATAATGACGGTCATGGGGACTTCTGGCCTTTAATCCATCAATGGAGGGACATCACAGTGCCCTGATGAGGTGGTGGTGGTGGCGCAGATCGCCACCACAGAAAACCAAAAAAAAGAACAGAAGAGAAAGTAGGGGTTAGTATGGATTTTGGAGCCACCATGAATAATAATGATAATTAATTGAATTTCCAGAGCATCAGGATTAAGCTAAAATTAAGCTCTGGAAAAGAACAGCATCCCAGCATGCACTAAATAGATAGATAGACCGATATAAATAAAACCGTAAATTATTTCGCGTCAGTCCTTCTGTGTATAGGTAGAGTATAATCTGCATTTTTTAAAAATTTCTCAGTATTTTTATTCTGCATGTACATGTCATGCCATAAAAAAGCGTAATGCTGAGTGTCGGTTTCTTCTGCATTGGCACTTTTCTAAGGTCCTTACTGTCACATCTTCGATGTCCAGTGAAATTCTTACTTGCCTTTGTAAAGAGATTATTTCTCTATGTTTTCTGCATTTACCCACAGCATTTCAATGCATCGTAGATCCATCGACCACTACGCTTATCTAAACTGTTTGCTGCCATTATGCCATCTGGTGATACGATAGTCAAAATGACTCAAGGATATCGTAGCAGAGAGAAGCGCTTCTCAAACACGTGGGGCGAAGTACCTGCAGTGGACTTTGTGTGCGTCTCTCTGTTCTATCACCAAACTCATTACGATGTACAAATGAATCATTAAGCGTCAGTTAACTCTCCCTGCCTTTCCATTTTTACTTTACTTATTTTTCTAATACATATGTAGAAAAGGGACGTTGCCACGCAGAATTTTTAAAGTGTACGGACTGGAGGAATTTGGTGGAAGATTTTTAGAAAAAAAAAAAAAAACCCTGTGGTTGGCGTCTTTTCAGATACGTTTTATTTATATAGCGCCTTTTCCCTTCACAATTGCTGCTGTTCTCCGCAAACATTTTAGCTCATTGTTCTCATTCGTAAAACAAGCCCGGTCCCACAAGACTACTCGGTCGTACGCATTTGTTGCCATGACATGAGCCGCCTCAGAATTCCCTAGCGCCCGTCACCGGGACCTACTTCTGGCAGTCGAAAAACAATGAATTAAAAATCATTTGTCATGCAAATGTGACACCTGACGTGGCGACCATTTGCATCCAACCTCCTATGCTAGTCATTTCACGACACAAAATGTCACAAGACATTGCCCAAGGCCCTCTACAACTTCCTAGGTCACGTCCTTTATGAGATTTCATGCTTAAGTAATGTGACGAGGACTCCGTTTTGGAATTCCTTTGCCGTTTATTTTTGCACTTTTTCACTAAACTCCTGAATATGTTTTTCTGGTCAGTCTAATAAAATGTTCTTTTGTGTTTTTTTTTTTTGTTTTTGATGTGGTAACTCATAGCAAAAAGTGGACATTGACAAAACAACAGCAGTGGCTACTGTGATAGCAGCTGTTGACATGGCTAGAGACCGGCGGCCTCGTGCTGAATCTGCGGAAAGGATCACAAAGGAAACGTTGGTCACCACATGCGATCAGTTGGTTTGGGATCAGGTAGAAAGAAGGCGGCGCTCCCTCACTTTAAACCCCTGTCCTATCCTCACATGCATGTGAAGCCTCCTTTTCCCTTTCCAGAACTGGCTAACAGTGTTCCTTTTCACCACCGTCAACCCCTAGTGAGCACTACAGTAGTGAAAACAGTTATTGTGGTACAAATTAACGTAGCAGTAACCTTAACTAGTCGAACTACTCGAGTATGCAGCCTCCTCCTCATCTTCTAGTAAGTTCCTGGGATACAAATAAATGAATGAATGTACTTTTGTGTATCTTTAGGCTGAAACTGGCAAACGAGCGGGAGCCGTGGCCAAAGTCCTTATGGCCGTGGACCAGGCCCGTACAAGAGAGCCACAGCAAGTCGATGGATTGCATGCTGAAGAAACGAGTCTCGACTACGCATACAAACACCAGGCAGTCTCAAAACAAACATCAGAGCAGCAATACATTACAACTACGGGCATCAAAGCCGAAGCGGCTAAAGCATCTGCGGACATTTACATTAAAGCTGCCCAGCAGGCCGGTGTTAGCACTTCCCAGGTTCGAAAGCAGCCTAATTTGGCAGTGTGTGTGTGTTTCACTTCTTGTCCCTGTGTATGTCAACCTGCTTATCCATTACTTTGTTGGTTGCTGTAGATGGAAAGGAGTAAAGAAAGTGTCTCCCATGTGGATGTGTCTGGTGTGCCATCACCAGTCCCTCACTTCACAGTAGCAAAAGTTACTGTCCCTAAAGCAGATCATACTTACGAGGTAAGAACGGGTCATCTCAGGCAAGCAGAATGGCGCTTATAACACACCTCCGATATTGATATCTAGGTGCCACAATGGGTAAGATTGATGCCCAACAGGGCCTGAACACTAAGCTACATGCCTGGCCTGTTCTCCTTATCTTCACATGAGTTTCCTTAAATAGTTGAAAGTTGTCCTGTCAGGATGATTGATGGCACCAAAGTGGCAAGTGTTTGTACCCGGCAACTCACTTGTGCCCCATTAACTCTTTGAGGGCTGAATATTTTTTTTCCAATAAAAGCAATGGTTTCACACAGAAATCAACATAAAACATCTGTTGCCGCATGCTGTGGCTGCCAGTTTGCCAAGACTATGTGGCAGGCTTGCTGCCAGGCTGTCTTTGCGTGGCTGGGACGCGGTCGCAGTGCACTACAATCTGGTTTCTGCCTCTTATCATTGTTAAGTGGCAGTCCTCCCTGGCCAACACTGTCAGTATAACGATTAGCTGGGGACCAATTAGCTGAAGCTGGAACCTCGCATTCGTTTTCGATCGCTTGTATCAAAATCTGAGTCTGACAAGCCATAGTCCAGTTCAGAGATAACAGGAAAAATGTCGTCCAAAGAGTGTTTTGCTTTACGCATTCGCTTTGATCTCTCGCCAGATGTCACGTGCCAGTTTTGCCGTTGCTGGCACCTTGCTATTCACGGGAGTGCCGGAAAAGCTCAGTCAACACTTACCTTCTAGCAACGAGAGTCCAGCTAAAACATAATGGTTGTTTAAGCCACAGTTTACAATTGATTACTATCGTCAACTCCTCCTTTTGACAAAAGTCGGCATCAGCCCTGAAAGAGTTCAAGACATGGCGCTTGCCACTGTCGGCTTTAGCTTCCCACAGGCCAGATAAACAGACTCCTTACTCTGAGTGGAACGTACGCCTGAAACCTACACAAAGATTTGATTTTCCTAGAGAGTTTGTGGCTTTCCAAAAATGTTAACGCTACTGCTTATTTACAACCATGGGGTAGATGTTGGCACACAAGGCCATTTCAGACAACAGATCTAAGAGCTTCCACAATGATTATCCTGCTGCTTGCCTGAAGTGAAACCTCTCTTGACAGATAACCCCTCACACGCTTCACGTCTACTGAGACGTTTAATAGGTTGCTTACCGTACGTGTTGCCGTCATCTGCTGGGAAAGCTGACCAATGCTGTAACAGCGCGCCTCCTGCCAACCATACATCCAAAAAGGTGTTGTCTGACCTACTAATGAATCATCCCAGCTTCTCATCACCTCGCTTCGGCTCGCCTCACTATTCTTCTTGCGCACCTCTAACCCGGTTCACTAACACCGTCTAGAAGATGACCTTTTGCCTCTTCTTCTTCTTCTTCTTCTTACTTCAGCAGAACTCTTGACTCTGTTATTCTTGGGTTGGTTAGGTTTCAATAGCTGGCTCTGCTATTGCTACACTGCAGAAAGAGTTATCTGCAGGGACTGTGCCACAAAAGATAACCAAGACGGTGAAGCCACCTTCTCACAAGATCTCCGAGACCCATGTGATGACTGGACAGGTGATCTCACCTCAGCCTCCTTTTAAAGAGACCTCTGAAAAAATTGTTACCCGCTATGATACGCATGTGCGCAGAGAGATAGGCACATCCGTTTTAGGTGTGGTGGAAGGAGGTATCAAGTACCAAGCAAAGGAAGAGCAGGTTTGTATACTACCGTGTGCCACCAAATTTGCTAATGCCACATGCCAAGTCTTTCGCTAATCCTTTGTACCAACACTTCTGCTCTGCTGCCTCTCACCAAATGCTATTGTTACGCAACATCTTCAAAGCAAAAATGTTCTCTGCTGGAAGTTCACGCTTTCTGCCTTGCTTCACGGGTATCTGCCGCACATCCTGAATTTTCAATCTGCTTTTATTTCTTTCTTTTATTTTTTACTAAATTGTGTGTTCTTCTTCTTTGCAAATTTTTAGATTCCAGAGGCGGCAAAAGTTCCAGGTGTGGCTGATGTGCCGGCTGCTCCCCCAACTGTTATTGCTGTAAGTGATTCCTTCGTATAAATGATTTGGTCCAATGTCATTTTATTTGAACGCAAGAAGCCAATCATCGAGACACACACACCACTTGTCCGATTTTTGCAGCATCCTTGATGAGCTCTGTGAACGTCTGTAATACTGAAGTTTAAATGAACAGTAACCGATTACCATCAGCTCTCAGTCCAAACAGCAAATAGCTCTCTATTATATAAAACAATCTTGGGACGAGACGAGACTTTTTCAGAGAGATAATTTAAAATCCTGCAAGACAAGACTTTGTGCCAAGAGAAGAACTGAAAACCTAACGGGTCCACGCGGGGGCGGAAATAAAAGACCAAGAGAAGAAGAGAAAGTAGAACGTCGTAAAGCGGTTCAAAAACGCTGGAGCAGGTTAGAGGTTATGAAAGTACTAAAATTTGAAAGTCTCATAAAAAAGTAAAGTAAAGATCGCATTAGTGCAAACAAGTGGAAATTATTACTCGGTGAAATAACGTAACAGCTAAAAGAGATCGAATATACAGACATACAGTAGGTGATATGACAGAAGTATGCAGATATTGTTCAGATTTAAACTTTAAAACGGAGACTTGTAGATCTTCAAATTTGTGTTGCCATCAGGGAAGCAGTGTTTCTTCCCAATGAAGAGTTGTATCCATGAGAATTTAAAGATTCGTTATTTGGTGAAAGTGAAATCCACAAACACTACAGGCAAAATATCCGACTCTAATCTGTTTGCGTTCGCATCGATGTTCAAAACGTAGATTTACATGATTCAGGACCGTACAGTCTACAAGCTACTACAAGTTTAACTTCAAAGCAACCACAATTCATTCAGGTTCATATTTATGATCACGGAGAAGTGATGCAACATAGAATCGAAAGAGTTAAACGATCGGACATATTAGAAATTCTACCGGCGATAATGGATACAAATCCATACATCCAAAAGTATCGTACTTTTACACGAAATTTATCTGAAAAACACGGACAAAGAAGTTTTCTTGGATTTCTATATGAATCCGAAAGATCCATCCATCCATTATCCAACCCGCTATATCCTGACTACAGGGTCACGGGCGTCTGCTGGAGCCAATCCCAGCCAACACAGGGCGCAAAGCAGGAAACAAACCCCGGGCAGGGCGCCAGCCCACCGCAGGGCGCGCACACACCCACACACCAAAGACAATTTAGGATCGCCAATGTCTTTGGACTGTGGGAGGAAACCCACGCAGACACGGGGAGAACATGGAGGACCCGGGAAGCAAACCCACAGGTCTCCTAACTGCAAAGCATCAGCGCTACCAGTGCGCCACCGTGCTGCCCATCCAAAAGATCACGCTCACATAGATAATAAACCAACATGTGACAAACTGTAAGCGATAATAGTTTTGAAAGATGGAGATATCAAATACAGAATTGATGTTCGTGTTTATCCAAAAGTACAGCACGATTCGTCGCAAGCGGCAGATCCGAGAAATAACGAGTGTGTAGGGCCTGCACAGGGGTTGGCAAGCAAAGGGAGCAGGGGGCAGAGCCCAGTAGTAAAGTCATAAAAAAAATGTACCGACTCCTAATAAATTTAAATTGTAATGAAAAAAAATATACAGCAAGCTCAGATGTCCCATTTCACAAACAATAGTCCCAGTTTAGTACTCCTCTGATGTAAGAGTAAAGCCGAGCGCAGAGTTGTGTTACTACTAGTGTGAGGTTCAGCTGAGCGATTGTACAACCTGACATTCACATGTTGTTATCTGGATTATGTGTTTTCATTTGATTTCAGGTCTAATGTGTTTAGCAAGTTCATTTGAGTGTAAAGAAGTGCAATGATGGAGGTGGTGGTGTGTGCTGTGGCCTGATGTGTGTGTGTGTGTGTGTGTTCAGGGGTTCTTGTCTTTTGTTTAACTGGCCAATACGGTAGAGAGTCGGCTTCCTAGCCGGTAGTTCTGTGGTTAAATGACGACGTGTAATAATCAACATGGAAAATCCATTAGCATATTAAATACAGAGCAGTCGGAGTCAGAAGTACCGAAAACTAAGGAGTCGGAGTCGAAGGATTTATCTACCGACTCCACAGGTCCAAAGGTTATTCTTAACATTTCACAGCTAGAATTTCTAACACATTTACTCCAAGGGCTAAGTAAAAATTCAAATGACGTGGTTTATTTTAGTTTTACTATATTAAGAAGGTTTTTTTTTTAAATGGAGACATTATTAATTTAGCGTCTTGTCCTAAAGGGAAGTACAATTCAACTAAATACACAGAGAATCAACAACAACAACATTTATTTCTGTAGCACATTTTCATACAAATAATGGAGCTCAAAGTGCTTTACATGATGAAGAAAAGAGAAAAAAGTGAGAATTAAAATCAGAGAACATTAATTAACATAGAATAAAAGTAAGGTGGACAGAAAAAACAAACAAAAAGAAAAAATAAAATCTGCAGGGGGTCCGAGGCGACGGGACCACCCAGTCCCCTCTGGGCAGTCTACCTAACATCAATGACCTCAATCAGTCCTCTTTGTATTTAGGGTTCTCTTGGAAGGACTTGATGATGATGACAGTCATGTAGACTTCTGGCTTTTAATCCATCAGTGTAGGACATCACGGTGCTTTGATCAGGTGGTGATGGCACAGGTCACCACCACAGAAAACTGGGAAAGGAAACAGAAGAGAGAGTAGGGGTTAGTATGGAATTTAGAGCCACCATGAATAGTTATGATAATGAATTGAATACACAGAGTATCAGGATTAGATGAAGGTGAAGTTCTCAGAAAGCCATGTTGAAGTAATGAGTTTTCAGCAGTTGTTTAAAGTGCTCCACCGTATCAGCCTGGTGAATTCCTATTGGCAGGCTATTCCAGATTTGAGGTGCATAACAGCAGAAGGCCGCCCGCCCGCCTGCCCGCCTCACCACTTCTTATAAGTTTAGCTCCCTGAATTCTAAGCAGACACTCATTTGAGGATCTAAGGTTACGATTTGGAATATAAGATGTCAGACGTTCCGATATATAAGATGGAGCAGATTATTTAAGGCTTTGTAAACCATAAGCAGAACTTTAAAGTCAATTCTAAATGACACAGGTAACCAGTGTAGTGACGCTCAGACTGGCGTGATGTGCTCAGATTTTCTTTTCCTTGTTAGGATTCTAGCAGCTCCATTCTGCACTCGTTGTAATCGATTGATGTCTATTTTTGGGAGGTCCTGAGAGGAGTGCGTTACAGTAATCTAGTCGACTGAAAACAAACGCGTGAACTCATTTCTCAGCATCTTTCAGTGACATAAGAGGTCTAACTTTTGCTAAATTCCTTAAGTGAAAAAATGCTGTCCTAGTGGTCTGATTAATATGGGATTTAAAATTTAGGTTACAGTCAACAATTACCCCTAAGTTCTTCAATCAATACTTCAACAATATAAATTGTGACCTGGTCCAGGAGAGTGTGTAACATGTAGAAAAGAAAACGCAACTGATTGAGGATTGTCACGTCATGGCATGAGGTTATCCAACTTACATCTGAATCTAAAATGTGAGCAATCTGATCTTTTTAAGGCCTTGAAAGATGTGACAGTCATTGAGGGAGAATCTGTAACTCTGGAATGCCAGATCTCCGGTCATCCAGCTCCAGCTGTCATGTGGTTCAGAGAGGATTATCGCATCGAAAGCTCAATCGACTTCCAGATTACTTACCAAGATGGAACCGTCCGGCTGACCATTCGTGAAGCCTTTGCAGAGGATAGCGGACGCTTTACTTGCACTGCCACAAATGAAGCTGGGACAGTCAGCACTTCTTGCTACTTGGTTGTCCAAGGTACGTATGTAGTAAGAAAGAGAAAAAAAACTATTGAGTAAAAAAAGAACTACGGCTGTTTTTTGAATAACAGGGTACATCATTTTCCTAGTAATAAAAAGTAACAAAGCAGTAGAAAGGTCAAAACAGAGGTAAGCACCATGTTGCGGTGTGAGCAAGGGTACGAGAGTGCCCCGTGATAGAGGGCCATTCTAAGCAGGTTTTATGTGTGTCTTGCATATAATGCACAACGTTTCTCACAACCTTAGAATGAAAACAATGGGTCCTGAAATGTGAAAACATTGTAGTAATATTGTAACAAGTGAAAGTACAACCCTGAAAGTCACGGAGGTACTAAAGTTTAAAAGATGAATCGCACCTCTGCAGGTCAGGTTTAGTGACTTTTAACCTCAGGTGTGACGTTTAAGTTAAGTCGAGTATTATTTTCTTAAAGAAAGAGATCATGTTCCAAAAAAAAAATAAAAGAGGCAAAGTAAATCATCAGAGTCATTACAGGTCTTTAATGTCTTCATGTCTTTTCAGTTTCAGAAGAGATTGAAATCCGAGAAGAGGCCCCGACTGTTCCACAGCCTGTCATTCGTGAAGAGGCAGGGTGAGTGCTCTGTCGCCTGAATGTTCTGTCATTTGACGAGGTGGACGCCGACGAGGACGATATTACTCCACACTGTCCTGGGGTCTGATGGGTTTTAATTCCAGTTTGTTATCTACGCTCTGTAGAGAGAACATCATAGAGCGCGGGGTGTCCCGGAGGGCCGCAGTGGCTGCAGGTTTTTGTTCCAACCCAGTTGCTTCAATTATTATATTATATTATTCAGTTATTTAATTTCACGGCTTGTTAGTGCTTTTTTCCTTTTTAAAGATCTCATCCAAATGATTTGACGTCTAAAACATTCTCAGTGCTTCACTTTTTTCTCTTCACTTTCCTTCCAAGTATTTAATTAAACCAAACAGTGCACGATAAACACACTAAATGGTTTCACTTGTCATTTGCGTCTAATTGCTAATAAGGAGCCATTAAAAACCGAGACTACAGCTGTTTATGACTAAAATAAGCACTAAGGGTTCAAAATCTTAACCAGTGAAACAACTAAAATAAAGCAGAAGCGTTACTGGAGCAATAATAACTTCTTATTCAGCAACTGAGTTGGAACAAAAACCTGCAGGCACTGCGGCCCTCCAGGAACGACTTTGCCCACCGCTGTAGAGCATGGGTGTCGATCTCCGGTCCTGGAGGTTTTCATTCAAACCATCTTCTTCATTAGTGACCAGTTTGTGCTGCTAATTAACTTCTTTTGCTTCTTTAACTTGACTCGGGCGCCTTAGTTGTCTCTTTTTCCTTAATTAGCAGCCAAACAATAAGGAGACACAAAACGAGCCGCCACATGAGCAGCTCACCTGTGCCCGTCACACAATATCTGACATTAAAGAGAGGTGATGGCCTCGATAAGGTTGATCTCTCAGGTCACCAAAACATCTTGACGATGTTCTTAGGAAAAACAGAAAATCAACAGTTTTGGAAATGTCTGCTGTGGCAGAATGAGAGCAGCAATGAGCCGTGGAATTAAATAACGAGTTTAATTACCAGCAAGAATAATCGGCTTCTCATTAAGAAACTGGTTGCAGTAGAATAGGTTGGAGTTTGAAATCCCAGTTTTGCTGGTCATCTGTTGGCTCGTTTCACGTCTCATTTCTGTTATTTAATGAAGAAAGGAATCAATTCAGAAGGCTGAATCCTTAAAAACAGGGCTATTAAAATGAAGGGAAAAGGAGTTAATTAGCAGTGAAAACTGGTCACTGATTAGGAAAAGGGTTAGAATGAAAATCTGCTGTCACTGCAGACCACCAAGTCCGGAGTTTGACAGCCCTGTCCTAGAGGAAAGTGGAGATGGCATAAGATTATCTTTATTGAAAGGCAGCATACATCTTTACATTCATCTGGCACATGAAGCAAAAATAAATTATTCATTATTATGGGAACAAGCAACTGGGACACTTTAATTAAACTGGGATAGGAAAATACACATGGTGTGAAGTATATAAGTCAAGTCAAGTCGGGGAGCATGCACTGGTACATCACGTTGGCGCACCCACTACACAGCAAAACAACTCGGGATCCCGGTTTGCAACCCCCCAAGCAGACACGCGGTCCAGTCCCACCCTTCGGAAATGACCCTCTATCTGCCACAGCCAGGTGTGTTACGTGGGCGACCCCTTGGCCTGGTCCAGCCACTTGGGTCCCCAACAATGATGATCTTACGAGCCGGATCACCTTCGGGGAAACGCGCCACATGGCTGTAGTGCCGTAACTGAAGCTCCCTCACAATGCAGGTCATGTGCCCCATTCGGGACTCCATGAGCAACACAAAGTCAAACCAAGGATTTTCCCGAGAGACACACATGAAGGAGTCCAGTCTTCATCTCAGGTCACTGGATAGTGTCCATGTCTCACAAACAGGAAGCGCCAGGACTCTAAAGACTTGGACCTTCGTCCTTTTGCATAGATATCAGGAGCGCCACACACCCTTTTCCAGCATGACCCCCCGTGCTCTCCCAGTCCGTCTACTGACTTCACAGGAAGAGTCACCAGAGTCACATGAATGTCACTGCGGAGGTAAGTAAACCTCTCAATGACGAGGTCGTCACTCTCTCCGCACTGCTGATGGCCGTGCCCAGGAGGTCATTAAAGGCCTGGCTCTTGTTTTTATCAGGACACTCGCAAGCCCAGACACTCAGACCCCTCACTCAGTCTCTCGAGACCCCCGATCAGAGCCTCTATTGACTTCGTGAAGATCACAGCGTTGTCAGCAAAGTCAAGATCTGTGAATCTTTCTTCACCAACAGATGCCCCACAGCCGCTGGACCCCACGACCTTGCCCAACAGCCAGTCCATGCCAGCACTGAACAGAGTAGGAGCAGAACACACCGCTGACGAACCCCAGAATCAACTGGGAAAAACGCAGCGGTCCAATTCAAGATCGTGAGGGGCTACAGCCTATTCCAAGGCAGCAACAAACTCTGGGGAGTCAGTTCATCCCCACAGTCCACTCACACACAACTTCATGGGGCCAATTTAAAAATCACCAGTTAGCTTAACATGCAAGATTTATGGAGGTGGCAGAAACCCCGGGAGAAAAACCCAAACACAGGAAGAGCTTTAGGACCAGGCGCTGAATTCAAACCTGGGACACTAAATGCACAAACCACTGCATCACCGTGCTGCCCCACAGTATATCATATAAAACACAAAGTCCTGTTACTTAGCATTCCCATCAACCCTCTGGCCACTGCAACATATCTGACCACAAACATTATTGGGGTGCGTCTCCCTTCACTACAGGACATATTTTACAAACGCAGTGTCCGCAAGGCCTGCAGCATTGAACAGGACCCCCTTACACCCCTCACATGGACCTTTCACACTTCTGCCATCCAAGAGAAGATCGTCTGCCAGGCTGCAGGAGAGTTTTAACCCCCAAGCTGTCAGACTCCTTAACACCAGGCTGCCCCCTGGATCATCCACCTCTAAAAACAGAACTTTTATACATGAGAGCCGCTGTCCTGTAAAGACGAGAGTGATAGATAGATAGATAGATAGATATGAAAGGCACTATATAATAGATAGATAGATAGAAAGGATCTATACTGTATAATAGATAGATAGATAGATATGAAAGGCACTATATGATAGATAGATAGATAGATATTGAAAGGCACTATATGATAGATAGATAGATAGATAGATGGATATGAAAGGCACTATATAATAGATAGATAGATAGAAAGGATCTATATAATAGATAGATAGATAGTTAGATAGATAGATAGATATGAAAGGCACTATATAATAGATAGATAGATAGAAAGGATCTATATAATAGATAGATAGATAGATATGAAAGGCACTATATAATAGATAGATAGATAGATAGATAGATAGATAGATAGATAGATAGAAAGGATCTATATAATAGATAGATAGATAGATAGAAACTTTATTAATCCCAAGGGGAAATTCACATAATCCAGCAGCAGCATACTGATACAAAGAAACAATATGCAGGGAGAATCTCACACTGACCTTGAAGAATTTTGATGCTCTTGATATCCTTCTGCTGAGAAACGTTCTGACCTGTCATTGTGTACTCACGTCTTAAACAACTATTATCATACACTGATCATTTCTGTATTATCTCTATCTATTATTTATTTAGGGTGGCATGGTGGCGCAGTGGGTAGCGCTGCTGCCTCGCAGTAAGGAGACCCAGGTTTGCTTCCCTGGTCCTCCCTGCGTGGAGTTTGCATGTTCTCCCCGTGTCTGCTCCAGTTTCCTCCCACAGTCCAAAGACATGCAGGTCAGGTGCATTGGTGATCCTAAATTGTCCCTGGTGTGTGTGTGTGTGTGTGTGTGTGCCCTGTGGTGGGCTGGCACCCTGCTTGTGTTGGCTGGGATTGGCTCCACCAGACCCCCGTGACACTGTAGTTAAGGTATAGCGGGTTGGATAATGGATGAATGGATGGATATTATTTATTTATTATATTACATATTAATTGACTACATTTATGTATCTGGATTGCACAATACCACACACATTGCACCAATGTTCATATTGCTTACTAAACATCAGTATTGCAGCTACTTCTTTGTCTTGTTTGTGTTTGAATTCTAATTTGAATTTTTTATTTGCACTTCATGTTGTTACACTGTGGACCCTGAGCTTCACAATTGTCTGTATCCTTGTATATGGTTGAGATGACAATAAAGTTCACTTTGATTCTGGTCTGTTCAAGCTCCTCAAATGCCGCATGCACAGAAATTTCCAGGTTTTTTCCGGATCGAATGCTGTCATCAGGAGTATCCTAAAAGGCAATTTTGATGAACCTGCACTACTGGAAGGCTGAAAAGCCAGCGTTAGCACGGACGAACACGTCATCTAATAGGTCAGATGTTATAAAAATAATAACAAGGGTTTGCATTTTGCTTTCAATGTCTAGTGTTGTTGTTATAAGAGAAGAGGTGAGCAGAGTGACAGAGGAGTCAGGAGCGATTGCTGCGCCCTTCTTTATCAGGAAACCTACTGTTCAGAGACTTGTTGAGGGAGGAAGTGTCATATTTGACTGTCAGATTGGAGGAAGTCCCAAGCCTCACATTTACTGGAAGAAGGCCGGAGTACCTCTGACCACTGGATACAGGTAACTGCCATCTAACAGATGCTGCTGTTTCTTTCTGTTAGGAGATGTGTGCACATTTGTACTGAATTGTTTCTAACTTGTAGGTACCGAGTCGCCTACAACAAAGAAACTGGAGAATGCCGGCTTGAGATTTCCATGACGTTTGCTGATGACGCAGGGGAATACAGCATTGTTATCCGCAATCAGCATGGAGAAGCAACTGCCTCCGCTGACCTTTTGGAAGAAGGTGAGGGTGTAAACTGTATAAGCAGGATGCTGCAAATGGCAAATTAGTGAACTGATAAATATGCACCAGAAACGGTGTTGATTAAATAGGACCTGCCAAGGTGGAACTGCATCGTGTACTAGAAGACAAGCTGCTTCTTACTTGTCACGTGGCAGAGCTAAAGTTTTAGAAAGTGCAGGGTTTGTCATTTTCTTATTATGCTTATAACCCAACTTCTCGAGAATTTGACGAGTATTCGGCAGGATGTTACATATGTTCCCTTCATCCGACAGAATCAACAAAGTCTCCAACTTCAGCTTGTAACTGCAGCTGATGGTCATATATAAAAACAACCTTTATACGCTAAGGTCTTCACGCAGTATTGTGCCATAATGGGTCTGTCAACGAGTATTTGAGATTTGAAAATTTTGTATTCAAAGTACTGTGGAACCTCAGTTTGCGAGCATAATTCGTTCTGGAAATGTGCTTGCAGTCCAAAGCACTCGTATATCAAAGTGAATTTGACCATAAGAAATAATGGAAACTCAGATGATTCGTTCCACAACCCAAAACTATTCATATAAAAATGATTAATACAAAATATAAAGTAAAAATACATAAAACAAATGAACCTGCACTTTACCTTTAAAAAGAATCATGGCTGGGGTGAGTGAGTTTCGAAGCTCTTGTGGGATTCCACCCAACGGGACGACACGTGGAAGAGCGTCCCAAAGCAATCGCAGTCTCCCAGCACTGTAGCAGTTCGCCGTATAAGCGCATCCAAAAAGATTGCAGACATGCTATAAGCGCCTGCCGTCGATGGGTGATACAAGGAACATTATAAAGATCCCGCTACAATAAATAACCGCGCTGTTGCTGTTTCAAGCTGAATAAAGCTGGTGTTGTTAAAGTACTGAGACTCAGCTTTGTGTTTTGGGGCGCAAGATGGGGACTCGCACTTCAACACGTGCACACACACACACACACACACACACACAGTCACAATGCTGTAGTAAACAGTATACGCTCGTACGGATGTTGACTTTATGAGTGTGGCACACAGACTCAGACGGAGAATAGGAGACGATTGAGAGAGAGAGAGAGAGAGACAGACAGACAGACAGAGACACACGCGCGCGAGCGAGAGAACCACCATCAGCTCAGTTGTGATCACATGACGCTCAGCAGACAAAGTGTATCCATACTACTCGTATTGCAAGACATCACTCGTTTATCAAGTCAAAAATGATTAAAAAACTTAACTCGTCTTGCAAAACACTCGTAAACCAAGTTACTCGTAAACCGAGGTTCCACTGTATATTGTTTGAATAAACAGTCTATGAATACGTGTTTAAAATTCCAAGGGCTATAATGTATATGGATAATAAATTAAGTTCTGTATTTTAAAACACTCCTGTCTATCACAGGCACCAGGGAGTTGCAACACTTTGCATGTGGGTGACACGTGTCAGTATGAATTCTACTGTACTGTATACACGTAACGGCGTAACACTGTTGATAGATCTAGATATATAATAGATAGATAGATAGATAGATAGATAGATAGATATGAAAGGCACTATATGATAGATAAATAGATAGATATGAAAGGCACTATATGATAGATAGATAGATATGAAAGGCACTATATAATTAATAGATAAATAGATAGATATGAAAGGCACTATATAATAGATAGATATGAAAGGCACTATATGATTGATAGATAGATAGATAGATAGATAGATATGAAAGGCACTATATGATAGATAGATATGAAACACACTATATAATTAATAGATAAATAGATAGATATGAAAGGCACTATATAATAGATAGATAGATGAGAAAGACACTATATAATAATAGATAGATAGATATGAAAGGCACTATATAATTAATAGATAGATAGATAGATAGATATGAAAGGCACTATATGATAGATAGATAGATATGAAAGGCACTATATGATAGATAGATAGATAGATAGATAGATAGATATGAAAGGCACTATATGATAGATAGATATGAAACACACTATATAATTAATAGATAAATAGATAGATATGAAAGGCACTATATAATAGATAGATAGATGAGAAAGACACTATATAATAATAGATAGATAGATATGAAAGGCACTATATAATTAATAGATAGATAGAGAGATAGATATGAAAGGCACTATATAATAGATAGATGAGAAAGACACTATATAATAATAGTTAGATAGATAGATAGGAAAGGCACTATATAATAGATAGATAGATAGATGGTTACTTTATTAATCCCAAGGGGAATTTCAAAGAATACCCCAGCAAAAAATGCTACATGTCTTTTAATGCAGTTTATAGCGATGGCCGAGAAAACCTTTTAATGGTCTTGTCCTGCTACATAATTACAACATATCCCAAATGAACTAACAAGTTGTTTGTAATATAATATGACAGTATAAACTAAATATGTATCAAAATAACACATTTAAAACTTTGAAAGCACAAAAAAAAAAAAACACAAGTGCCATTAACAATGTTTAAAGGACGGGAAATATTAATAGTTTGTTACTTATTATAATTTGGCAATAATATGTACTCTTACTTTTAAACAAGTTCAAAAAGGTTAGGCAGACAGTGTGGATGGAGTAATGGTAAAGAATTTGAACTGCAAACCTTGAGGCTGTGGGTTCAAATCCCACTGCTGACACAAATCACTTCACTTACTGAGGCTCCAGTTGGAATGTAACCAGCTGTCTCTCATATGATGTAAGGTGCCTTGGATGAAGGCTTCAACCAAATAAGTAGAAGTGTCAATCACCTAAATGCCATCTGCTTTGAAAGTTGAAGCATTTTTCATTTTTTTTTACTTCATCATGGAGACATTTTGTCTATCCATCCATCCATTATCCAACCCGCTATATCCTAACTACAGGGTCATGGGGGTCTGCTGGAGCCAATCCCAGGGCACAAGGCAGGAACAAATCCCCAGGCAGGGTGCCAGCCCACTGCAGGGCACACACACACACACGGGACAATTTAGAATTGCCAATGCACCTAACCTGCATGTTTTTGGACTGTAGAATGAAACCCACGCAGACACGAGGAGAACATGCAAACTCCACGCAGGGAGGACTTGGGAAGCGAACCCACAGTCTCCTTACTGCGAGGCAGCAGCATTACCACTGCGCCACCTTGCCACACTCACTGTATTCACTGAATTCTTATTTACCACTTATACAGAAGTGGTGGCACTGGCAGTAATAATAAAAATACAATCAGTACAAAAGCTTTTTTTATTTTATAGAAATGTAAACTGTGACATTGGATACCAATGATGGCCTGGTCACCATCTGAGAGGCCTGATATTCACATTTCCTCACACATCTCACAGGCATTCCAGTTACGTTCACTGGTGACCCTAAACTGGCCTTGTGTGGGATGTGTGCATGACTGTGCCCTTCAGTGGAGCAGCTCTGGCACCCCAACCCTCAAACTGTCTTACAAGCGTTTGATAAGAGATGAATGGCACTTCACACATGGGTATTATGGCACATAAGTCTTGAATCTGATTTTCTCCTCAATGTCATATTAACAAGATCTGCGCTTACTTGACTGATTGTAGATGAGATGAGGTCCATCCTTAAACTTTGTAATTCAGGCTTTGAGCTCACAGTTTTGAAGATGAAAAGGACGCACAAAAGATGGAAGTGAACCCGGGTCTCCTAACTGCGAGGCAGCAGCACTACCCACCGTGCCACCCTATATTATATTATATTATTATCAGACCTTACTTTTATTCTATGTTAATTAGTGTTCCCTAATTTTAGTTCTTATTTTTTTTTCTCTTTTCTTCATCATGTAAAGTACTTTGAACTCCATTGTTTGTATGAAAATGTGCGGCAGAAATAAATGTTTTGTTGTTGATATTGTTGAATACCATTAATCAAATTCAGGCTTTTAGGGAGACGCATCGAATATCAGACACCAGCCCTGGTCGAAGCGATTCATTGGAAATGTCCATGTTAAAAATGAAGAGCACGGCCATTATTATTGTGCATTAAATTGTTAAGAAACGGAGGAGATTTCTGATATTTACTGTATATATCAAATAATTGATACGTACTCTGATGAACCCTCAATGTTCTAATCCTTTTTGGATATGTTAGATATTTCAGCGTATGCTTATGACTGTACAACAAATGTCAGCTCCAGCTACCAATAGGAATGTTTTGCAGAGCTGGAATGGGCCAAATGTTAACAGATAGAGCAGAACCAGAAACGGATTAAATGTGTGGCCGTGTAAACAATATCAGTTGTCTGCTGATCTCGATGATCTTTTAAATTGTTTTCTTGTCATCACAGAGCAATACGATGCTTACATGAAGCAGCACGATGTGTCCTACCAGACTACAGTGACAGCATTTGTGCAGCAGCCAAAAGTGGCAGAAGTCGCCCCTGTTGTTTCGGTGAGCGAATATGAGAAAGAACAGATTCTGATTCAGAGGAGAATGGCAAAACAGTTTGTACTTGAACAGGTGAGTGGAGGGTGTAAGGCCGCAGAAAACCTCATCAGGTCAAACTATTTGAAATGGGGTCCAGAATAGTTTTATATTGGTGACAGTCCCTCTTTAAACTGCACAGAGCTGCGCTTCCTAAATTCAGGCCCTGTGGCTGCAGGTTTTTGTTCCAACCCAATTTCTGCTTTTAATCGGTTTAATTGGCTGATATTTAATTACTCCCAGCCTAACGAAGTAAGCTGTCATTTCCCAGTTTCTGTATTTTGGGCTCAGTGTAGAAATTGCAAAACTAATTTGGTAAAAGTTTATTAAAATGCACTTAGCAGTTACATGAATGACAGTGTACAGGCCGGCCATTATATCCAGCAACCTCGAGGGGATCCCGCGGACCCTCAGGATGTCCCACAGGGCAGCTAAATGTTATGAAAAAATTAGTGAGAAGTGACAATGTTTAAATCTGCCCATGTGGCAGCATTCACTGCGACAAGCCGGGCTGGATTTACACATTTCTACGCCCGAGGCCAAAGCACATAATTCTGCAAAAAAAGTTGATTTATAATTTCCAATTAATATATAATAGTTTATTTCAGAAACATATAATCACATAATAACAATCTTTATAATCGTTGAACTACATTATAGTTTTTAATCTAAAACTGTGCTATTATAGGGTGGTCCAGTTAACCAGGAATATACAGGCTTATGAAGAGGAACATCCAAATAATTAAAAAAGACTTTATGACCAACACATCTAAAGCCCACCTTATTAATCCAATCCCCCTTCACCTGCTATATATTGCCTTTGATTCCTGATGATGACACCTGGTAGGCTGTGAAAAGCTTAGGAATAAAAAAATATTTTAAGATATGTGATACGTGACTCACTTTCTCCCTTTGTGGATCTCTAGCTACAAATATATATATATATATATATATAGATACAGTGGTGTGAAAAACTATTTGCCCCCTTCCTGATTTCTTATTCTTTTGCATGTTTGTCACACAAAATGTTTCTGATCATCAAACACATTTAACCATTAGTCAAATATAACACTAGTAAACACAAAATGCAGTTTTTAAATGATGGCTTTTATTATTTAGGGAGAAAAAAAATCCAAACCTACATGGCCCTGTGTGAAAAAGTAATTTCCCCCTCGTTAAAAAATAACCTAACTGTGGTGTATCACACCTGAGCAACAAGGTCTCATTCCTCTAATGTTTTGAGACGGCTACAGAAATTGATAGATAGATAGATAGATAGATAGATAGATAGATAGATAGATAGATAGATAGATAGATAGATAGATGAGTAAGGCACTATATAACAGATAAATAGATATGAAAGGCACTATATGATAGATAGATAGATAGACAGATAGATAGATAGATAGATAGATAGATAGATAGATAGATAGATAGATAGATAGATATGGAGGGCACTATATACAGTAATAGATAGATAGATAGATAGATGAGTAAGGCACTATATAACAGATAGATAGATAGATAGATAGATGAGTAAGGCACTATATAACAGATAGATAGATAGTGTAATAGGCAGGATTAGATAGATAGATAGATAGATAGATAGTGTAATAGGCAGGATTAGATAGATAGATAGATGAGTAAGGCACTATATAACAGATAGATAGACAGATAGACAGATACTTTATTAAGTATCGTTAAGTTATTAAATTAAAGAGAAATAACAATGCAGGTATGCTGTGGGACTGGTGATGCCTAACAATAGAGGCCAGCAGTGTAGGACGTCCTCGCTGGTTTTGCAGTTTTAACTTAACACGAACATTGCAGGTCACATTTCTACTAAAATGGATATCCTGCAAAGAAACTGGATATTGAGTTTCATGTAGGTGTTCACAGTGACATAATGTATGTAAAGAATTGTCACAATGCCACCTTGTGTACATTTATTTACGTGCAGAAGCTCACTGCTGTCTTCTGTTATTGACAGGAATACCAGCTTTCTGTTTTTGAAGAGAAGATTATTAAAGAGATTGAATTTAGGATCCTCAAGATCACCTATGAAGAGATTGTAACTGAAGACGGAGAAGAAATGATTCTGGATGTCGCAGGCAGCGTTGAGCCAGGATTTCAGCAAGTTTTGAAGAGCTATAGAATCCTGGAGGGAATGAGTGCCACATTCCACTGCAAAGTTTCTGGACATCCTCTTCCAAAGGTACGGCTTTGCTTTTAATGTAAACCTTCCTACACTTCAGAACAGGTAGTACACCTGAAGCCATTGCATGTTTGGGCCCATCCAGTACTTTTATGGGAGACCATCTAGGAATGTGTTGGCTTCCTGCTGGAACAGGTGTTAGTGAGATCATCAGGGGAGCTTAACTGTGCAGACATAGGGACAATGTCCTGTAAAAATGAGATGTGAAACTGAGGTCCTGACTCTCTGTGGTCATAAAGGATCCCCGGGTGTCTCTTGAAAACAGTAGGATGTTTCCCGATGTCCTGACCACCACAGGCTAGTCATTCTGGCTCCCAATCATCCCCTGTCCCTTAATGGCTAACTATGTCTCTCTCCCCTTCAGCACCTAATCGCTAGTGAGTGGTGAGTATACAGGCGCGTACAGTAAATGGCTGCATTTCATCTTCCAGGTAGATGCTACACATTGGTGGTGGCTGAAGTGGTGCTGGATGTCTATGTAAAGAGCTTTGAGTTGGTCAGAAAAATGCTATATAAATTGTAAAAGGCGCTACATGGGCGCCAGACCCGACACAGACTCACACCGGAGGCACACATATAACACAAAGAAACTTTTATTTTCTTCACCTGTGGGATACGTCTTCCCCACGATCCCCACAGGCACAACACAGTCCCAAGTACAAATAAGGCACCCGAAACACACTCTTCTCCTTTCTTCTTCTTCCACCACTCCTCCTCCAAGCTTCGTCCTCCTCCTCCCGACTCTGGCCATTGAGGGGTGGTTGCTGGGCCCTTTTATAGTCCACCCAGAAGTGCTCCAGGTGGTTGACTGCCGAGTTCCGGGTGTGGCGAATACGCTGCCCGTACGGGCTCAGGAGTCCCAGCTGCAGCACCCCCTGGCGGCGCCTGTGGGACCCAACAGGGCTGCACTCACCCAACTCCAATTCCCATAGAGCCCTGCGGGAAACCGAGGCACCGTTCCAACCCAGGGCGTGGGGCCATCTAGCGTCCAGGGGGAGGTATTGCACAGTCCAGGGCTGCTCCCCCTGAATATCCAGTGAAGGAGCGTCCTGGCCGGGGTCCATGCCACAAAATCTA